>NC_133770.1:72614162-72662514 GCF_003597395.2 Chelonoidis abingdonii
TTCCTGATTGGTCCTCTGGTCAGGTGTTGCAGGTCACTGTTTGTTAACCCTTTACAGGTAAAAGAGACATTAACCCTTAGCTATCTGTTTATGACATGTTCCAATCATACATTTTAACATTTTTAGAAGGTCTCTTTCTATAAGTCTATAATCTATAACTAAACTATTGTTGTATGTAAAGTAAATAAGGCTTTTAAAATGTTTAAGAAGCTTCATTTAAAATTAAATTAAAATGCAGAGTCCCTCGGACTGGTGGCCAGGATCTGGGCAGTGTGAGTGCCACTGAAAATCAGCTGGCGTGCTGCCTTTGGCACCTGTGCCATAGGTTGCCTACCCCTGCTCTAGATCTTTGTAAGAGCTTCCTGCTCTCCCCTGAGGACGGTGAAGATTTTGATAAGGTCTTGGTACAGTCTGAGACTCCTTGCATTCCTAGAAAGATTGAAACATATGAAAGATTCCTTTCCCACACACAAGTGAAAGAGGAACATGAAGGCAGTGGGGATTACCTCAGACTTGCAGTATAAGAACCAGTCTTGCAACTTTGGGCTCCTATGAGATTCCTTGATGAGAGCTAGGCTGATGTAGGCTGTAATCATGCAAAAGTACAGGAGTGCCTACTGAGAGATTGTGGCTTGACTTTGGAAAAAGCCATAAAGTCTGCAAAGCAGGAGAACAGGCAAAACTGGAAATGCTTTAAGCAAAGAGGGTACCAGGGGCACTGTGCAGCAGAAGAAGAAGGAAATGCACACAAAAAAGCAATACAGTGGCGAGGACAAAGGAAAGGTAAAATATCACTGTATGGAAGGGCCAGCCCAAACAAATATGTGAGAAGTGTTGAACCAAACATACTTGCAGCCAGTGCCCAGCATTTGGACAAAAGTACAGTGTGTGTCACAAATACAACTGTTTTGCTAACCAATGCAGACAACAGAATGCCATGAATGCAATACAGGAATATGGCAATAGCTGTAGTGAGTGTATGTTATGTGCAGTATATCTTAATGCCACACAGCAATAGCTGTCCATAGACAAGAACTAGTTTGTTACTTTTAATACTAATGGCTCACAAATCACATGTAAAGTAGATACAGGTGCTGACACCAATGTAATTCCAGAACAACTGGGGTGAACTTTAAAATACAAGTACGTACTGAAGAAACAGGCAAATGTCCTGACAGTTTACAGATCTGTGGTGGGCAGATGTCCACTCAGTATTACACATAAGAAAGAAACGTCTAAAAACACCTTTGTTGTTGTTATAAGAGATAGAATCCCTGTTTTGGGCTTGGAATCCAATCAACAATTGGGACTGATATACAAGCGATTTAATATAGAACACAACTTGTCACAAGGTATTGAAATTCAGTAGAGGAATATACGATGTGTTCAAAGGCTTGGGAAAACTGCCAGTCATGCATAAAATAACTTTGAAGTATGCACACTCCATCATTCATGTAGCCAGGAAGGTACTTGAGGCCATGAGAGGTGGACTCTTGCAAGAACTGCAACATCTCCTAGCCATGGAAGTAATAGAAAGTGTTGAGGAACATGCAGATTGGGTGCACTGGCTGGTGATAGCACAAAAGAAATCTGGATTGTTGTGCTTTTGTCTTGATCCCAAGGAATTAAATGCTGACATAAGAAATGAGTGTTAGCATGTACTGATGAGAAAAGAAATCTTGGGAGAGACAATGGGTGCCAAATTTTTCATGGTTCTAGATTCATCTAATTTGTTTTGTCAAATCCCTTTGACTTCAGAGAACTTATAGCTATGTACTCTTAATGCTCTTAACAGATACTGCTTCAAACGTCTACCTTTCAGAATTTGCTTTGCACCCGAAGTATTCCACAGAACTATGCAACACTTATTGAAGGTGTCAAGGTGTAAATGGATGATATTCTCATCTGGGGCATTAAAGAACAGGAATACAATGTGGGATTGGCCACAGTTCTGCAGATTGCCAGGGATAAAGGATGAAGTTGAACAAAGAAAAGTGCCAGTTCTTGACAAAAGAATGTATCTGTTTGAGTAAATCCTGTCAGAAGCCAGATCCAGCAAAAGTGCAAGCTATCCTTAGGATGGCAAGCCCAAAACAGAGAAAAGACTTACAAAGGTTTATTGGCATGGTGACTTGGCAGGGCAAATTCATAGATAACATGAGTGATTAAAAATATGCGACAAAGGTATTACTAAATGGTATGGAACAGAACTGAACTAGAAGCATGAACATGAATGCTCTCATGCTACAATACAAAGTTATTTATAGATGCTTCAAAGGCAGGATTAGATGCAGTACAACTTCAAAAGAGAGGCTGTGCCCGGAGACTAGTAGCATATGCGTTGAGACATTTCACAGATACAGAGTACAAATATTCACAGATTGAAAAGGAAACTCTAGGAACTGCATATGGTTGTGGTACTTTTCACAACTAAGTTCATGGAATATCTTTTGTAATTAACACTGATCACAAACTGTTGATAACCATTTTAAAAAGGGACCTGAGGAAAACACCATGTAGAATTCAAAAACTACTAATGAAGCTTCTAAAATATGTCTATACCATAAAATTCGTTCCAGAAAATCATTTAATCCATAGCAGTTACCCTATACAGTATCTGGGATGAATCTAAGAGAGCTGAGGGTCTAAATACTGATATCTAGATATAGATATTCACATCAGGATGCAAAATATTCAGAACCTGTTTAATCTCACAGGTGGACACAGTTAAAAATGCTACAGTAAAGTATGAGATGCTTCAGTCAGTGATTCATGCTCTATTGTGGATAGAAAAAACAATTTAATACTGAAACAGTATGTTCCGTTCAGGCATGAGATGTCTATGGGTTGCGGTGTACTTCTCAAAAGAGAGTGCATTGTGATTCCATTTGAACTCAGAAAAAACATGCTAGGGGCCATTCACGAAGGACACTTGGGTACAAAGAAGTGCAAAAGAAGAGCACAGTAAGCACTCTATTGGCCAGGCATGAATGATGACACCATTGACGTGATAAATACTTTTGCCACATGCCAAATCTATAGGCCAGCCATACCCAAAGAATCATTATTAAATACGGTTCTGTCAGCTGGTGGTTTGGGACACTGAGAGAGTAAATATTTTTGCCTTAGAGGACAAAGATTATTTGACTATATTTGATTCATCCTGGCACTACTGAGAGGCAGAAATATTCATGATTGCCGCATGAAACCAGGTCATCCTGAAACTCAAAGCTTTCCCCCTCCCCCAGATTTGGGATTCCACAAGTAGTGAGGGCTGACAATGAACCCTCGTTTGCTAACAGAGACTTCAATACTTTTGCAGATGAATATAGATTAGAACGTTTTATTTTTTAGTCCTAGATATCTGCAAAGTAATGAGCTTGCTGAATGTGATGTAAACACGTGTTAACAATACACGCTATGGAAGACTTTCTCTTGTTGCATTGCTGAATTACAGTCCAGCACCTTTAGAATGTGGCGTGTCACCTGAGAAGCTTCTGCTACGAGGTCAGACATGAACTAAACATCCTCAGCTGAAGATGAAACAAGGTGCATCTCATGAACAAATGCACAAATGGGTGCAGAAGTAAGGCATAAAGTCCCATTATGAGAAAACCATGCTGCACCGAAGGGAAATACACCCTTGAGAATCTATTAAAATTTGTTAGGGAGATAAGGCTGAGGTGCTTCATCTGGTTGCTCCAAGATCATATAGGGCCCTACCAGGTTCACGGGCATGAAAAACACATCACAGACTGTGAATTCTGGTCTTTTGTGTGCTTTTACACTATACAGATTTCATGTGGGAGAACAGTGTTTCTCAAATTGGGGGTCCTGACCCAAAAGGGAGTTGCCGGAGGATCACAACGTTATTTTAGGGAAGTTGCAATATTGCCACTCTAACTTCTTCTCTGCCTTCAGATCTGGGCAGCTGGAGAGCACTGGCTGTTAGCCAGGAACCCAACTTTAAAGGTGACACCCTGCCAGCAGCAGTGCAGAAGTAAGGGTGGCAATGCCATACCATGCCACTATTAGTTGTGCGCTGCTGCCTTCAGAACTGGGAGGCTGGAGAGTGGCAGCTACTGACTGAGGGTCCTCGGTCAGGACGCTACTGAGAGTATCAATTCAGGACAAATTGCTTAGAGCAGGGCAGTTACAGCTGAAAGCTGGGGGTCCCTAGCACACCAAATCAGCCAAACAGAGAGGACTTCAGTTTTACTCCACTGCCTAACCAGAAGTCATACAAGCAATTCCCTTAGATCAGTGGTCCACAACCTTTCAGTGTGGTGGGCGCCTGATGACTAGCTGCCGAAAGGCTGCCAAGGAGCATGGCCACCATACAAGCAGCTGCCAAAATGCTGCCGAGAAGCGACAATGCCAAGAAGCATTGCCACCGAAATGCTGCTGAGAACCTGCAGCATTTCAGCGGCAACACTTCTTGACGTTGCTGCTTCTCAGCAGAATTTCGGAGGCTGCTTGTCCAGTGGCCGCGCTCCTCTGCGGTGGGGTGCTCCCTTGTCAGTAGGTGGGCACATATAGATGCCCCAGCAGGCACCGTATTGGGGACCACTACCTTAGATACTCCAGTTTCCCAGTATCACCACGAGCACTGCTCCTTATGGAGATGAATGGTTATGAAAACCAATACCCCAGTAAAAGAAAAAAAAGTTCTCCCAATCCCAAAGGACCAGTCCCCAGACCCAGATCAATATACAAGTCAGATCTTATCCACATATCATGCTGTTGCCAATCTTTTAGAATCTAAAATCGAAAGGTTGATTCATAGAAAGGAAGAAATATAGATGAGAGTTAAAATTGGTTAAATAGAATCAATTACATACAGTAATGGCAAAGTTATTGGTTCAGGCTTGTAGAAGTGATGGAATAAACTGCAGGTTCAAATCAAGTATCTGGAGTACAACCACAGCTTGAATGGGTTGTTCAGTCCTTTGTTCAGAGCTTCAGTGTAGCAAAGTTCCTCCAGAGGTAAGAAGCAGGATTGAACACAAAATGGAGATCATGCAGCTGCCTTTTATAGTCCTTTTGCCATGTGGCTTGTGCTTCCTTTTTTCCAAACGCAAGCTACCCAGCACATGGCATGGAAAAACCTTAGTGTTCTCTTCATAGGCATGTCCCTGCATGCCTTGCTGAGTCACAAGATGTATCTGCCTTCTCTCAATGGGTCAGTTGTATAGCTGATGGTCCTTAATGGGCCATCGAGCAGGCTAGACAGTGCTGATAACAAATTATCTGAGGTGTCACCCAGAAGCATGGCACAAGTTTGAAATACAGACAGTATAGAACCAATATTTATAACTTTAAATACAAAAATGATACATGTATACAGATAGCATGATCATAACCAGCAAATCATAACCTTGTGATAGACACCTTATTTGACCACCTTTGTACAAGATTTGGTGCCACTACAGGACCTTGGTTGCAACAATGATCTGTAGATCACAGTTCATGTCAATAATGTCACAAGAAGTAAGGGTGACAATACCATATCATCCTCACTTCTCCACTGCTGCTGGCAACAGCTCTGCCTTCAGAGCTGGACTCCTGGCCCACAGCCACCACTCTCCAGCTGCCCAGCTCTGAAGGCAGCGCTGCCGCCAGCAGCAGCACAGAAGTAAAGGTAGTGGTACCGCAACATCCACTACAATAAGTGTGTGATCCCTCAAAACTCCTTTATGGATCAAGATCCCTAAAATGACAACACTGAAATTTCACATTTAAATAGTGAAATGATGAAATTTACAATTTTTAAAATCCTATGACCATGACATTGACCAAAAGGGACCATGAATTTGGTAGGGTCCTACATATGAGATAAAAACAAAACACATTTCTGTTGAGAAGGTAAAGTAAACATCTATTGATGCCAGTAAAAACCGTCTTAGATGAGCTACCTCCTGTGGAAGAATAACACAGATTTTGTTCTTAGGTTGGTTGCAGCGTGTCAGAGGCAGTTTATTCTTAAGCAATATTGCAAGGGGGAGAGTGCACAAGGGGAGGTCTTCCCAAACGATAAACAATTAAGGCAAGCATTTTATACTGTTTGTTACATACAGTAATGATCAATAACTGCATTTTGTTTATACTTATTCTTTTTTGATACTTTACTTTTCTTAGCAGTTTTTGCTATAGTCTGCATTTTATTTTTTTTAACACAAGGTCAAAACAACCTCTCTTACAGTTCTTTTTTACTTGCCCAGGCTCTGCCTGGAAGCTTTGCATTATTAGCTGTTAGTTAGCCTGACTTTTGCTCTTCCTAGATGACTAAGATGTCTGCACTTAATGCAGCAGTTACCAGCAAAAACACTTACACATTAAAGTAGGGACATCCCAGTAATAACAGCAACCCATACCAAAATGATACTGCCTGCTGTGACTGCAAGGGATGTGGACCTATCAAACACAAGATCATTGGATACGCAGGCCAATTATCCGGGAAACACACCACCATGACCACAGGCAACTGATGCTGTCCCAAGGCTGCTAGTGGAGGAAACTACCTCAAAGGAGAAGAGAACAGGCAGTAGCAGAATGGTCAGAAAACCAAAGAGTAAGTGAAAGCTACTGCAAAAGATGAGAGAAATTGATCTTTTCTTTCCCCAACTCCTGTTCTTCTTCCAATGTTGTGTGGCTATATCTCAGCCCAGCCTTTTTTAAATTAACCTCAAACATTTATAAGAGCTGGTTCTCCCTCCCTTCCTAACAAACCTGAATTATATGAACTGAGTTTGGTTTTAGGAGGTCTTTATTCAAGCTGCTTCTGCATTACTCTGCCAATGCCTTTCAGTCCTGACTTCTAACATCTCTACTTTTTCCAGTATTCAACTTCTCAGGAGCTGAGACTGCCAGTTAAGTTACAACTTAATAAAAATATCATAATTTGAAACAGTCTTACAATAAAAGTAGAAAGATTTGGTAACTATCAATGAAGAAACGATATCATAGGCCAAATTCTTCCCTCAGTTACACCCATGTAAACTCTCTGAGTTCAATGTGACCCCGTGGAGCTCAGTGGGGCTACATGAATTCAGAAGTCTGACCCCTGAAGCAAATTTATCACTGCTCTACATCTTGTGCAGTCCCAAGGCAGCCATGCATTTGTCTGCTCATATTTGTACTCCACTGTAGTGAAACTGTATTTGAACTGGTAGCTGCCTAGGAGCATCGCTCAATCTAAATTATATGCTATTTCTTCAGTGTCGTATTTCCAATTCTTTAAATGGATTGTGTAGTGAATAACACTTAATAAACAAAGGTTTTGAACTTGGATTATAACACCATACATGTGATGTTAATAAAAACAAGTGCTGCATGGGCTAACTTTTTCCTTAAGAGGAACCAGGTGAGATTTTATTTGCAAGACCTGAGTTCAAGGTTCTGTGCTTCCCATTCAGTAGCTTGTAATCTCATTAAGACCTGAACAGTGCAGAGCTGCAGGCCCTCCCTTCTTCAGCTATTAATAATTTAATCAACTAATGTTACAAAGGGAAAATGGAAGTCTGAACGTAGGTCTTGGCAGGCACATATTCTAGGAAGAACAGATTTTCAACTATTTTATTTGTGATTGAAAAAAAAAATCTACATATGCATTCTGGGAATTATTTGGACCTTCATCAGGTTGGGTCTTTTGTATTTTTCAGGGGTGAGATGTAATCTTTATGTTATGGGAGTGCTCTATATCTGCAATCACTTTGGGGCAGGGGACCTCTCTTTGTTCTGTGTTTTTGTACACTTCCTAGCACAATGAGTCTTGACTACATTTCCTAGAATCTATGGTAATACCAATAATAAATACATAATGATAATAGATGTGGAACTAGTTTAATAACTAAAGTGCCTGTTGATGGCACTCTAGAATATATAGCATAGTTCCTGATTAAATTTCCTCTCTTGGAATATAATGAAAAAAACTTCTGGTGCTCTGTAACTGGCTTCTTCTGTGCAGCTCTTTTCATTGGTACATAACACCATGGAAGGTCAGTAGAATGGTGAAAGTATAGCCTAGTTTATTAGATAGAGTACTGGAGTATGAGTCAAGAAACCTGTGCTGTGGCACTGCTTGGCTGTCACTTAACCACTTCTTGCCTCAGTTTCCTCATCTACAAAATGGGGATAATACTGATTACCCAAAGGGCTTTGAGATCTAAGGATGAAAAGTGCTATATATATCTTAAGTATAAAGTACAGTTATATTACAATGACTGCAATTCTTCTTGGTCATGTTCTGGTAGTTCACTGAGAGCTGGCCAGAAGTCAACCCCCATAAAGAAATTATATGGTTCATATTCTCAAAGGTAGTTAGGCATCTTACTCCCATTGATTAAAAGTGTGTTTGGAACCAAGGGGAGAGTGGGAGTCAGTTTAGACGTGCTGAGGTGTCTACCCAATGTGCAGGATTTCAGAGGAGTGGGAGCCAGTGGCAGGGGAAGCAGCAGGTATCATAAGACTTTGATCCTATCAATAACAGCTACGATCACATTTCTATGTTGATAATATATTAAGCCTTTTTTTACAGGCGTTTCAGTTCACCTTTAAAGATTTTACTTGGATGTTTTGATAGTATGGGAGACAGGAACTACAGAAGGTCATTGAGAAATCAATATGCCATAAGCAGACCTCAGTACTGCAATTAACATGCTATTGTACAAATTAACTGAAGGCAAGTTGTTCAGCTGTGCACTAGCTCTAGACAATCAACTCAGAGACAATGGGTGAGGTTTACACAATGTTGCAATGAGAAGAAAGTGAGTCAAAACACTAGGGTCTTTTCAATGCATTATCTTCAATCCTCTAGTCAGATTGTATTCAATCTAAATGAAAGGGATCAATGATACATTTAATTAGGAGTGTATTTCTTCTGAGAGAGATTTACAGAAGGAATTAAGATCCCCAAAAGGTGTGATCAGAGTCTGCCCCAGCTGCTCCTCCCCAACACATTGTATCATTTCTAACACAAAAATTAAGGCCAACCTTTTTCAAATGTGGATTTTTGCATATTTAGGCACTTAAAATAAGTGACCTGCTTTTCAGAGGTGCTGTGCATTGAGTTCAATAGGAGCTTGGAGATCCTCAGGGCCTCTGAAAATCAGGCCACTTATGTAAGTACCTAAATATGGATTTTGGGGGCATTACTTTGGGCTGCCAAGTTTGACTTTAATAAATAAAAGAACCCTTCCTAGCTGAAAATATATCAGCAAACGTGTGCAACAACAAAATGTGTGTCCTTTGGACTCATTCCGCAAATCCTTGAGACATGCCTTGCAAAAATCCCAAAAGAAACAGGATGGGGATGTTAGTGTGCAGTAAGCTAGAGTGTGAATTTAACGTACACTAACTACTCCACGCTAACTCCCCAGGTGAACACTCTTCCTACACACTCAGGCTTTGTCAACACTGGGGACAGTTGTTGGCTATGTGTAAAACAGCAGTGAAAAGCTGCCTGCATCCATACCACAATGAATAGCAATGTGTAGCTACACTTGGCAGTGTAGGGCTCTGGTAGCGGGAGGGAGTGGGACACTAGACTGCTAAATGTTACAGCGTAGATATGGGAGGCATTGCTTGGGTGTGCGAAGAGTCATGTAGGGCATATACCCTAAGGTTCTGGGCGTGTCTGTCTCTGCTCTACTTGCCTAAGCAATGCCTCATTCTCTACACGGCTCTTTATACCAGTGCTAGCTGGGTGTACTGTGTATGTACTCTACCCGTGTTGTAAGTGTAGTCATAGCCTAAAGAGTGCCTTTGTGTACATTCGCTTAATGCCCTTTGGAAGTGTATTAAGCTAAACCACCAGATGGCACTCTGTGCAGTAAGTATGTCCACACAGGGAGTTAGAGTGGAGTAGCTTGTGCTCAGCAGCTACTGTGGGCTTTTTCCCCATTCAGACAAGCCCTAAATTGTTGTAAACAAACAAAATAAAATAATCTTTTGTATTATTTTCTTTTACTATGTTGGCTGTCCTACAAGATGATAAACGTTTTGACAAACTATCACTAAACCCATTCTCATTAAAAATAACATCAGACAGTCTAGTTCTCTTTTCACATAGCTTTGTTACCAAAGCAGGCATGTCCGTAGCCTTCTCAACAACTTCCCGACCAACACCACCACGCTCTGCTCCTCCCGGGGGACTATTCACGTTTTATAAAATCAGGGCTGCGTCTCCAGTATTGGAATTCTGTGTGGCTCTTTTTGGCTTCAAAGCCAAGTGCAACGTATCTGCGGATGAAGCCTTAGATTTCAGATGTTAAATATGCTTTATACTGAACACAAAGGGCCAGATTCGTAGCTGGTGTAAGTCAGGGGAGCTCAATTGCAAGTCAATGGAGCTATGCTGATTTGTGCCAGGTGAGGCTCTGGCCCAAAATACAGATGCCAAAGACAAAGACATTACTCATTAGGCTCCCTAACTTTTTTAAATAGGCAAACTAATAATTCAGCATCCTGGAATGGAATGGTACAGATTTACATTTAATTATGCTGCTTGTTTTAATGGTGAGTCCCTTTAAGGCCACCATATGACTGTAAGCTAAGAACCCTAGAACTGCTGGTAGAATCAGTCATTAGAGCACAATCTGTCAGTGTAAAGCAGACTGCTGGACCTTTGCCAGCATAACAGTGTTGGACCTGTTCCTGTGTGCGCGTCTGGATTTACTTCCCACAAGACAGCATGCTCGTTGCCTTCACAGATCCCTGCTTGGTCTGCCTTTCTTTTCTGGTGTGTGTGTTTATATATTGTGTAAAGGTTGAGATCCTCAGCTGGTGTAAATCAGTGTACCTCTGTGGAAGTCAGTGGAGCTATGCTGATCTAAATCAGTTGAAGCTCTGCTCTGAAGTTGGTCACTTTTGATACATTATTTGCGGTTTACCAAAAGTAACCGCATATGGTCTTCATTACTAACAGCTTTAACAAAGAATGTTAACCAGGTAAAAATGTAGGGTCCCTGCACATATATGGGGAGAGGGATGCAAGAATCCTCTTCTCTAACTTCCTGCATCCCTGTGCAGAACTGAAGCAGTCAGGACTAATTACAGTCCTCCCATTTTTCTGAGCATGTTGACGGTTCCTGGCTAGTGCCAATGGAGACAGCAGGAGGAGGCAAGTTTGTGCTTCCAACCCTTCTCCATGTTGGTCAGTAACCAGGCTCAGAGGAAAACATATGCTGTCCTCTCTAAAATTGTGGCATTGAGCACTGGGAGGCATTGTGCTCCCACTGAAGGATTGTTGCATCTTAAAAGCATAAAAGAGCCTTAAGGGAATAAAAAAAATATCCCCAGAGAGAGGGAAATAGGATTTAACTCACTTACTCACCCTCTGTGTCACAGGGGAAGCCAGGCCTTTCCTGATATCAGTAACTGGCCCAATGTTGATTGCCAGACCTGCTGAAGTACTGAGATGGAAGTCAGCCAAAGCAGACAGTCTGCTGGAGTTCAGCAGAAAGGAGGGAGAGAGGTACTTGTGTAACAGAAAGACAGCACTTCATAAATACTGGATTGTGCTATTATCTACATATGTGCTGGGATTCTATTAACATAGCACTAATTTTGCTTAAATGCAGACATTTGGTACTTATCATTAGAAGTGTTCATTTGTCTGCCTTTTATTTTAATTAATAAATGCTATTTGTATGCTAAAATTAGAGATGGTCTTGAATCTAAACCCTGGATCCAAACAGCCCCTTTTTTCCCATAAGGGTGGTGGCAGTTCAAAATCTAATTCTGAATTTTGCCTCTCTAATAGTTGAATCCATGACCTGGGTCTGAAAATCCCTGAATATATTTTAAGTGGAATTTTGGATATAAATTTTGTCCTTCTCTAGCTAAAATTTGAAAAACAAAATAATTTATCTCTGTTGCTCTTTGATAAATCTGTCTCATTGCTCTCCATAGGGAATAGAAAAGTGGGATGCTTCCAACTGGTTATTTCATCACAATAGCCCACCCAACAGGAATTTATCTGATAGACAAAAGTTTAAGTCTAAATCTGACATATGCACCCAAAACTCCTATTGAAGTCTTCATTGGGAGCTGTATGCATGTATCTGATGGCAGAATTCAGACCTTGCACTCTCAAGTCTGACTTGCAGAATTCTGCATGAAGCTATGCTAGCAGGGCTGGCTCCAGGCACCCAGCACTGCAAGCAGGTGCTTGGGGCAGCCAACCAGCTTTTCGGTGGCAATTTGGTGGCGGGTCCCTCAGTAGAGCTGCCGCCGAAGGTCCGCTGATCGTGGCTCCCCACCTCCCCCAGCCGCTTGGGGTGGCAAAAACCCTGGAGCCAGCCCTGTGTGCTAGCAAAAATGTATGCTTAATTTATGCATGTCACCACTGTAATTTACACACAAAATTGTGACTTTTTCTGGTGAAAAGTATAGTTCACAAAAACCTGGGCTAAAGAGTCACATTTTCAAGCTTTATCATCTCAGCCTCAAAATTGGCATCCACAATTGTGACAGTACAAACAATAGTTACATGTACTAATTGGGTCGTTAGTAGTTAGAATTTCAAAAACACTCACCTTTGGCCTAATTCTGCCTCTGCTGAAGTCCATGGTACCCCCTCCCCACCTCCCCCCCCTTACTTCAACGGGAGCAGCTTTAGGCTGTTATTGAGTGCTTTTGAAAATCCCACTCTACATAGTTGTCTACTTCATCTGTGCCTGCCAACATCGAGTTTTGTACATATGAATAAAGTTTTCATGCACAAAATATCAGATACGGAGCTAGAAGTTAGGCTGGAGACTCCTTTGAAAATCTGGGTCTTGGAGTAGGTTGCATACAGATTGTCATAAATAGATAGCTAAGGGTTAATTTTTCTTTTACCTGTAAAGGGTTAACAAAGGGAACCCAACACCTGACCAGAGGACCAATCAGGAAACTGGATTTTTCAAAGTCAGGAAGGGGATTTTTTGGGGTCTGAGTTTTTTTGTTTGTCTCTCAGCTATGAGAAGCTTCTTTCTATCTTCTAATCTTCTGTTTCCAACTTGTAAGTACAGGTAGAAAAACAATGTAGGCTTTTATGTTGTTTTGGGTGTATTTACATGTGTGTAACTTGCTGGAATGTTTCAAATTAGATATCTTTTTTAATCAGACTGTTTATTCATATTTTCTTATAAGCAATAGCCCTGTATTGTCACTTGATGCAGCGTTTATATTATGTCTTTTTCTTTCTTTTTATATAAAGTTTTCTTTTTAAGACTTGTTTGAGTTTTTCTCTCTGGGGAGGGTAAGCTCTGCAGCACCAGGGAATTGGTGGGAGAAGGAAAGAGAGAGAGAATCATTTCTGTTTCCTTGTATTTGGGGTTTGTCTCTTTGTGGAATAGAGGAGACATGCTTCTTGGTATTGTGATGTAAAGAGATTGCAGCAGTACTCCCAGGTTAGCCCAGAGAGGAAAGTCTGGGTGGGAGAGAGAGGGGGAGGAGAAGTGGGTTATTTCCCTTGTCGGTAAGACTCAGAGCTTCTGGGTCTTGGGGTCCCTCCAGGGAGAGTTTGGGGGACCAGAGCGAGGCAGGTGCTGTAATTCCTGTCTGGTGGCAGCGAAATAAGATCCAAGCGGGTAATTAAGCTTGGAGGTTCATGCTAGGCACCCACATTTTGGACGCTAAGGTACAGAATTGGGAAAGATGCTTATGATAGATAGCTTAGCATTTTCCTTGGTTTAGTTCCCAAATTACCTATGTTGCCCACAAATTTGTTGCTCCTTGTTGTTTACAGCAAAAATAAAATATCACAGAATTGAGGTTAAAGTTATTTCTATTAAAGCAATGAGTCCCACAGCATTGTAAGTTTTCTTCATGAGCAAGTCATCTATCCTCTACGTTGAATCTTTGTCATACTGTCTCACACTGGTGTGTGGAACACAAGCTGAATGCTCACAGGGACACAGCATTTAGCAGAAACTTGATGCTATCCTATAGAATTGTTCTGTCAGCCTAGGTTAGCTTAAATTTATCAATAATGGCTCTCCCTTCAAGGTGAAATACAGGCAGAATACGATGAATTGTTGTGTATTACTTTATTAATATAGTCCTGATTCAGGAATGCATCCCTGTTTGGGATTAAGATTAAGTAGGCGCTGTCCTGAATAAGAGTGGACTGAAACAAAAAGATTAAGTGCTTTTCTAAACTAAGGCTATGGAATCAATTCTATTATTATTAGATTCAAATTCAGATATGATATTGAGCCAAATAGCACAGTAAAATTCAAAAATGGGATTATTAGTATGAACATGAATAGCATCTGCAGTTCCACCTGCTAAGAGACATCAGCATGTTTTATTGAAGAAACTGGTCTGGAATTGGGGACAGGAAGAAATTTACCCCCATTTTACAATATTGCAGTATTAGGTGAATTATGGGGTGTTTATATCTTCCTTTGTTCCTCTGAAGCAACTGGTATTGCCCTTTGCTGGAGATTGGTCCATCAAGTCTGGAATCCTATGGTTTATCCTACTGTGCTTCCCAGTGCCACTTTTGGATGTTCAGAACACTTCTAATCCCACTGTTGGGTTCCCTCTCGGCAAGGCAACCTGCTTTCTGAACAGTTTTTCTACAGAGCTGAGGATGAGCTTCATTAAACCTGTTTCCATTTGGCAAATTAAGCAACACTTATCTGAAGCCTGTTTGCTTGTGACTATGACTCTCAGGTAGTGGCTCAGCAGTCAGGCTTTCATGTCCTTCATTCTCTGAAAAACTGACAGCATAGAATGAATTGTCATAGCCAACACAAAAGCAGGTTGTTGGATATTCTCCTGTAGGGTCTGGGTGGATGTGCTGGACTGAGAGATGAGGTGCCTTGCAGCCTCACCTCTCCCTTCCCAAGCACACCTGTGCCAAGAAACTGTAATGGAACCTGCCACTGCTGTAAATGACGGAACATTAAATTAAATGAATTATCAATTGGTGCATTGTAAGAGTACCTGAAACTGAAACCCATTAAGCATTAATTGAACTCCTTAAAAACCCAGCTGCCTTGGTTTTACGTTGGATTCCTAGAAGAGGAAGTTGTTTAGTGTTCCAAGGGGAAAGCCACCCTCCTGAGATGCCCTGAAGCAAATTGACTTAGCTATTAGTCACCTCTCTGACTGTTTCAATGTCCAAACCATGGGAACAGCCATGGGTACTAGGATAGCTCCCCAATATGGCAACCTCTTCATAGGCCACCTTGAAGAAGAATTTCTGGACAAATGACCCATGAATGAGTAGTTCACCTCAGTTGTCTGCTTTAAAAACTATAGAAAGGCAATGACCACTTTTGGTGTTTAGATGTTGCTTGAAATTATTAGAACTGGGAGCACTGGCTGTAGGGAGTCTGACAGGACAGGAAGGAGGGGGGAGGAGTTGAGGAGGCAGAGCGAGAGTTACAGAGGGTGCAGCAGCAGCTTGGTAAAGAGGTTTCCACTTTAAAAATAAAGTCCTGTTGAAGTTTGTTAGTACCTTGCCTGGTTAATACAACACCATTTTAAGTCTGTCTTCCAGTATAAACAATACAGTAAAAGAGTTTATTGCTGACCTTCAGCTTGTACATTCTATTTATCTGAATATCAATTTAAGTACCAAACTTAATGGGAGCCCTCCTTCATGAATACGTAAAAAGACACTTATTGTTAATGGGTTGAGATTTTTAACTTTTTGTTAACTGTAGGGGTTAAAGTAAATGTTGGTCCTGGGACAAAATCACAAGAAAACCCAAATGAGGAATAAAACTGTACAATTGTTATAAGTTTTTTTATATCTGTCTAGATGTATAGGGGGCTCTTAAAGATTCAGGAAGGTGACATCTGAAAATGAGAGCCTGAGGACAAAAGATGAAAATAAAAGTTCCCTCAAAGTTCTCTGTGATTCCATTTTGTGAAAGCCTTCTATGCAGGCATGCATTTGGGAATCATGCTGTTCATCAGGCTTTGTTCGTGAAAGCTTTGCCCCCAAAGTATAACTAACACAATTATCTCTCTTAATTTTTGCATTAGTCATGGAACACTAATTAGGAAAAATCTTCCAGGGTTAGGCATTGTGTCACTGTTATATGATTCAACAGACTGAGACATAGTGTACAGTAACTGCATGAACTAGAACTGGCACTGTAGCTAAATGGATGCGCATGAGATCTCCCTCACAGATTGGTTAATTGTTTTTTCTTAGGGAAAGATCTGAAAAATTGGCAACATTTGTGCAATACCCTTGTCTTATAAGTAAGTCACCAGCATACTTGGTGTTCACTCAGTCATGTAGCTACTGAGCAGCTGTCATAAGCCAACTTTGTATTCAGGGTTGGATTAAGGCAGTGTGGGGCCTAGGTACACCATGGCACAGTTCTACCCCGGTGGGTCTGCCCTCTGGCCCTACCTACCACTTGGAGTGATGGTGGCAGTGGTCCAGCTCCTCTCCCAGAGAGGCATGATTAGCAGCATGAGCTTTCCTTCTCCCTTCCAGTAGCAGCAGGGACCCACCTTCCCATGTGAGAAGTAAAGCTAGCATTAGCCCTCCCTCTTGTCAGTGTGGTGGTAGGGTGACCAGATGTCCTGATTTTATAGGGACAGTCTTGATTTTGGGATCTTTTTCTTCTATAGGCTCCTATTACAGCCCCACCCTGTCCTGATTTTTCACACTTGCTGTCTGGTCACCTAGTGGTGGAGAGAGGCACAGTACTCACCCAGCAGCTGGGGTGTATCTGCCTGGAACAGGGGATGAGCATGCAATGTGTGAATAGTCCCACTGAAGCCAATAGACATATGCTTATGAGTATATCAGTGAGACTATGCCCATGTATATGTGCTGACCAATGTGAATAAGGACTGCAGAGTTGGGTCCATAATGTAGAGTCCATCAACTGAAAGTTTTGCCCATAATATCCTTCAAGAAGTCAGATTAGAGTATAATGAAGAATGCATTGTATTATCCATGCAGTGACTCGAATGAAAATGGTTTGCAAACAAGACTAAACTGGCTGAACAAATGGTTATTTTTCCAATTGGACAAATTCATCCATGGGTCAGTAATGTATTATTACACGCACTTTTCTCACCAGAAGAACTATGTTGATTGCCTGGTCGCAAATTGGTTAAAATATCCTCGCTGCCTTATCTCTTCATCATACTAATCACTCACACTGGTTCTCACCTGATCATATCTTTTCAAAGTACTTATTTATTCCTTCCTTGATTGCACACTTTGTTTTGTTAAGGCCTAATTTCCGTTTGCCGGGGTTCTTAAAATAGAGCATCACTGAAGATCTATTTTAGACTCTCAGTCTGTAATGTAAATACAGTAGATGTTGTTGCTCAGTCCATGTTCAGTCTTTTACAAAGCATGTTTATGTCTTGCTGGAAAATAATCTAGATAATCTTTATTCTGTAAGAAAATTATTCTAAAATGGAGAATGGTTGCTTTCTAAATTTAGCTTTTTGATTTTAAAAAGGGAGCTTTTTACATCTTTTACTCTAAAAAAAAAATCCTATTTTTGATTATAATTATAGTACTACAGTGGTAATTAGAGAGAGCTGAAAGAAATGTGATGCAGTGCTGTTTTCCTAAAATAACTTGGAGGGGAAAAAAACCCTCTTTTGAATTAGATCACCTTATAAAGGAAAATCCAGGCCTTTTAGAAAGGTAGAGCTAAATTCTCTACTGCTATATATTGGCACAGCTCCATCAAAGTCAATAGAGCTGTGCCAGTTTATACTAGCAGAGATTTAAAGGGCCTGATTCTACTCTTGTTAACACCACTATAAATGAGGAATGACTATAATGAAGTCAATCAGGTGTAAAACCAGCATAAGTAAGATCTGAATCAATCCCTAAAAGAGCAACTTCCAAGTTAACCAGTGTGAGGATTATGATGCATGGCTTTACTTTATCAGAAAGAAGCAGACTTTGCTTTTTCATGTAGTGTCTGATGTTCCTGTTCTTAAAAATATGCATGCAATATGTTGGATAGAATGACCTGCAGTGGATCTATCTTTTAGAGACTTTAATTTGTATTCATTTCATACAATTATTCTGCTGTAAACTCACCATGCAAGACACCATTCTTGATTACATTCACCTTACTGGTTCACTGAGCAGGATGATAGGAAATCACACATCAGACTAGTCATTCAAAGTACAACTGCCTGCCTGTCACTTAATCAAGATTCAGCCTCCTTGTGGCTCCGTAATTTAAAAGCGGGCACTAAAAGTATTTCATCCCTATTTTTAGTCATAAGACTGCTGAACCAGCAAATCCAGCCATCTCAGGAAGTCTGATCATATCCCTTAAAATATGGTGATATGCTATCTGGTTACTGGATTGATGTACATCATGGTGAATTGACCACCACAGGTTTCAAAGAGCATCGTGACCTCCAGTAAGTGACATTTTCCCTGCAGTTGCTTTTTATTAAGTGACAAGCTGCTGCTACTTGCTTAAATGTTAAATGTTTAAAAGGAATTGACCCCTCCCTTGCTTTGTATTGCCTGTCTATTATCCCCAAATATCACAAAAGAATATTATACTATGCTTTAATATATTTATATTAGATATAGTAATATTGTACTTTACATAGAGCCTTCCAGGATCTCAAAGGACTCTGCATACAGCAGTGATATTATTTATATTTCTGTAGCACCCAGGAGCCGCAGTGATGGACCATGACGCCGTTGTTCTAGGTCTCTGCTCCAGAGAGCTTACTGTCTCAGTAATGAATTAAAAAACAGTGCAGTCTTGTGAAGTAGTACTGGTTGGACCTCCTTAGTCTGGCACCCTTGGGACCTCACCGGTGCCTGTTGCCGGACCAGAGAGTGCTGGACGAGAGAGGTTCAACCTGTAGTATCCTCGTTTTCCAGATGGGGGAAACTGAGGCATAGAGCCGGTTAAGTGACTTCTTCACAGTTGTACAGCAAGTAAATGGCCGAGCCAGAAAGACAGAGACAGCTCTTGTGACTCCCAGTCATGTATTTTAACCAGAGAACCACATGCCCTTCTGAAAATGAAGCACATTTTCTTGTAAAATATTTGAAAAAGAATTTGGTATTGAATGACTTCAGTGAGCACAATGTTATCTCTTACCTATGCTGAGTCTTCCTTCTTACCTTACAGATATACTACTAATTGTCAATGTTTCAAGGTAAAGAAGGAACCCACTTTTGATATCAAAGAGGACTTTAGAAGATAAGGCTTTTTTTTTTTTTTTTTGCTGTGCGTAGCATGTAAGGCTAATTAGACATAACATCAGGGACATTTTGTAAATCATGTGATTGTGATTTAGTAGTGTAATTCCAAACAATGATGATTGCAGTAATGTCCAAAGTGCTCACTCAGGATCAAGACCCCATTGTGCTGTACCAACAAGTAGGTAGATTTTGTCCGTGGGCCAAAGAGCATTTAATCTAAAGACCAGAGACCACCATTGGATGTAATAAACAGTAGGAGGGAGGATGAGGGGAGGAGGAAAAAAATCCAATGTGAAATGAACCCAGGTCTCGTTATACATTTTATGTTGAGGAGCATTAATTGAAAGCAGATTGTGTTTGTTTTCGCAGCATGTGTGCACGTTTGTGAAATATGCAGAGAAATTACTAAATGACTTTGAGACAGAGGAATGACAGCATGCTGCCTCTGTAGGCTTACAATGACATCAGTGAATACAGAACCTGTTCTGTACAGCCAACTCTGTATTGTTAGCATGGAGTCAATATGGTCTGGTCTGAAGCCACTGAAATCTTCCATTGATTTCAGTGAGCTTTGGAGAAAGCCCTGATGCAAGTGTAAATCAGGAGTAGATCATCCCCTGAGGTTGGTCAAGTTGCCCTCTGGTAAAACTAATGTAAGAGAGAGGAAAATCTGGTGTTCTATCACCTATTTTCAGAGCTGCACCGAGGAATTCCAAAGTGTGGCTCTCTCTCTTTCTCACACAGGACTTACTGTGGCCTTTTAGCTCTGCTGTTTTGGTGGTGTTCTTCAAAAAGGTTGGATCTTCATGTCCTTATGTCATCCTCATTATCTCACCTGCTTCCCGTGAGGTTTAATTCATATTTGTAAAGGGCTTTGAAATATAGGGGTTTCAATTAAATATTTGATAGAAGTGCAAATTATTACAATTGTTATCACTGGGCTGCCACGCCCAGTCTCCTTAAGCAGGTTTGTTCTTTAATACAGGCATGTAAACAAACAGAAATGGGCTTTTAACTCATTCCTTGCTCTCAGGCACCAGAGCCACCTGCCCTGTTCCTTCCTGCTTCCCAGTTCTGATCAGCTCTGCTTCCTTCCTGGAGCAGTAGCCCCAGAGCTGAGTCCTCGAGCACAATGTCCCTTGTTCTAGGGACCCAGCACAGGAGTTAGCTCTATGCATGTGGCTTCCCTTTCCCAGGTACAGCCTGTCTCAATTAGTCCCTTCCACCTCCTTATTTTCCTGCCCTTTGACAGCCCTTTATATAGCCAGGTGTGGCTCAGCCCCCTTTTACTGTCAGGATTGGGCTCACTTGCTCTGGCAAAAGGGATCTGAGCCCAGTTTGACTCACAGGGACATAAGAATGGCCATGCAGGGTCAGATCAACAATCCAGCTAGCCCAGTATCCTGTCTTCTGACAGTGGCCAATGCCAGATGCCTCAGAGGGAATGAACAGAAGAGGGCAATTATCGAGTGATCCATCCCCTGTTGTCCAGTCCCAGCATCTGGCAGTCAGAGGCTTAGGGTCTCCTGGAGCATTCCTGACCATGTTGGCTAATAGCCATTGATAGACCTATCCTCCATGAATTTATCTAATTCTTTTTTGAACCCAGTTATACTTTTGGCCTTGACAGCACCCCTGGCAACGAGTTCCAAAGGTTGACTGTGTTGTGTGAAGAAGTACTCCCTTGTTTTTGTTTTAAACCTGCTTCCTATTAATTTCATTGGACAACCCTGGTTTGTATTTTATCTGAAGGGGCAAGTAACACTTCCTTATTCACTATCTCCACACCAGTCATAATTTTTTAGAACTCTATCATATCTCCACTTAGTTGCCTCTTTTCCAAGCTCAATGTTGACTCTTCCCCAACACATTGTGTTCATCTATGAGTCTGATGATCAGGGGCGGCTCTAGACATTTCACTGCCCCAAGCAGGGCAGCACGCCACAGGGGGCGCTCTGCCGGTTGCCGAGAGGGTGGCAGGTGGCTCCAATGGACCTCCCGCAGGCGTGCCTGAGGACAGTCCGCTGGTCCCGCAGCTTTGGTGGACCACCAGAGCCGTGGGACCAGCGGACCCTCCGCAGGCATGCCTGCGGGAGGTCCACTGGAGCCGCCTGCCACCCTCCTGGCAACCGGCAGAGCGCCCCCCATGGCATGCCGCCCCAAGCACGCGCTTGGCATGCTGGGGCCTGGAGCCACCCCTGCTGATGATTCTGTTCTGTACTATATTTCAATCCATTTTCCTGGTACTGAAGTTGGGCTAACTGGCCTGTAATTGCCAAGATCGCCTCTGGAGCCTTTTTAAAAAATTGACATTACGTTAGCTACCTGCAGTCATCTGGTACAGAGGCTGATTTAAGTGACAGGTTACATACTACTGACTACGCTGTGACAGTTATCATTGTTTGTTAATTATTGTTGGGTTTGGAAGAGCCTCAAAACTGCAATGAGGTCTGACCAAATGTTGGTGGAATTATTAGTGATATGCAATTCTCAGTTACATTACACCATTGGCAAAAGATGAGGTGGGAGAGAAAAGGCTGAGTAAATTGAATGCTACCCTGGCTGGAATAACTTGTGCTTTTCAGCATCTGCACATGTGCCATCACTAGGGACTTAGTAGTTTCATGATGGGTTTTTGTTTCACATCTGTCAGACAAATCAGAAATCCAAATGTAGCATTCAAGTCCATCATATGGATTTGGGAGTGGTTCAGATCCTTCTTGTGAGGATGTGCTCAGGAAAGAGTTGTGTAGCATTTCATCTAATTTAGAAGTATTTGTTCTTCGGTGTTTTGTCAATTGAGATATTTCCCTTATATTATAATTATATTATAATTATATTATAATTTTTCTACTTTTTATTATTTGTATTACTGTAGCACCTAGGAATCCCAGTCACTGACCCCGACCCCTTTGTGCTAGGTGCTATACAAACACTGAACAAAAAAGACAGTCCTTGCCTCAGCGATCTTACAATTTAAGTATTAGACAAGAGACAACAAATGGATACAAATAGACAGATGGGGGAGTACAAGGAAACAGTGAGACAATATTAGTCAGCATGATAGGCAGTGGCATCAGCACACCATTCACCTAACCATCCAGACTTTTGTAGGCATCACGGCAAAGGAATTTTGAGGAGGGATTGGGAGGTGGATAATGAGATAGCTTTGTATATGTTTCTGGGAGCGCCTCTCAACTACAAGGGGCAGTTTGGGAGGAAGCACAAAAGTGCTTGTTTGGAAATTTAAAAAGTGGGTGATGGGAGACTGTCATCATTGGTTGACTGAAGATAGGTGTCACCAATTTGATAGCGAATGAGAGAGAACAAGTAGGATGGGGATAGTCTGTGAAGGGCTTTGTAAGGCAAACATCTTACGTTTGATGCAATACAGAAGGGGAAACCAATGGAGGGATGCAAAGATAGGGATGGTATGAACAAAGTGATGGTCCAGAAGAGTAAACTTTGCTGTATTTTGTAGGGATATGAGAGTGGCAAGATTGCATTTGTCAAGGTCAGAGAGAAAGATATTGCAGTAATTGAGATGTGAGCTGATCAGAGCCTGGCAGAGAGTTTTACCCATATAGATGGATATGAAAGAATGCATCTCAGAGATGATATACAGAAAGAATCTCCAATATTGAGATATAGCCTAGATATGAGGACCTAGAAAGAAGTTTGAGTTGAAGATAATGTCCGGGTTACTGGCCTGAGTGACAGACAGGATGGTGATGATGTCCACAGTGATCACGCAAGGAGGTAGCAGGAAAGGCCTCAGGGGAAACATTAAATGCTCTGTTTTTGCCACATTGAGCTTGAGCTGAAGGCTAGATATCTATGAGGAGAAGTCAGAGAGAGACAGACCAAGATTAAGTTTGGACAGAAGGCGACAGGCCTTGAACAGAGAAGTAGATCTGTGACTTGTCAGCATTTGTGAATCTCAATTTGTGTTTGTGGGTGAGACTACCCAGAGATAAGTATATCAGGAAAAGAGAAAGGGACCAAGGACAGAGCCCTATGGAAAGAGAAAGTTGGAGGAGGATTCTCTGAAGGACATGCTGAAGGAGCCACTACAGAGGTAAGAGGAGAGGCAGGAGAGATCAGAGTCATGGAAGCCAAGGGAAGACATGATTTCAGTTATTTCTACTACTTGTTTAGTTGTTTCTAGCTGATGGCTTGATTTAATAAATATGAGAGGTTTTCTCCAGTAGGTGTTGCTCTTCTTAGCTCTATAGCTTGTTATGTGTTTAAAGGCACACTGCCAAAACTGGTATGTCAAGTTTTTATCAGTTTTTAAAATACCATAATTATATTCTCACTTCCCTGATTTCTTAAAATAAATCCATTCAACCATATGAAAGCCACAGTCTATGTAAAACTGAATTTGCTTTGCCAGGTCAACTCTACAGTCTTAACTCTAGAGGAGCTTAAGTTCTTCGTGGTTATCTGTAAGAACCTACGATCATGGGGGCTGGGCTGCTGACACTTTCACATTGCCACTGGAAGCTTAGGCTGCCTTTTTGCTAGAGGATCCTGTGGACCTAGGCTCAGCAGGAAGTACTGCCCATCAGAACCTGAGTGGTAGTCCCCCACAGCCCACTGATTGGCTGAAGCTAGTAATTAAATCAGGAAGCCATCATGGGGCATTGTCTAAGCAACAATGCAGATTGCCTGCATGCCTCTGCTTGCTGTAGTCTCTAGGTGCTGGCTTCTGAGCCTGGTTTGTCCTCAACTTTGCCATTTGATTGCTGTCTATAACCTGGTGCCTGACTTTGACTTCCTGACCCAGCTTTGCCATGACCCTGCTATCTGCCTATCACCTGCACCTTGGTGCCTGACCCTGACTTCCTGGTGTTTGACCTGGCTCAAACCTGACCCCACTAATCATCACCTGACTGCAACTTAGCAGCTGACCAATGCATACAGGCTACCCGTGGCCTAGCCCTCGCATTGTTTCTGCACTCGTGACATTGTACTTCTGTTTGTTAATTCCATTCTTATGAGCAGTCTAGAGTATAGAAATATATCAGAAGATGCTTGTTCTCTGCAGCACTTGGAGTTTAGGATCCTTGCATTGACAATGGAGAAAAAGGCTGCAGTAGAAATGGAACATTTGAGTATCCAACAGCTCAGCTTTGAAGGATGACTCTGCTGCACCAAGTCTATGTTGCAATAATGCACAAGGTGTTTGAACACACTAGGTCAGTGGGAAGTATTTGAAGGAAAATGTGTTATCTTCACTATTCTCTGTTGAAAGGTTATGTATATAGCAGTTTTTACTGTGGGATTTATCTGTGCATACTCATTGCATAAACTTCCTCCTGTCAGTAGAATTAGTAACCCAACAATATCTTATTTTCCACACAGTGCATTTGTTTTTATGTGTGATGACTCTTGATCCCTAAGGGCCTTGTCTATGCCAGTCCACTGCTGCTAACATCATTTCAGCTGAACTAGTTTTGGCAGCTCAAGGAGACCTAGATTAGACAGTCCTCTGGCTGCCAACACAGTTTTCAATACACAGGTATGTATCCCTTCTGGGAAAATGTCTAATTTATGTGGTGCTGAAAAATGTGCTGACAGTCAGTGGGCTGTCCACACTAGAGCTCCCAATGGTGCTAACACAGGTTCAGCTGAACCAGTGTTCGTGACGGTGGGTAATTATTCAAACAATTCCCTAGTGGAGACATGGGTCACCTGTTTAGCCAGCTACACAATGAAACTTGTTGAACCTTTTCAGTGGAGGCTAAAATAAATGAGGCTTTTGCTGTCATACAACTGTCCTTACTTTGAAGGCATAAAAATGTTCAACAGTGACTTGTGAGTTTGGGCGCCTCACTTTCTGGGGGCCAACTTGAGACACTAGAAGGGGGCCTGGTTTTTCTGGGTGATGGGTGTCTCAAACTGGGCTCCCCATATCACTACCCCTTTTGAAAATGTTGGCCATGGTGTTTAAATTTACCAGGTTAAGGTGTTCTCTTTAGGTCCCTCTATAATATTGAATACAAGATTCAATGGTTAGCCTCTCTCCCTCGTGATACTATATTCAGTAATGTACAGCTGGATGGCCTGTTTTTTTTTCTTCACTTCTCCATTAAAATTTCTAGAATGTATATCCTGTGAGTTTCCCTGGCGTCTGGCCAGCAGGCAGTATAACACTGTCTAGGTCATACAGACTCATTTCAATAGTAAGAAAATATGAATATATTTTTAAAAGACTGTGATGACGGACCCAGTCTTCCTTGGTAACTGGAACTCTGGTAACTCCTAGCAGAACTTTCCACCTTCCCCTGGAATATTTTTGGTAGCTGTGACAGGGTTTATAAGTCTTCCTTAGAAAGGAAGGATGGTGCAGTGCTTAGGGCATTAGCCTGGGACTTGGGACATCTGAATTCAATTCCTTGCTCCTCCACACATGTCCTGTGTGACCTTGTGTAAGTTAATTAGGGCTTGACTTCATGAACACTTAGTTCATGGTGAGCTGGGGTGGGGCGGGGGGTAAATCTACCCCACACTAGTCTGCTGCACACCAAGTATCTGTGTGGACCCTGCTGCCGCATGCTGGAAGTTCTGTAGTGCACTTCGATCTACACTGCTTTGAAATGGGAGTAGATTAAAGTGCATTAACTTTAGTGTGAAGCAGTAGCAGGGTCCACAATGACACCTAGTGTGAGGCAGTCAAGTGTGGGGTAGATTTACACCCAGCTTGCTGCAAACTAAGTGTTTCTGTAGGCAAGCCCACAGTTTCTCTCTCCCTATGTAAAATAGGGACAATAGTGCTTGCCTACCTCACTGGGCTGTTGTGAAGATAAATGTGTTGGAAATAGTGAGCTGTTCCAATATTGCAGTAATGTGGTTGATACAAACATCTTACGTGTATTTTTGGCATTCTCTGGATAGGTTTCACAGCCAGAATGCCTTTTAGTGGTGTCAACACAGAGAAGCCCTGATGAGCCAAAGAGTGGCACGGCTTTTGGGTTTAAATTCTAGAAGAGTTTTTCCATGTAGGAGTGGCTCCCTGAGCTTAGTGAATCAGATGCATCTGAGTCTAGTTAGGCTGGGCTTTTATCAGAGAGGAAACAACTGGAGGGAGGGGATTACAGTGGATGGGAAGCTAGATATAAATTATCAGTGTGCCCTTGTTGCCAAGAAGGCTAATGGCATACTGGGCAGCATTAGTAGGAGTGTTGCCAGCAGATCCAGTGAAGTGATTATTCCCCTCTATTCGGCACTGGTGAGACCACATCTGGAGTATTGCATCCAGTTTTGGGCCCCCCACTACAGAAAGGATGTTGACAAATTGGAGAGAGTCCAGCAGAGGGCAAGGAAAATGATCAGGTGGCTGGGACACATGACTTACGAGGAGAGGCTGAGGGAACTGGGATTGTTTTGTCTGCAAAAGAGAAGAGTGAAGGGGGATTTGATCGCAGCCTTCAACTACCTGAAAATAGGGGTTCCAAAGAGGATGGAGCTCAGCTGTTCTCAGTGGTGGCAGATGACAAAACAAGGAGCAATGGTCTCAAATTGCAGTGGGGGAGGTCTAGACTGGATATTAAGAAACACTATTTCACTAGGAGGGTGGTGAAGCACTGGAATGGGTCAGTTATGGAGGTGATGGAATCTCCATCCTTAGAGGTTTTTAAGGCCCGGCTTGACAAAGCCCTGGCTGGGATGATTTAGTTGATGTCAGTCCTGCTTTGAGCAGGGGGTTGGACTAGATGACCTCCTGAGGTCTCTTCTAACCCTAGTCTTCTATATGGCTGTGTGCCTAGAAGACAGGCAGCTGTCTTGTTTGTATTGTTTTCCTTAGTGTTTATATATGGCTTTTTATTAGGGTTTAGGGATTTAGGCTACATTTATGGCCATCCTTTGTAAAATAAGACTGAAACTGCAAATAGGGTGTTTTAGCAATTGCAAATTTTCTGTTCAGCTGCTGAGACCTTGGCCCTGCTGTAACCTACCTAATATGAAAACAATATTTTGTATGAAATATAGGAGATTGATTGAAAATGTGTTATTATTGTTGGGCAAGATTGTATTGCCTCATAAGTGGCCTGCATTTCTAGCATTCCCAGCTTCTCCCACTGGCTTCACATTAAAACTATGAATGTGATATAGTGACTTCAGCATGAAACCAAAATGTGCCCAAGTTGGCGTGAAATTGGACAAAGTTTCACACAAAAGATTTGTGAATGTCAGGAACATTTTTGATGATCTGGTCTGAGCTCTGTGTTTGAGATGAAACAAACTATGTCCACTTAATGGTCTGGGTTCATTGCACACAGCTTTTCTCAGCAGACAGTTCTGTCTGTTTCTAGTCTTCTTTTACTGGATTATGTTGCTCTTGTAAAGATAAAAATGGATCTCAAAGGGCTTGTCTACACTACAAAATTAAGTTGACAAGTCGGCATACAGCCACTGTAGTAATGGTTCACATCCACACTACGCCCCCACTCCAACCCCATTGGAGGTGTGTGTCCTCACCAGGAGCACTTCCACTGACTTAACTGTGCGGGGCATTGACAGAGCCCCACCACCAGGGACTGACAGCCCAAGCTGTCAGGCCCGGTGTGGGGTGGGGTAGGGCTCCAGCTGTGAGCCCTGGGGCAGACCTGAGAACCAACATGTGCTGTAAGTAATGCAGTGTCTACACAGACATTAAATTGCCCTAACTACATCGACCTAAGCACTGCGCCTCTTATGGAATGGGAAACTTACACTGGTAGGAGCTACACTGTAATGTAGATGCTTACAGAGTTAGGTTGACATGTGCTGCCTTATGTCAACCTAACTCTGTAGCATAGACCAGGTCTAAGTCTGAGCCATTAGACCATCTTACCAGGTGCTCTTACCTAAGCTGTGTTAGACCTTCATCAGCATGTGTCATTTTGTCATTGAGGCAGCAGTTAAGTGTATTAGAGCAGGTTTGACTTGAAGCCATTTCTACTAACGCTACAAATAATGGATATTAAATACGTAATTAAACTGGAAGTGTTTCAGGTTGGAGGAGATTCAACCAAAACACTCAGATAACATCTGACAATCTGTATCTCCAGGGGAAACACATCAAGTGGTTCTTCAGTGGTTTATGTTCAAAAAAACATTTCATCCAACTCCAAGAATGTACGGCTCTCCCATAATGCACATAGCAAAGAAATATGAATCTCACATTATCCTTCAGATTCAGGCATTAGTGGATTTCTCAGACACTGCCATTTTTCAAATGCCAGTGGAAAAACTGTTTCCTGTTTTTGTGTATAAAAAAAAAAAGAATACGGATCAATCTCGCTCATGCTGAATATTAGTGCCAGCTTGGAAGCTGCTTCAGTGACATGACGACATTGTGTAATGTACTGAAGAGCTTGTGGCAGCAATGGAGAAAAAGTCTGAATTTCATTCTACAGCCTTGGCAAACACCATTGCAAACTGTGTGTTGTAAAAAAGCTGAAGATTAATCTTGCCTCTTTCTGTCCAAATTCTTGTCTAAATTTCTGCTCTAAGTGTTACACTTTGTTGATCTCTCCTGAGAGAAGTACTCTTATTCTCTCCCCTCCCCTCTTCTTCATGGCAGATTGGGCCCAGGTCCAAAACTGTAATGTCTCCTACTTCAAATCTGACTCTAGGAAGTGAAGAGATTTAATTGTTGCTCAATATGTTTGAAGAATGTTTATTTGAAATTATATCTTCAACGAAAGTAAGGAAGAAATATTTTAATTCCTTTTTCTTAGGTTTATGTTTATATTATGAGTGAATGAGATTTTCTGTTATATTTGACTCTATTTTCAGCACAATTTGTTACACTAAAACCAACATAACAAGCATACTAAAAACTGTCCATTGAATAATCAATTAAGCATACTGACAAATCACTGACTGGCATATGTATTGTATTGCACAGAATAAGTTACATTAAAATATTATTAAGGCTGCAAAGTCAAGCAGTCCAAAGTTAGGAAATGTCAGAATTAAGGTTGCCTTTGCAACCTTAATTTGGCCCCCCTTGTGTGCATTCATAAATTCCAAGGCCAGAAGGGACCAACTGTGATCATCTAGTCTGACCTTGTGTATGATACAGGCCATACAACTTCCCCTAAAATAATTCCTAGAGTAGATCTTTTAGAAAAATATCCAGTTTTGATTTAAAAACTGTCAGTGGTGGAGAATCCAGACCACCCTTGGTAACTTGGTTCCAACAGTTAATTACTCACTGTTAAGTAATTACACCTTATTTCCAAGTTAGAATTTGGCTAACTCCAACTTCCAGCTAGTGGGCATGTTATACCTTTCTCTGCTAGATTGAAGAGCCCATTATTAAATATTTGTTCTCCGCACAGGTAGTTATAGACTGTACACAAGTCACCCCTTAACGTTCTTTTTGATAAACTAAATAGATTGAGCGCCTTGAGTCTGTCACTCTAAGGCATGTTTTCTAATCCTTTAATCATTCTTGAGGCTCATCTCTGAACCCTCTCCAATTTATCAACATCCTTTTTGAATAGTGGGCATCAGAACTGGAGGCAGTATTCCAGTAGCGGTCACACCAATGTTAAATGCAGGGGTAAAATAACCTTTCTACTCCTACTTGAGATTCCCCTGTTTAAGTATCCAAGGATTGAATTATTATTGGTATTATTTTATTTATTGTTTTAATAACACTCCGAGTCCCCATTGTGCTGGGTCTTGTACAATGGGAGACATGGTCCCTGACCTGAAGAGGTTACAATCTAAGGGCTAGATTCTGACTCATATTATGTGCCCACAAAAGGGAGTATGAGGCCATTTTACATTCTTATGTGTGATAAATGGAATTTGAGTCCAAGTGTCTGCTTATTTCTCACCCCAGAGTAGGTGGGCATGGAATGAGCAGGGAATAAACAAAGCATTGGCACCACCGTATACCTCCTCCTTTCTTACTGGCTTGAGTAGCTGAACCAGAGCTGGGAGATGGTTAATGATTTTCTGCTGTATAGACTAGAAGCAGATGTGCTACCTCCTGGGAGCAAGGATAAAGCAGAGGAGGAACTGTGATTCATAAGTGAGTCTCTAGATCTTAATGCTTTCTAGTGCTGCTCCTGGGTTAGTGGAGTTTACTCATCACCCCTTGCACAAGTTTAGTCACAGTCTAGCCCTAGTTTAAGAAAGACTCAACAAATGAACCTGCACATATATACATTGGATAATTCTTATATTCATATGAGGGTCCATGAATGATATTTGAATCTTAGTAGTGTTATCCCAATACCATACGAGCGATGTTTAATCTAAGATCTCATTCTGATAGTAACGGCTCTTGACAGCTTGTAGATGTTAAAAATTTGCATATGAGTAAGAGTAATTAGTACACCTGGGCAAGTGCTGCCAAAAAAAAAAGTTGGTGAACAGTTATATGAATAAAATCCACAAATAAAATGCCTAGATGGTATCCAGAACGCCCTTTATTGCCTTAGGTTATATTATCAGTATTTTCATATCAAATAATATTAGTTGACTTCATTATTTGATGAATTTTGCCATTTAGCATTTGACCTGCTGCACATACAATCAAATTTTTGGTCACAAGAATTCTGCTTGTTCTGAGACTATTTTTCTGCTAAGATCAGCGTTATCATTGCCTTGTCCTCCCCCTGTATCTTCATCCCCATTTCTCTGTCTTGTCCACCTGTCTGACCTTGTCTGGACTGCAAGCTTTCTGGGGCAGGGACTGTCCTTTTTAATGCTTGTCTGTACAGTCCTTAGCATAATAGGACCCTGACTGGGCTTCCAAGGTGCTCTCATAATATAAGAAGAAGAATTTTGATGGAAAGTGGAAGCATTTCTGAATATTTGTGCAACCATGTATTCACGGTAATATTTCTACCAATATTTGCCATGTTCTGGAAATCTGTGTAGGTTTTTGAGTGATCCAATTAAGAAGCTGAAATATCATCTGACTAGTCAAGCAGGGCCTATTCCAGAGCCTACTGCAGTCAGTGGGAGTCTACCCATTCACCTTAATGGCCTTTGGATCAACCTTCCCAGCATAAATAGTGAATTATAAATAATAAGCATCAAAAGTGGGAGTCACAGCAAACAGTTCATGAAGAAGTCATGCTCTGAAATTTGTCCCCATAAACTATTGATTAAATAATTAACAAATCTGATAAAATCACAGAGAAGTCAGGCAGGGCCAAATCCTCCCCTCCTTGAAATTAATGACAGAATTTTAACTCATTTTAATGGCTGCAGGATTTGGTGTGAATGGCCTGAAGAGTTAAATTTAAATTATTCAAATATCTTGTTGGCCCATCTCTGGGAACAAGTATTTATATTTTCTAAAAATAATAACTATCCTTTTCATCTGTTTAGCTTCAGGGAATTGAATTGCAGACAGTGGTGAGTGCTGCAGGTGTAGGCTTTGGAGTGGATAAGGCTTACTTGGTCCAGGGCTTTTTTGTGGAAATTATTCTGTATAGCAGAGGTTCTCAGCCTTTTTCTTTCTGAGGCCAGATGGCAGGGCTCAGAGCCCCAGGCTTCAGACCCATGCACTGGGGCTTTGGCTTTCTGCCTTGGGCCCCAGCAAGCCTAACGCTGGCCATGTTTTGAGGACCCCCTGAAACCTGCTTGCTGCCTGCCTCCCCGAGGGCCCAGGACCCCTGGTTGAGAACCACTGCTCTAGGGTACACTCTCGTTTCATTTTTACATCAACTAATATTACTTCTAGCTAATATATGTTGTGGATGTTATCAAGAATAGTTCTTATAGGCTTTGGCATGTGGCCTTCAGACATATTGATAGGATGATAAATTACCTCCTGACATAAAGCTTTAAATAAAAATATTCAAACAATAATTTAAAACAAAATCCTTCATAACAGACAGCGGTAAATCCTGAAACAAGGAAAAAAGACTTAAAACATTCATTTTAATCATCCACTTCTTTTCAGAAAGAGGAGGTGGACAAGCCATCTATTTAAATCCATCTTCATTTCCTCAAGTTGCTTATTATAATTATTCTCATGCAAAATCTTCATGTCTGGATGCAAATTAATACTTACATAGTTAAAGCTGTTCCCACTCCACAGACTTTGGGTCAAATCAGGAACTTCTCTAGGATCAGAGACATTTAGCATCAGTCTTTGATTTAGTTGGGGTCCTATCCTGCAAGACCATTGCATGCAGAACTTCTGCTCATACCAATGGGACTTTCATATGGGCAGTGTCTGGACTGAGTTTGTATTTTGTACCCCAAAATAAAGATTAGAGAAGAAATGTGGAGACTGATTTATGATTCTAAGCCTATATTTATGTTTCAAGCTCTTTGGCAATTACTGTGTACTGTCCCAGACATAGCTGCATATTCAATGTGGTTGGAAAATTTTAATAGAAAATTTATGAAGCAGACTGGCTTTCCAAGTGATTTTTTAATGAAAAATTGAGACCTGAAAATGATTTAGTTTTTGAAAATTGATAATATTTACTGGAAAAGTTTCAGTTTTTGATTTAAGGAAACAACAAAAATGTTAGTTTTCAGTTTTGGAAAACTGAGAACTTTTACCAAAACCCCAAAATGTGTATTGACATGGAATACCTTTGGGTTTCCAAAACTTTTTTTCTAGTTTAGTATTTCATTGGAGGTCTTTCAGGATTGTCCTTCATTGTAAACATTAAAAAATTGGGCATTTTCCAACCAGCTCTCCTGCATATAGGCAAAGTAATAACTTGGAAACATGTAAAAGTAAATGGGAGCCTTCTCTAGAGTTCCTCCTAACTGCTTGTTAGTGAGGTTCCCAGGTTTTTGTTAAGTCAGACTCTTTGGTCATAGAAAAATACCTTCCCTTTGCCCCTTTCCTTATTCATGTAAATCTAGAGCCCTCATAGCTGAGATGGAGTCTGCTTTGCAGACAGCTCAGGCCAAGAAAAGGCACGTGCAGGAATGCAGCAGGAGAAGTCCTATCAACCCCAGAGGCAGCTGTTCCACACCCCCTGGAGTAAACACACACACATTGGAGTAGTACAGTGAATATAGGAAAGGGAAATATTTATTTACAGAGTGAAGGATGGAGAAAAAGACATGGGGGAAGTTAAGGGAAGCAAGACAGCAGGGTTACAACACCACGAGGCCCCACAGGCCCAGTGGTACCACAATATGAAAGGGCAGACACCGAGCAATGTGACTACACTCAGAGCTTAGGAGTTTGGGGCAAAGTTCCAGTCTGGCAGTGAGTCTTGTATGATCCTGGTTGTGTTCGACACCAATAAACTTTCTCCAACAAACCCCTCTGGTGCCCTCTTCTGCTACGTTCTGCAAAGCCACACAGAGTGACAACCTCCATACTTAGCTAGCTACAGTCTCCCTCCTTATCCCAATTCAAAATCACAAGTCCCAGTACTCACAGCCCCATACAGCTCCTGGCAGCAGTGATACTGGGTCCAGTTCCGGTTTGTCCTTCTTGGGCAATTTCTCCCTGGCACAGTGCTCCTCCTGGCTCCTGTCTTTGGGCATTCTTTTTGGCCACTCTGTACCTCCCAGACTTTGAGCAGGTTCTTGGCTCCTTCACTCTGAGGCCCTGCTTGCTGTAACCCTTCTGTCTGGAGGCACAGACGTACATCCATTCACTCTCCTTTCCACACTCCTGCAATAACCAGCACTCTCTCTTCCTGCAACCATCAGCACTTCCTTGCCCTCAGGACACGGTTTTAAAGGAGTCATGCTGTCTAAACCCCAAAGGGTTTACACTTGTGATTTTAGAAGGTCTCCACATTTCTGGAATCTTTCTGTTTAACCTCATTGATATCATGTCAGGATCATTAACGAGAAGACAAACATCACAGTGAAAACACTAACAAAGGTGCATAAAAGGCATCTCTTACTTTGTTTACTGCGTTATTGCTTTCATCTGGACCCTGTTTCATCGGTGGAGTATCAAGGAGGGACCATGCATTACCTAACTATTTAGGGTGGTTTGGAGGGAGAAAGCAATTGGAAAGTGCCTGTTATTTTACTTAACAGCTGGACTGTCAGGCTGGGTTTCCTTTAGGAGAAGTCGCACTATGGTTGTCTGAAAAAAAAAAATCTTAATCTTGCTTCTTTTAAATTTTTTTTGGTGGTAGCTTTGGTTTTGTATGTGTGTTTTTAGCCAACCTGTTAAATAGAATCCCTGTTCCCCTGGAGATGTAGCCTGGAGACGGAAGGAAGAAAATTCCACTGGCTAGTGGCTTGTAGATTTTCTGAGAAGGCGGTCTTTCAGGAGTATCTCATTTTTTTCTGCTTTATTCACGCCTTTCAATAGCTCTCAGCTTGCCCGAGGAAGAAATCTGAGGCCTGTCAGTGTTGCTCTGAGTCTCCCAGAGGGGTTTATTGAGACAGACAAAAGGCTCTTCATCCTCTCAAGGGCAGTTCATCCACAAAGGTTCCCAGCCCTTGCTCGTGTGCTGGAAGTGAAGCATCAGATGAGAGGCTGCCAGACTAGCCCTGTTTTTTTTTTTAAACAGTGCTTACATTCAAGAATTTTTTTTGATCAGATGAGCAGACACAAGGGCAGGCTGGGACAAGTGTTAGCAATGGAAAGGATGGAGTAATACACAAGTACTCAAAACCAAATACCACTTTATGGACAACTTAATAATCATGTGAGTGGAGATGGATTTGTATCTTCACTGGGTTATTTTACTTCTATAAGAAAATAGTTTTAAATTGTGCATTGCTTCCTCAAACAGATACCTGGTAAAAATCTTACATTGCTACTTCAGTGAGTATGAGGTCCTGCCATAGGATTCATGCTGGGAGCATGCATGGAGCACTGTTGACCTCAAGAGGGTCATCTATCAGGATCCTGTTGAAGTGCCTTGGATTGCTATTTTAGTAGCTATTTGAAGAATTAAAGTAACTAAGGCCATGTCTACACTTACTGGGGATCGATGCTGAGGAGATTGATGTACTGGGGGTCGATTTAGTGGGTCTAGTGAAGACCTGCTAAATTGACCTCAGATCACTCTCTCATCGACTCTGGTACTCCACTGGAACTAGAAGCATAAGGTAAGTCGATGGGAGAGTTTCTCCCATTGACCCAGCACGATGTAGACACTGCAGTAAGTTGACCTAAGGTACGTTGACTCCAGCTACATTATTCACGTAGCTGGAGTTGAGTAACTTTTCCCTGTAGTATAGACCAGACCTAACAGAACTTGTCTTGCTTATTTAAATGTCAAAGTGCCACATAATGTTCTGGGGCATTTTATAAGCATTATAAAGTAAGTATTAATAGATCCCAAACATCATTTAAAAAAATCTTTCCATCCACCAAAACAAACTGTTCCATATCCACCCACTGCATATCCCTTATTAACCTCCTTCATTTTCCCCACCTTGACACTCTCACACAAAAAGTGTGGGTGGGGAAAATAGATGAAACTTATAGCATGTCCTGATGGTCCCTTAATCCTACCCAGCTATAGTGGAGAAATCATGTTAGAATAAAGTCATTTTTGTGCTGGAATTGAATGTCACAGGGGAGTTATGCCAACATGACTATGGAGGTAAAAAATTCCACTGTAACAATGCTGATCAGTTTCCCTGTATAAAACAGCTGTAAAGGCATACTCATCAAAAACACCCTGCCACTGTATCCATCCCCTTTAAACCAGGGAAGCCCCACAAGAGCTACAGTATCACGCAGGGATAGAGACAGGCCAACATTTCCCCTGCTTTGTGCTATTCCACCAGTGCAAAGTTGCCTTAAAAGTCTGCTTAACAAAGGGCAGAGCAAGGATGTCTCTGACCCCTAGATCAAGATGTCCCAGGTGCATGTAATAGTCCCCTTCTGATCATTTGCAGCCATCTTTGCACCCCTTCCTCCAGAGCTGCATCAAGCTGTCCTCTATTACACCCACACTTCCAGGCCATGGTTTCAAAGAAAGCGAGGACTCAAGTTGTTATTAAATATCCATAATTTCTGGCTGCTAAATGATAGTTTGCTGTATGAACATTATAATTATTAACAAGAACTTTATACAAATGTTAGAGTAGATTTTGTATTTGTAGAAAAGTCTGTAATCTAATGCTGACCTCATAATGTACATATACACAAGCCATGCCATTAGCTGCATAGAAAAAAAATCCTGCAAATATTACTGTATTAGACCACCAGCACTTCCACACTAAATTAAAATATATGTTCTAGAAGACTGAATGCTTAGTCAGCCTTTCCACATTCCCCACTGTGGCAAATTGCCAGTACTGTTCTGCTGGGTCTCGTGCTCTCTCTTTTCTGGGGTAGGTTCAGGGAACTATTGCTTGCCTCTGAACCAGTTCTTAATTACTCCACTAGTGTCCTTGGAGGAGGGGAGTGGAGACGGAGGGACCTGGGCCCACCCTCTACTCCAGGTTCCAACCCAGGGGCCCTGAGGGTTGTGGTGAACCACTTGACTTAGCGGTTCCTTCCCCTGGGTTACTTTCCCTCTCCTTACCTTCAGCTTGTTGAATGGGCTTCTTGCCTCCCTTCTCACAAGCCTTCGGTACCCGTTACTCTAGGGTTTCTTCTGGTATCTCACAATTCACCGCCAGCACGTCCTCCAATTTCGATGATTTCTGCCTCCTTCCTCTCCTCTTCCATCTCCACCTTCTGCAACCTGGCACTTCTGCTCCAATCAACCTTCCTTCCTGCAACTCCCACATTGTTGACTGAAGCAGGGGTTTTTTTCAACATGAGACATGAAGTCAGGCTGGCTCTAATTGGGTTCAGTGCTACTAGTTATCTAAAGTGCCAAACTTCTCCCTTAGCAGGGTCAATAGCCCCTTTCTAACCTCTCATCGCTGCCTTTGGCCATGCGTGATCACCACTTCAGTGACTTCACTGGGAGTTGCCTAGTAAAATACTTCAGATTTGGCCCTGAATGAGTTAAAAGAAACAAATGTTGCAATTTGCACATACAAAGCAAGGGTTCTTTGCACAGCAATGTAAGCCTGGGCTTGAGCTTGGGCTCAAAATCTAACCTTCCAGATCCACAATCATTATGTTAACTAGGGCTCAGACTGGAACCCAGGTCCCTGCCATGGCTGGAGGCAAGCCTGTGTTTAAGCTGAGACCCTATGTCCAAAGCCCTATTGCCTTCCTGTGTGCACGAGCCCCAGCTTGATTTGGGTCCAGAAGTCCCGGGATGTATCTCAGTGTTCCCAGCGGCAGAGGGAAGTGCTGCAGGCAACCAGCACAGTGTCTGGAAGTGCCACTACTGCCTGATTCAAGCACACTCCTCCCTCTGGCCACATCTACACTACACGAAATATCAGAATAGCTAAAATCGGTTTCTTAAAACTGATATTATAAATTCGATTTCACGCGACCACCACTAGGCACAGTAATTCGGCGTTGTGCTTCCATGGTCCAGGGGCTAGCGTCGATTCTGAAGCGTTGCACTGTAGTAGCTATTCACGTAGCTATCCCATAGTTCCGCAGTCTCCCCGCCCCTTGGAATCTGGTTGAATCATGTCGCGGGTGGTTCTGGGTAAATGTCATCAGTTCATTCCTTCCTCCGGGAAAACAACAGCTGACAATCCTTTCGCGCCGTTTTTCCCTGGATGCTCTGCAGACGCCATAGCACAGCAACCATGGAGCGCCCGTTCAGCTTCTTTTTTTTTCCGGCACCGTATGTGTACTGGAGCCGCGGACAGAGGCTGATACTCCAGCGCTACACAGCAGCATTCATTTGCTTTGGCATGATAGCAGAGATGGTTACCAGTCGTTCTGTACCGTCTACTGCTGGAGTAACTGGCAATGAGATGACGGTTATCTCTCTCCCTCTGTACTGTCCGCTGCTATTATGAGTGCCCCTGGCTGAGATCGGCCAGGGGCGCAAAAGCCAAAATGGAATGACTCCCCGAGTCAATCCCTCTTTATGCTTTTAAAAAAGAATCAGTCCTGCCTACAATAAGGGGAAAGGTGTACTAGAGGACCAATGTATCAGAGCACAGCTGCTCCGTGTCAGTATTCACAGGGGGTGCGCCTGCAAAACCCACTGTTGTTCCCTTCCTCCCCCAACCTTCCTGGGCTACCGTGCAGTGTCCCCCCCCATTTGTGTCATGAAGTTATAAAGAATGCAGGAAAGAAACAGAGACTTGTTAGTGAGAATAAAATGAGGGGGAGGCAGCCTCCCGGGCGTATGACAGTCCAGTCAGACAAATAAAGTTGCGTTGCCTAGGGGGGGGAGGAGGGGAGCCAGCATAGGTTGCATGCTTATGTACAGATCAGCGCACAGTTACAGGAATCGTGTTTTACACAGGAAGGTGACGGAGGAGCCTGAATCTGAACTTGCTCTGTCACTGCCTTACGCATTTCGCAGTTGCTACTTAGGACAGGAGTGTTTACTAGCCCGTTCTGTACCAATGTCTACTGTCGACATATCCTGGGGAGTTCATTCCCATTTTACCCAGGCGCCCCCGCGACCAGCCGTCCACCTGCAAGGCAGCAGAGCCACTCAGCGAGGCTGGATGGCGACGTGGATATTCATCATATATGACCGCTGACCAGCTGTGGGAGGGGAGAGGAGCGAATATGCCTCTTCACATGCTGCCAGCATCAGCGTTCTTACCAGCAAGCATCAGTACACATAGGTGACATTGAAAGAGTCAAGAAAGGATTCTTTCCCTTTCTTTCACGTGGTGGAGAAACTGAGGAGCTTATTCCCTGAACCACGCCAGACACTGTGTTTGAACCTACAAGACATTGGGAGTCAGCCAAGAGATGCACAATACTTTGTCAGAGAATGCTGTGCGAACTGTGGATAGCGGAGTCCTCAATACCCCTCCCTCCAGTAGCATCCATTTGGTCTCTGGACTAGCGTACGCTGTCACGCAGCACTGTGTGGATCTCTGCGAACTTTTTTTCAACGCTTTGCATTCGTTTCCGTAACGGAGGCTCTGATAGAACAGATTTGTCTCCTCTACAGCGATAGAGCACTATCTCCAGTACGCGTCCATGCTGGAGCTCTTTTTTGGATTTCGGGACTGTCACACCGTGCTGATCAGAGCTCCACGCTGGGCAAACAGGAAATGTAATTCAAAAGTTCGCGGGGCTTTTCCTGTTTACCTGCCCGCTGCATCCGAGTTCAGATTGCTGTCCAGAGCGGTCAGTGGTGCACTGTGGGATACCGCCCAGAGGCCAATAACGTCGATTGCCATCCACACTAACCCTAATCCGATATGTTTATATCGATTTTAGCGCTACTTCTCTCGTCTGGGAGGAGTACAGAAATCGATTATAAAGTGCTCTTTATATCGATATAAAGAGCGTTGTAGTGTGGACGGGTACAGCGTTAAATCGATTTAACGCTATTTAAATCGATTTAAACGCGTAGTGTAGACCAGGCCTCTGGCTCTGGCTCCTTCTTGCTGCTGTATGGAGCTTGCCTGGAGCAGGGAGCCAAGCTAACAGGCGGGAGGCAGCTTCTGGCCACTGGTATGTTGGAGGTCATCCCTTCCCTGGCTGTGCTGAGCTAGGAGCTCTGCTGCTTCCCCTCCTGCAGCCAGCCTCAAAACTTCCCCACAGCAAGAAGATGCCAGAGCCCATGGCTGCAGGGAAGTTTTGGGGCAGGATCCCACTCACCACCCTCACAGTGCATGCAGTGCCATGGAGGGAAGTGGGGACCTGGGAGCAAGAGCCAGAGAGTGGAGCAGGGACTGAATGGCTGTCCTGCAGGGAGGGGGAGCAACAGAGTTCCCAGCTCAGCATGGCTGGGGAAGGGATGACCACCCAACAGCCTGGCTACTCCGCCTCCCTAAAGGGCAGCCACTTGGTCCCTGCTCTGCTGTCTTGTCCCCCACTTCCCTCCCTGGGGCTGTGTATGCAAAGGTGCCTTGGGAGCATGCACTGTCAGAGAGGTGAGTAGGAGCCAGCCCCAAAACCTCTCCACAGCCTCCCAGAGGTGGGGCAGGGGCAGGAGTAACAGATCCTGCAGGGGGCTGGAGAACACTGCACCCCAAGCCTTAGGAACACACTTCACCGCTCCACAGCCAGCAACTGCCAGGCTGGGGCATGTGTGCTTTTCCTCTGAACTCTACATTTTATATCAAACTTTATAACAAAGCAACAAAAATAATTAAAAAAGACAACCAAACAAAAACACCTTCATTGAACATCCCATGGTAAAAGTTAACAATTGCAAAGTTTCATTTTAATAGTCTGACAGCCCTGGAGACTGACCTGCTAATTGTCCTCAGAACAGGTGCACAGGGTGTTTTCCTGCCAATGTGACTCAGTCTATTCTCAGATTAGATGATAGTTCAATATAAAGCATTCTTAAACTGCTGTCATTCTACGGAGACAGCCACTAAAGGAAGTAATTATGCACTTTATGCACTCATGTGCTCCTTATGGGCACCTGAGTCCCATCAATAGCACTGCCTCAATTAGAAAATGGGGAGGAGGGGCAGTAGAGTTTTCCCTACAGTTCAACACATTCATAGGGCTAGAGTTTCGACACTTGGGAGGAAGGGGCCCTAGGCAATCTGGGAAAGGGTTCCTTTGAGTTAGAATCATAGAATCATAGGATTAGAAGGGATTGCAAGGGTCATCTAGTCTAACCACCTGCCAAAATGCAAGATTTGTTGAGTCTAATGCAGTGGTCCTTAACCTGGAGTGCAAGCATCCCCTGGGTGTATGAGATGCCCTTTTTGGGGGTGCGTGACATGCCAGATTTTTTTAGAAGGTAAATCATCGAAAACACAAATGAAGCACAGGCACGTAAGTACAACTACTTTGTTTCATCAAACCTATGTATTTATTAACATTATACGTTTAACAATTACTGTAATATACAAACAAATATATCTAGGTTTAAGGGGTGTGAGAACATATTTTTAGGTTTAAGGGGCGTGAGAACATATTTTGAGAACCAAAGGGGTGCAGGCTGCAGTAAAGGTTAAGAACCACCAAGACAAATGGCTATCCAGCCTCCTTTTGAAAACCTCTAGTGAAGGAGCATCTACAACTTCCCGTCCCTAGACAGTCTGTTCCATTTTCCTCCTATTCTTATAGTTGGGAAGTTTTTCCTGAGGTTTAATTTGAGTCTGCTATGCTGTAGTTTGAAACCATTGCCTCTTTTCCTGCTCTCTATGGCAAGACAGAACAACTTATCTTCATCTTTTTTATGGCAGCCTTTCAACTATTTGAAGACCACTATCATATAGCTCCTTAATCTCCCCTTTTCCAAACGAAACATAACAGTTTCTTCAGCCTTTGTTCATATGGCTTGAGTTCCATCCCTTTAATCATCTTTGCCACTCACCTCTGGATCTTTTCCAGTTGCTCTACATCCTTTCTATAGGTTGGTGACCAAAATTGGACACGGTACTCCAGCTGAGGCCTACCCAGCACCGAATAGAGCGGTACTATCACCTCCTGTGACTTGCATTCTATGCCTCTGTTAATGCAACCTAAAATTGCATTTGCTTTCTTTTATGATAGCATTGCACTGTTGACTCATGTTGAGGTTGTGATCCACCACAGCTCACAGATTCTTCTCAACAGTGTTGTTGCCATGCCAGTTTTCCCCCATTCTGTATTTGTGCATTTGGTTTTTCTTCCCTAAGTGTAGCACTTTACATTTGTCTTTGTTGAATTTCATTTTGTTGTCTATAGCTCAGTTCTCCAATTTATCAAGATTTCTTTGAATTTTAGCTCTATCCTGCAAAGAGTTTACACACCCCCACTGCCAGCTTTAAGTCATCTGCAGATATGATCAGTATGCTTTCTAGACTTACATTCAGGACATTAATAAAGATGTTAAATAACACTGGATCCAGAACAGATCCCTGTAGAATCCCACTTGAGACTGCCTTTCAATTTGAGATCATTCCATTAATAATTGCTGTTTGCTGTTTTACCAATTATGTATCCAGTTAATGGTAGTTCTGTTGAGCCCACATTTCTCCAGCTTACTTATTAGAATGTTATGTGGAATTGTGTCAAATGGCTTGCTGAAGTCCAGGTATATTACGTCCACCACGTTCCCTCTATCCAGCAAACCATTTACCCTGTCAAAGAAGGAAATCACACTGGTTTGGCATGATTGTTCTTAGTAAATCCATGCTGGCTGCAAGTGATTACCCCTTTGTCCTCCAGTTATTCAGAAATAGAATGTTTTATACATTGCTCTAGTAGCTTCCCATGTATTGGAGTCATGCTGACTGGTCTATAGTACACTGGCTCTTCTTTTTTAAAGATGGGCACTACATTAGTTCTTCTCCAACCTTCTGGAATGTCTCCTGTCATCTATGAATTTGTGAATATTATTGCTAGTGGGGCCGAGATTTCTTCAGCTAATTCATTCAGCACCCTGAGGTGAATAGCATCAGGCCCTGCTGACTTGAATTAATTCAAATTAGTTAGAAGATCTATGATGTGTTCTTTTCTTATCCTGATCTTCATCCCTTCCCCTTTATTGTCTATGGTAATGTTGCTAGTCACCCAATCACCTGTTATTTTTTGTGAGAAGACAAGCAAAGTAGGCATTGAGCAGCTCTGCCTTCCTATCATCTTCCATTACCTGCTCACCTTCTCCACTGAGCAGAGGGCCCACACCATCCCTGGTCTTTCTTTTTTGTCTGACATATTTATAGAACCCCTTCCTGTTGTCTCTAACATTATTGCCAGCTGTAACTCATTCTTTACCTTGGCTTTCCTGATTTTTGTCTCTACATCAGTGTTTCTCAAACTGGGGTCGCTGCTTGTGTAGGGAAAGCACCTGGTGGGCCGGGCCAGTTTGTTTACCTGTCCCATCTGCAGGTCCGGCCAATCGTGGCTCCCACTGGCCGTGGTTTGCCGCTGCAGGCCAATGAGAGCTGCTGGAAGTGGCAGCCAGTATGTCCCTTGGCCTGTGCTGCTTCCAGCAGCTCCCATAGGCCTGCAGCGGCGAACCACAGCCAGTGGGAGCTGTGATCGGCTGGACCTGCAGACAGGGCAGGTAAACAAACTGGCCCAGCTTGCCAGGGGCTTTCCCTACACAAGCGGCAACCCCAGTTTGAGAAACACTGCTCTACATGCTCACGTAGACAGATTTAGGTCTGTGCACTGCAGTGTGGATGCCAGAGCCCTAGATTTGAGCACAAGTTATAAAATATTTAACTTAGGGTTAAAATGCAATGGAGACCCTTGAACCCAGGGTTCCCTGACACAGGTCAGCTGACTCGAGTCCTACTAACCTTAGCCTTACATTGCTGTGTGGACATACCCCAAGAGGGCAGGCAGGACATGAGGGAAGGAATATCCTTATTGTGTTAGCAAAGCTAGTCAATGAAATGTGCAATATATTTGGTTAAAGCAGCTTGGCAGAAGGAGTTATTTTTCACTTCTTAACATATCTTTGTCTTCCAAATTTTGCTGACATCCATTCCTCTTTGCTGTTTTGTTGTTCCCAGTAGAAAGGGTAGGTCACCGACAATAGGGGCATGGAGATTTGTATGAAGGACAAGAGTCAAGACTGAAAGTATAGAATAAATATTAAGGCATGGTATATGGTAGTGGAGACTTTAGGGGTATGATGTGGTTTAAGATGGAAAAAAGAACTGAATCACAAAACATGAGAGAACAGATTTTTGCCCTGAGATATAATATATCTATATCTATATCTATATCTATTATTTTTCTCCTTCCTAGCCCAATAAACTGAAAATATAATATGTTTTTTTCGTTAAATTGGACTCCCCACACAATGATGTCTTCAAGATTTTGGTCCCACTGGACAGGATTCATTTGAGGTCTTCAACAGGCGCTGTGTCTGAACTTATCCCAACACCTGCCCAAACTTTGGAGAAGTCTTGATTCATTTCTGATTAGAACTTCAGGACTTGGGTCTGTCTCTGTAATGGGCTGAATTGCTATACAGAATCTGAACAACTCATGCTTTGGGGAAGTTTGATTTTAAGTGTGATTGTGGATCTGGGCTTTGTCACTTGGGTTCATTGCTACTCTTAAATAATATTACCATTGTAAATAGAACCCTGCTCAAAATAGTAAAAGTTTAAAAGACAGTAGCATTGGACATTCAAATGTTGATACTTCAGTGTTTGTCATGCTGATACTTTCACCTTCACTGTATAATATCATTATATAAAAGGGATGAAAGCTAAACTTTGATGTTTTGTTTTGTTTTCACAGTGGTGATCTTCTGAAGAAGATATTAAGTGGGCCATGCTTGACCCCTGTTTCTGTTTTGCATTCTGCAAAGTTGAGCAGTAAGTTTTACTGGCACACATATTTGCAGAAAGCAAATGTCAGAGTTGTCTGCAAGGGAAGGTTAAAAGACTGGGATGCAGGTTCAGTTCTCAGTTCTACCTAAGGCTTCCTGTTTGGCCTTGGGCAAATGATAGAATCTCTCTGTTCCTCCTCTGTAAAATAAGGATAATAATACTTGCCTACCTTTCCTGGGGTACTGTAAGGATACATTTGTTAATGTGTGGGAGGAGCTCAGATACTGTGGAGATGGAGCCAACTTTATTCCTGTATGGACATATGTACTCTCAACCTGAATTTGCACATGGCAGTATTCAGGCCAGAAGTGATTGTCCATTCAGGGATCAGAAAAGGACTGATCTGACCATTCATGAACACCCATCTTTACTTTTGAATATTCATGATCAATTCATAAAATATAATATTTGGTGTATAATATTGAAGAGTGAATAAATTATAGAAAACTGCAATTGGCAAGTCCATGGGTGTTCTGCAAGCAGAAAAAGGCGCCAAATTCACTGAATATATTATTCCTGGTCAATCATTTGGTCAGTTCTATGAAATATCATCATCATCATAACATAGTGTTGCCAAACAGCAATGTCGGGTTACAACATAATGATATTTGCATTGTGATGCATCACCGCTCTGTGCTGCAGCAAATACCAAGATATCACAGCACAAATGATTCAACATTATGACAAGATGATGTGGACCTGGAGGATAAAGTTGGAAAAAGCAGCCAACTCTGCTCTGCAAATTGCGTCAAAATGCACCTCCTTCATGATCTCCAAGTTCATCATATCTAGTCCAGAACTGGGCCTCTCCCCGGCAAGTCACTGCTTAATTAGGTAATGGTAGTGCAAGAAATTGCTTGATTAGGTGATGGTAGTTTTGAGAAGTAGACAAATCTCCACTAGGGACTAGACTGAAATTACCAGAGTTATTTTACTTGCAACCTACTTTGAATCCAAGTCTCCAGAAGTGAAGGGCAGGCAATTGCATTTACCCATGTTTTTCTAAGCCCTTGATCATTTGCCTTTCAGATTAGAACTATTTTTGAAAGTTTCCATCCATCTCTAGAGACTTTTTTGTAAGAGGAAATGGGACTTTTGCATCCCAGCAAAGCCTAAAGAAAATGAATCACTGCAAGCTCTTTTCCTAAAAGCCATCACAATTTGGATATTTTTGTAGACTGCAGCTGTCCAGAGTCTATCCCTAATTTGATTCCTTCCAGTACAAGGAACTGCTATCAGAAAATTGCCCTCCAGGTGTCCCATCAGGTGCTCTTATAGCATGGATACCAAAAAAAAAACCTTTGATTAACAATTTTGGGTACTGATTTGCATTGCACTGCAGATTTCCCACTAATCCTTTTATGCTTAGCTGGAATTCATCAGTTAACAAAAGTAGTTAAGCATATACCATTAAAGGCTAAATGCTTCGGGATTGCTCAAAATCCACAGATGCTTCTTGAAAGAGCTCTGGTTCACTGCACAGAGAAAAGTAATGTTGTCTGGGCTGAACATAGCTGAAAAGATATGTGTCTGATGTAACTTTGGAAGGTCACAGTGGCTGTATTTGCTGGAGCTTATTATTAGCTGGAAACTCTATTTATGCTATCGAGTGTGCTTATCAATGCAGGCTCATTGTCAAGGGGCACTGAAGTAGTGATATTCCCTAAGAAGCTGTCCTTCTTATGACCGTTCAATAGTATCCATAAATGAAGATTTAATGTGTTTTGTATGGAAAACAGAATCTGTATTTCATCCATTTTGAGTCACAGAAAAACAAAAGCATAAGTAGCACTGAGCCCTCTCTCAATGGATAATTTTGTGAAGAGCGGCAGGATTTTGGCAGCATATCTGGCTTCAGAAAACAACCACAGTTATAAAACACGGGAGTTTAGGGATGGTATGGTTAGTGAAAATGGCATCTTTTGAGGCACAGACTTCTGTGATTTCTGAAGTTCCCTTCTTTATTTTCCAGTTTATTTTTTTTTCTGTGTATCATTTTCTTTCGTTTCCATGTGTTGCACATCTGCTCAGCAGGTTCCAGCCAGGAGAATAGCCATATGGGGACCTGGAAATCTTCTCTACATTGATGCCAGAAGATAACTTTATATTCATTCCAAATGGCAAGAAGAACCATTTGTCAGTTTTCCCTTTACCTCCCTTCTAGTGACTTAAATGTACGATGTTGTCTAGAACTCACAGAAAATTACCTCTTTGGTGACAAATTTAAAAGACTCTTCATGTTAGTTTAATTCCTAAAACACTGAAAAACATAAGGCCAGAAAGTCCCACTCCTTAGCCCTCTGTGAGCTAGCAGAAGGACTAACTATCCCCCCCCCCAAATGTTTTCAGTAGTTTTTACCCTTGTTTCTTTTGACTTTTTTTTTTCTCTTGTAGCGATATTGTCTCTGAAGGCAGATACATTCATTTAAAATTCCTCCAAAGTCTGGCCATTAGCTTAAGTTAATGTTCAAACCTCTGCATTGCCTTCAGAATTTCAGTGACGTTCACATTAATTTTCAGGAGCTATAAATCAGGGGACAGTGTACAGGGGAGACAGCCAGCTTAAAAACGGCTACACCTGACTCACATATCGACAGAGAAGCGGCTTATATAGATATAGTCGCATCATGTCTGTCTCTTAGAAGTTTCCTGTCAGAAAATGAAAAGTCAAAGAAAGTGAACTTGAATTGTATTAGACAGATCAGTGCTTAGAAAAAAAGAATTTAAGGGCCCAATCATACTCTTATTCAAATCAACAACAAGACGTCCATTGATTTCAAAGGAGCAGGGCTGGGTGCAATATTCTCTTAGGCATAAATATTTATCGAAAGGTATCTGTAAATTTGGGACAAACACTAGCTTCACATATGAATCTGGTATTAAAGGAATGTGAGATTTGTTCACAGAGGGTAAAATTCCCTTCATTTGCATAATGCTCAAATAACCCAGTTTATTATGCAGGCAAAATCCACCGTCCTTACTCCCTGGCATGGGCTCTAGGATGCAGCACAGCCCTAGCACTGCTCACTACCAATGGCCATAGATAGACCCTTCATGATACTTGCACAGTGTGTTGGATTTACATGTCACTCAGCCCCCAGTACCTTGCCAGCCTATGCACAGTTGGTGGAGAGACCTCTTGGGCTGATGTTGCAGTCTGAATGGTTGTGTGTGGATTGGAAGCAATATACAGGCACAGAAACTCATGCTTGAGAAGCTGAACAGAAACATATTGCAGTCACACTGAAACCATATAGTTACATACAGTAACTTCTCTGAATATCTCCTTAGTTTCCCAGGGCTCTTCCCACCCTTGATTCATCCTGAACATGGTTTGGATTGGGCATCTCTGACTGTCTAAGTCACCCCTCATCAATAGTTTCCCCAGGAATTGAAATTAGGGGGGTTGTTCGAATTTACAGGGAGGGGATGTCACGGCAAATGAGTTATATAAAAGAGATATGAATAAAGTACATGTTTTGTTAGAATAATGCAAATTTAACATAAGGATAATGCTGATTACATATAACAGGTCTAGATTTCTAAAAAATATATAAAAAATTATTTAAAAATGTATTTAATTTAAATGGACCTTTGAAAAGTAAGCCATCATGGAATAAGAGGGAAGTCCTCTCATGGATCAGTAACTGATTAAAATATGGGAAACAAAGAGTAGGAATAAATTATCCATTTTCAGAATGGAGAGAGATAAATAGTGGTATCACAGAGAGGTCGGTACTAGGACCATTACTGTTCAACATACTCATAGACGATCTGGAAAAATGGGTTAACAGTGAGGTGACAAAATTTTCAGATGATACAAAACTACTCAAGATAGTTAAGTCCCAGGCAGACTGCAGAGAGCTACAAAAGGATCTCACAAGACTGGGTGACTGGGCAACAAAATGGCAGATGAAATTCAGTGTTGATAAATGCAAAGTAATGCACATTGGAAAACAATCTCAA
>NC_133770.1:72665049-72675784 GCF_003597395.2 Chelonoidis abingdonii
GGAAATTCGGGGGGGGGGGTGTAGGGAAATCACTGCCCCTCATGCTGAAAGGGTCAGTCATCTCTCCACTACAATACAAGCTCCTGTATCTAACCCCATTTATTTTTTGACCTTCTAGATTTGGCTTTCCTGTCCCCACCTACTCTGCTTATCTGCCAGATAGAAGTTACAATGAACAGCTCCCCACAGTGGTCCAGTTTGGAAATATATCTCCTGTTTTAATAGTAGTCTGATTATCATTATACTCTCCACAAATAAACATCAGTTCTGAAAATGTCCACAGCCTTACACTGGTCCTCGGTACTCTGTTTTTCACTCAGAGAAAACCCAGATGGCAGCAACAGGAACAACTGGTATACAGTGTTCAAGCCCTGTGCTTTGGAATATTGTCAAAGTTTGTGAGTGGTAGCAGCAGTAAGCATTAATCCCCAGGGAATATAGGTACTTCTCAGAGGATGTAATGTACATTGGGCAATACCAGAGGTACACTTTTTCTCTATACATGATATGGCATACACCATGTTAGATGCATACACACAGAAGTAGTCTCTTTTATCTTACAATTGGAGCATAAACTCTTTGGGCCAGAGACCATCTTTCTGTTCTGTGTTTATACAGTGGCTACCACAATATGGCTCTGGTCTATGATTGAGACTGCTAGGTACTATCACAATATAAATAATAAAAATAGTACATGGGGTGGGGAAATCCGGAATAGTAATGCTAACTAAATATGGGGGGAGGGATAGCTCAGTGGTTTGAGCATTGGCCTGCTTAAACCAAGGGTTGTGAGTTCAATCCTTAAGGGGGCCACTTAGGGATCTGGGGCAAAATTGCTACTTGATTCTGCTAGTGAAGGCAGGGGGCTGGACTCAAGGTCCTTTCCAGTTCTAGGAGATAGGATATCTCCATTAATAATGAAATTATTTGCTGTGTGGTCCCCTTTAATCTGTAACATTTGCTGTATTTTCAGTCAGCTTTTCCAACATTACTTGCCGTCTCCCTAATTGTTAAAGTTGTTTTGAGTCTATCTTTTAAAACAGGTTCTTCTTGTTGCTTTCACCACTTCGTATCTGAGTTCAGACACTTCTGTTCTGGCAAAATCTTAATTTCCCCTCAATATTCCTTACGGATTCCCTAGCTAATATCTGTCTGCTTCTGGAATCTTTTCCTGTTACTTCTTTGTAAATTCCAGAGCAAGCAATATGTATTGTTTTTTAGAAATACCCTCTTCATTAGCCCAGCCTTCTTTAAAAAGCTCTATTGTCTTTTTCGCTGGTCTTTCATTATTTACACATGCGAAAATACATCTAATTTTTATGGTGTTGAATTAACAGTACTAATGTTATCTCTGATTCTCCTTAATATTGTCTGTCTCTTTTGCTGTTCACTAATGGCCAGATTCTTTCTCCCCTTGTTCATGTTGAATGGTACCTTTCTCCATGAGAAGCCCTCTTAGTGTCAGTAGGACTACACATGGAGTAGAATATCACTCACTGTAGGCGTAGCAGAGCCTGGCACTAAATTAATATTGTTTTTCTTCTCTATCTCCATTTCTTTAGGACCTGGATCAGGATTTGACACTCAGGTCTAGATTGTCCTTCTCTAGAGTTTGAGCAGAATACATTCAAGGATTGCCTTTATTAAACAGAGTGTGTGTGGGGGAAGGGAGTGAAGGGAGGGAGGAATCAATTTTCAAGTGGAAGATGACAGCCAACTTTAATATTCTTCCCTTATCTTAATTTCCTCTTGGTTTCCTTGATTAGGAGAAAATAGTTTGAAATATAGAAGGACCTTCATAAACTTAATTTTACCAGTTTTAAAAGATCACAGTTAAGGTGACACAAACTGTGGCAAAGAACTGCTAATTATGTCAGATTATAGCTTTTATAACACTGAACATGACCTCATTTTGGATTAAGTAAAGTTCAGATTGCAGCTGGGAGTCTAGTTGAAAACCTATATTTAAATTGCCTTTGAACTTCTGATTGCTAGGGGAGATTAAAAATAGGAACTCACCCCTCACCACCGCCACCACCGTATTTGTGGCACAGGGAAGTTTTAGAACCAGTGGATGACATACAGTAAACAGCAACCTGTAAGTATCAATTTTTGTGCCATTCTGAACTAGGGATGGTTGAATCTTAAGAAGTTTGGATTTCAGATTTGGATAAGCACCCCAACCTTTGGATGCATATCTGGAACTTATTCAAAACCCTCCTGTCTGCAAAATAGACCTAGATATCTTGTAAGAACAGGCTTTCTTATAAGATTTCTGGTATTTCTATTTCTTTCCCCTAAACAGGTTGATTCTTTCCCACTTATTACAAGCCTATAGTCACTGGGCACAATTATAAAATTGTTATTCAGTCCTTATTCAGAACTGATATTGGACTAAATTCTATTCCGTAGTACGCTCATACCGCCCCAGGGAATTCAGGCATTTTAATGATATTATGGAGACAGGGCCGGCGCTACCGTTTAGGCAGCCTAGGCAATCGCCTAGGGCGCCAGGATTATTCGGGGGTTGGCATTTTGCCGGCGGGGCAGCAGGCAGCTCCGGTTGACCTGCCGTAGTCATGTCTGCGGAGGGTCCGTTGGTCCACGGCTCCGGTGGAGGTGCTGCAGTCATGACTGCGGCAGCTCCACCGGAGCCACGGACCAACGGACCCTCCACACGAATGACTGCGGCAGCTCCACAGGAGCCGCGGGATCAGCGCTGGGGGTGGCGAAATGGCCGTGTGCCTAGGGCGTGAGAAACCGTAGTGCTGGTCCTGTATGGAGAGCAGACTCCGGCCTGTTGTTTTCAAATGAAATCCCTCTACTGTTAGTGTGAACTTTGCCTGTATAAGGAATGAGTGAGAACTTTAGTATAGCATCTCAACACAGCATTGGGGGAGTATAAGAAGAATAGAGACAGTCTACATAACTGCTCATTTAGAGATAGAGGCAGTAATTATTTTCCTATTTGTGTGGTTTCTACTGTTTTTATAAAGACCTTTTTTTTTTAAATAAACCCATCAACTTTGTTGGATATTTCAGATGTTTACATGAGAGCTGTTACCTTGGATTGGCTCCCCATTCACCCCAACAGATCTTCTATTTTAAAATTATTTTTCTTTTCCAGTCAGAAGTATGTTTTCAGTGTGAGTATCCTGGGATCAATATTTTGCAGGTAGAAAAAATTAAACCCACTTTCATTTTGCAGATTTTCTTCTTAGGAGAAAATCAATCTAATCAATAATGGCAAAGTTTTAGAAATGCCCTGCTATTATGATATCTACCTATCAGTTTGCTTTCATATCACTTATTGACATTATTTCTCAGCATGCAAACAATTAATGTAAATTCTTTGACACATGATTCCTAATAAAACTGAAATTGTTTTTATTTTCCATTAACTTTCAAGTGGAAACCTCAGCACAGGTGTTTTACAGCCATTATCCTTTACAGTTGCAGTTTATTTATGCTAAGCAATAGGTTTTGTTTTCTCAGCATCTCCTGTCAAATCTCCGCTTATTTTTTTGATAGGAAAAGCAAAGTAAAAGGCTTTGGCAGGGACCCAGGGTAATTCAACCTTGCCACTCTGTGCCATTGGGAGAGGTGCTAGAGGAGATTGGGTGATATGCTCATTCTTACTAGCAGTGAAGACTTTTTACAAGGTCTTTCTACAGAGAAGATGAACTGCCTTTCCTATACATCCTTCCCTCATGGCTGACTTCATCACTCGTATGGGAGTGATAGGCTTCCAGCCATAAATTTGGCAGCAAATGTCAATTATTTTGAATAATTCTAAGAAGATTTTGTTTAATCCTTTCTACTCTGTCCCAAGTAATATTTTTGTAGCACAAACATATGCTGTCTCAGTAAAAAAGAAGCCACATTTAGACTGAGTTATGGTGGAGTGAGTTGATTCATTATGTTTGTTACTGAGTTCTTCATGGAGAAGACAGCAAGCAAGAAACTGTATTTCCTTTCCAAGCCATTTCCACTTCATAGCAGCAACTCCACTCCCTGTCAGCATTGTTATCTGTTATGCTTATATCTCTGCTTAGCAGTCAGTCCTGGTTTGGGGATGTAAAGGTGTAATGAGTGCTTTGGGTTTATGGATTTCAGCAGCTGCTTAAAATGGAATTAAAACAATCATGAGCTAACCTCAGATTTAAGCCTTTTGAAAATCCAAACCAGGTTGCTTTAATCTTCACAAAATCCTCTTCCATTAAAAAAAAATCCAAATTTGCTTTCTTCTCCTGCCAACGATACAGTCATTGTAGTGAAGCAAGAACATGAAGTTGATTGTCTAAAAAGCGTACACTGCCACTTTTGAAAATCTGCACAGCACTAAAAATCAGACACCTGGAGTTTGTGGTGTGCATTGTAGAATTAGGACAGCATTCTCTACTAAAGGAAGTGATACTCTGATAGTTTTTCAGGTCCTTGTGTTTAAAGAGAATCGACATACCCCCATTGGACGTTTGTATTTGGCTAACCCCCAGACAGAGGATGGCTAATTAATTTTTATGCTTGTGGGTAAAATTATTATTATAGTATTAAGTCAATGTACCCATCCTGTTACCTAAAAGGTCAAAACAGAGAACAAATACTGACATTTTTAGAATTTTGCCTATAAAAGTGAACAGTCAAAAGGTTTTTTGCCCTTGGACATCCCAGCTTGTGTTGTGTGTTGTTAGTTACTGTTTACTTTTGTTTAATGCAGTTTCTTTAATTAAACCGGTCTACGTTCTCACTAAACAATGTGTTTTACGTTATCCCTGCCAAATTCAGAGTCATTTATTTTGTGCCCCAGCCAGGTGTATATGTTTCATTCTTCGGTCAAGACACCAATTGTCAGATGCCCACATGGTTGTAATAGCTGGAGAATTTACAGCACTTGCAATCAGGGTTTGTGTTGTGGTCATTACAGCTACCAACCAGTGTATCTGCGCACCACTGCTCTGAAGGGATCAAGCTCATGCCTATCTAAGGCAAGGAGGGTGGTTCTGTTACAATAAATTGCAATAGACATATCTGATTTGGGGTTTCATCTGAGAAAGTTCACACAGTTTTACTGTTAATGTACTTTGTTTTTTATTCACTAAGAAATAAAAGCACAAAGATAGTGTGTGTTGGGGCAGGGGCAGGGTGGGAGGGGGGAGTTCCCTCAAACTTTTTTCCAGATTTATTTTTTATTCCCTATCTGCCATGTAAGCTGCACGCTTGCAGGAAATAATGTCTTAAGTGGATGTTGACCAATGTCAACATGTTGTTTATGTCAGGTCATATTTGTATGCAGAAATCAAACATTGGTTTGTGGAAGCATTCAGATTTGCCGATAGGTGAATTGATCCAGTGGCCATCTATGGGAGCTTATCTAGCATCTCACAAATAGAATGGAAGCAGCTGCCTTCCCATGGAACGCTACTGAACAGAGAACTGTCAGATGGAATAATTCATAATTTCTTTTAAAGACCAGCAAAGAAAGAGAGAATTTTATGCAATGGAAAATTCCCCTTTCTCTTCCACAAAGCCCCCATATTATGCAAGAACTGGATGTATTGTTACTTGCTGAAATACAAGGCTTACTTTCCGGTTGTTAAGCAAAAACATGTACAGATGTCCTAATGACATACCACCTAGGCCTTTTTAAATAAAGTTGTTAGACAGCAAAAAGTTGAAGGGTAATGAATGTGCAAAATCAAGTTGATAACTAATCCGCTAAACTGTTTTCAGCTCTGATTTTAGTAGTTATCCCATCTACATTTGGTTATTTTTACTTGCTCACTCATACATCTACACTATGAGCTAGCTGTGTGATTCCTAGGTTGTGTACATGTAGTCTCACTCATTGAGCTAGCAAGAGTATAAATAGCAGTGTAGCCATGGTAGTACAGGTAGCAGCAGTGGACACATGGCTTAGCCAGGCCAAGTATGCAACCCCCAGATTCAGGCAGGTTTGTATTAAGCATGACTTAGCCATCCTCCACCGCCATGATCCATGCCACCACAGCTACACTGCTATTTATCCTCGCACTACTTTGAGAGCTAGTACAAGCATGTGTACATGGGAAAGAGAATCACACCTCTAGCTCACAGTGTGGACATAGCGTAAGTGTTGAGACTATACCAGAATACAATGAGGAATTGCTGGTGTTGTCATATTGAGCTATGATGGCATGATTTTACATTGTTGTATTTGCAGAACTTGTAAACAACTTGGGTCTTTGAACTGAGATTAGTTAGCATGTCCCTCTGTAGACTGCTTTAATAGAAAAGTCCTGCAGAACTTAATAGGTCTGAAACCAATAGGGCTCTATGGAAATGACTCTAAAATATGTAGAATATAATAAAGAATGCAGTTTCTTGTCATAGAATTCTATAGGATGGTTCAACAAATCTATAAAAAGATGGTTAAGTTCTTTTACATTCCATAGGGCTTTTTCCATAAGGGATAGTTTAGCTGCTGCTTCTAAGTTGTCTCCTTCTGTCATTTTGCAGTAGTGATAGTTCCTGCTGAGAGTTTGTCTAGCGTCTCTCGGGGCTCTACTCTACCTTCTAGTGTCAGTCTAGACATTATTGTTCTAATTGCCAGAAATGTCTCAACTTGGTATCTGAAAATCAGATCAAACTCTTCATGCATTTTTACTAGTCACTATCATCAATAAAGATTCCAAAAGGAGAATTTGACTGGCAATTTTGCTGACAATTCATAAGGCAGAAAAGAACATCTACCCTTTTCCACCACTACTACTAATTGTGCATAATTTGGATATGTGGCAATGATTAGAAATTTATATCTAGTCCTTCATGCCCCCAGCAAAAGAATGAAGGGGACACTCAGATATGATGTGCTCCATAGTTTGTGCCTGGTGATCATAGTCGCATACAGGTGTTTGCCTCATTTTCCATTTAAAGAGGGTTTGTCCACATCTCTCAGGAGATGTCCTGATGCGATTCAGTCTGCACCAATTTTTCCAACATACATCAAAACCCAGTGGTTCCTTGGCAGGGCCAACAATAAGCTGTTTGTTTTGAGCAGTTGAAATGCTCCATGTGGCTCTCCATTGAGCCTCAGCGTCGAAGTTGGGAGTAAGGGTCTTGATGTGGTTCCATAAATTATTGCAGGATTTTAATCTCATCTTTGGCAGGTGTCAAGGCTGATTCCCCACTCTGGCACTTCAAGTGCAGAAGGCGGGGGCCTGCATGGATTCTAAAAATTAATACTGGCCACTGCAGGCTTGTATTAAACTCCCAAGGTTACAGCTTCTCTTTGACCTTGGATTGGTAGATGCTGCCACCACCCAAGTGCAGAACTCCTTTGAGACCCCAGGAAGGCGCACTTGGGAATTCCTCCCTGTGGGGTACCCTCAAGCCCTTTCACCCCCACCCCTCCCTCTGGGGAATGGCTGAGAAAGAAAAAAAAAAGGAAATCAGCTGTTACCACCAGCTAATTAAACAATATGTGCACAAACCTCTTAATACACAAAAATCCAATCCTGTTCTCAGAAATGGTACATTTTATTAATGAAAAGAAAGAAAATACATCTGGGAACTCAGGCTATTGCTAGTTTTTAAAAGAGCACCTACAAGGATTAAGCACCAAGAATAGCTTTCCTGAGGTCCAGCTTAAAGGTTACAAGCAAAACAAAAGCACCTGGGGTTAGCAAAGAGGAGTCCACAAACCATAAAGAAATAAAAAGAGAGAAACCTAATCCATCTTTCTAGACATCTCCTGATCTACTTACATGTCTGGGGGTTCAAATGAATAGTTTCCAGGTATGATACTGAGGATTTTTCATACCTAGCCCATAGCTTCCTACAGCATAGCTGTTGCCCCATCTGCTTCTCCCTGTAACTTAGAGGCAGCCACTTGTGAACAGTGATAAAAAGCTTTATTAAATTATATAAAAGCAAATATTTCCTTGAGGTAAAGAATGCATTTTGTGTTTTCCAGAATAATGTATGTCGAAGCTCATAAGCATGAGACAAATAACCTTTTATGAGCAGGTATTTTTATTCTGAGTCTTAATAGCCTATATCATTTTAAATGGACATATTCTGTTTGATAGTTGCAATTTTAAGTAAACACATCTAAAACAGTCATGGCCAGTTGCTAAATGTTTCCATTTCAAGCAGTGTTGTTACTGTGCAATATACCATTTGAAGCGGTTAGTGTTTTGCAAGCAAATGTGATCAAGTATCAATAAGAAAAATTCTGTGAAGCAAATGTTTGTATTGTTTTAATTATAAAGACTGTCATGCCAGCATTTTCCCTTTGTTTTGTGAACAGTTGACAAAGAGGCTATTGGGGACCATGGCAATGGTCATGGAAATATTGCCGATAGCAATGTGTACTTCCAAAAAATTAGAACATCTAGATCCTAGCTCTTTAGCTGTAAATACAAGCTGGAGCCTATTCTTAACACATATGAGAAGCTCTTTAGCTGTAAATACACACATGTACTCTTGTCTCTACTAGTTTGTAACCAGTTACTTAAAAGTTTTTTTTTTTTTGTCCATGCACAATATGGTTAACACATATTTAGCAATTGTGGTAGGTAATTACATGTCACTCTCATGCTTACTACATGGTGATCTTTCTGTAACCAGGTTGCTTCAAAGACGTGCACCTATGTCACTGTGATGGTTGGTTATCCTTCCTCCCTGAGTTACTAGGACATCTCAGCATTGCCCAATGAGCTGCTGATACTGCTCAGTGTGAATGTCCTCTATGCATTGTCCCCGGCTGATGGGCTACCCAGAATGCACTGATACAGAAGCAGTTAAGCAGAATGGTAAGTGTGGATGCAGAAACACAGCTGACAAATAGTTCTGTTGTGAAAGCAGCTACTTTGTGGATGAAACACAATTGAGTTTGTTGTGTTCAGATCAGAAAAGGGTGTCATCTGTTCATAAGAATGTCCATACTAGGTGAGACCAATTTAATCTAGCCCAGTATCCTGTCTAGCGACAGTGTCAAATGCCTGGTGTTTCAGAAGGAATGAACAGAATAAGCAATCATTGAGTGATCCAAGCTCTTTTGTCCATTCCCAGCTTCATTGGCTTGCATCCTTGACCATGTTGGCCAATTCCATTGATGGACGTATCCTCTAGAGCTTATCTAATTCTTTTTTGAACACCATTGTAGTTTTGGCTTTCACAACATACCCTGGCAACGAGTTCCACAGGTTGACTGTGAGTTGTGTGAAGAAGTACTTTCTTTTGTTTGTTTTAAACCCAATGCCTATTATTTTCATTGGGTGATCCCTGGTTCTTGTGTTATGTGAAGGAGTAAATAACTCTTACTTTTTCCACACCATTCATGATTTTATAGACCTCTATCATCTCACCTTTTAGTTGTCTCTTTCCCAAGCTTACCGGTCCCAGTCTCTTTTAAGTTTTCCTCATATGGAAGCTGTTTCATACCCTTAATCATTTTTTGCCCTTCTCTGTACCTTTTCCAATTCTAATATATCTTTTTTTGGGATGGGCCCCCCAGAACTACATACACTATTGAAGGTATGGGTGTACCATGGATTTATATTGGCATTGTGATATTTTCTGCCTTATTATCTACACCTTTCCTAATGGTTCCTAACATTCTGATAGCTTTTTTGACTGCTGCTGCACGCTGCACGGATGTTTTCAGAACAGGGGCTGCTAACAGGGAGTTTCACAAGGGAGTTCTCCAGGTGAAAGAGGAGCAAATACAGCATCTGTGGGGTAAGTGACTGTCTGTAGTGTGTGTTTGTTTGTGTTTGGGGGTTTCTTGCTTTGTGCTGAGCTTGAGTTCGTCAGTCTGTTTGTTTGTTTGGTTGTTTGAAGGACTGTGTGCTGTAGCTGGCAGTTGGAGGCCGTGAGCTTCAAAGGAAGGTTTGAAAGCTTGAAGCCTCTGGTAATTGGCTGAGGTTTAATCAGTGGGCGGGGCATTCACTGAGGCCAGGGCTTTATAAAGCCATGCACAAGCGACCAGGGGCCTTTGTGAACAGGGGCTGCTAACAGGGAGTTTCGCCAGAGAGTTTGGGAGGGGAACGGGAAGGGAGCAGGGATCCCTTGTCAGTCCTATCTGTTCCCCTGTAGTCCCCTTAAAACCTATAATCCAAACCATATTTCAAAACCTCTTTTTTTAAACCACCCTTCCATTAACTAGGAGACGATGCAGGCAGAAGCCCACCAGCAGAGTGGGGGCTATCCAGTTTATTGCACTGAGTGTAGCATCTATGATTACCTGCCCTATGTGTGCATTCGGTGCAAGGAGCTCCTGGCCCTCAGAGACCATGTACGGACTTTGGAGGCCAGGGTGGCGGAACTGGAGGAGCTAAGAGAGGCAGAGAGGTATGTTGATGAGGCTTTCCGGGACACTGTAGAATTGTCCCACCTCCCCTCAGACAGCACCTGCGCTGCTGAGGAGGATGAAAGGCCCAGGGAAGCAGAGCAGTCAACGGGAGCAGAGGGAAACCTTCCCATAGTTGGGACCCTCCTTCCCAGATGGTGTTGGGGTTGCCTCTCACACTGAGGTTACCTCTCTGGGGGAGGGAACTCCAGTTCCTAGGAAAAGGCAGGTGTAGTAATGGGAGATTTGATCATTAGAAACGTAGATAGCTGGGTTTGTGATGACTGGGAGAACTGTATGGTGACTTGCCTGCCTGGTGCGAAGGTTGCGGATCTCTCGAGGCATCTAGACACTTGGAGATCCTTCCCAGTTAGTGGAAGGTTGCTATCAAATCCCCCCTTAGTC
>NC_133770.1:72685755-72787087 GCF_003597395.2 Chelonoidis abingdonii
GACTAAGGGGGGATTTGATAGCAACCTTCCACTAACTGGGAAGGATCTCCAAGTGCTCCAAGGAGGAGGGAGCTAGGCTGTTCTCAGTGGTGACGGAGGACAGAACAAGGAGCAATGGTTTGAAGTTGCAGTTGCGGAAGTCGAGGCTGGATATTAGAAAAAACTTTCTGACTAGGAGAGTGGTGAAGTATTGGAATGGGTTACCTAGGGAGGTGGTAGAATCTCCATCTTTAAAGATATTTAAGGTCCGGCTAGACCACACCCTGGCTGGGATTATTTAGGGAAAGTGGTCCTGCCTTTAGCAGGGGGTTGGACTAGATGACCTCATGAGGTCCCTTCCAACCTTTTGATTCTATGATTCTAAGTGTATTACCCAGGATGACACAAGAAATCTGTGGCAGAACAGGAACTTGAACCCAGGTTTCCCCAGTCCCCGAATAGTTCCCTAACAACTGGACCATCCTTCTTCAGAAAAACAGTGGAAGGGAATCAGTGACATGCAGGACCCTTCAGCAGAGCCCTTCCACTAGGGATGCACTCCTTTTGCCTCAAGTGCACCCATCTCATACTTTAAGAACTTCACATACAATAAGAAGACAACATTCAGCACAAACAGTTGAGATCCACAATATGTTCATAATAATTATTATTAATATTGCAACAGTGCTTAAAAAAGATGCTACGTGTTGAAAAGAAAACATTTGGGAAGACCCAAGACCTGCTCTGTGCAGCTTATTTTGCTAATATCTGCAATTTAAATATTTATTAAGCAGCCAGTTGCTGATTAAAAGCAACTCCCTTTAAAAACTAGTTTTGCTAACATTAATGAGAAAAACTGGGCAGTATGCTCTCCTGTATCGATAACTACTCATTTACTGAAAGACACAGAGGAAAGTATGGAGACAATTCAGAGTACAGGATTAGGAAGCCCCTCGAGTTCGTTCCAGTGGAAAGAATTGGATATGATACAAATTACTATTCTGATTTGGTAGCCTTTATCGCCCATATTGCATAGGTGAGTGTGACTAGACAAAGTACAAGGCAATGGACTCTCACACCCTCACTTTCTCATGTTAGGCATACAGAATTTCACAGATACAGAATTAGACAACACCTTTGAAAATGTGGGCCTTTGTGTGTGAATACATCCATTGGGTCAGGTCTGGAGAAGGGAAAGAAACACCAAGAGGGAGAAATGGCATGTGTATGTGAGCAATGCAGTAGTATCAAGAAGACTGCCATACCACGTACCATGTGTGTAATCTGTTGCACTAGATGAAGAAGGTGATAGCTAAATCACTGACCAGTTACTCTCTTTTTCCCAAGGTTTGGCCTCAAACGATGAAACCAGTGTGGCACATGGAAATACAACCTAGGTGGAGCTACCATAAGGTGAGTGAATAACTAGTTGGAAAACCATTCCCAGAGACTAGTTATCAATGGTTCACAGTCAATCTGGAAAGGCATATTGAGTGAGGTCCCGTATGGATCAGTTCTGGATCCAGTTCTGTTCAATATCCTCATCAGTGATTTAGATAATGGCATAGAGAGTACACTTATAAAGTTTGTGGATGATACCAAGCTGGGAGTTTGGAGGATAGGATTAAAATTCAAAATGATCTGGACAAACTGGAGAAATGATCTGAAGTAAATAGGATGAAATTCAATGAGGACAAATGCAAAGTACTCCACTTAGGAAGGAACAATCAATTGCACACCTACAAAATGGGAAATGACTGCCTAGGAAGGAGTATTGCTAAAAGAGATTGGGGGTTATAGTGGATCGCAAACTAAGTATGAGTCAACAATGTAACACTTTTGCAAAAAAAGCAAATATCATTCTGGGATATATTAGCAGGAGTATTGTAAGCAAGACACAAGGAGTAACTCTTCCAAATAGCAGTTTACTTGACACACTATGTTTTCCTACCATGGCTTGGTAGGTGATCAGAACGTTGTAGAGAGGTTAATGGAAATTATATTTAACTCTGTCTCACAAATCCAGCTTTAACTGTGAGGACTTGAAATGCCAATTTGTACAATCTGAGCCTTTTACAATTTAAAACAGAATTTGGTATTTTACCTAGTTTGTTATTCATATTGTACACATTACTATAGATGGATCCAGCCTCCAAATCAATATGTGCCCTTTTAAGCCCTGTTATCATGAATTTGTTTATTGGTTGCATAAAAAGGAGTTCCTCTAAGATTGGCATTAGTACCTATTTTACTCATAGAAGAGTAGTATGTTTGTCTTCATGTTAATTGGAGTGTCAACCCAGTTATCTGAGATCAGAAGATGCCTTCCTAGTTTAATCTTAACATTAAATAAGAAGGGTTTATGGAAAATGTCATTATGATACATAACCTGCATAGAATCCAGTAATTTCATTTTAATCAGTTGGACATTGTTGATAACATTGAATTATAACTTTACTTGTTTTTCAAGGACATTATGACCTTGTATAGTTGTAGCAAGTGAATCAAATTCTGGATCTCTGTGTTATACTCTTTTCAGAACAGCTTCTTTCTTTCTTTCTTTCTTTCTTTATGATATTTTAGAGAAGAAAGAATCATTCAGCAAAAGAGTCCTTGGTGATTATACACTGATCCTTCAGCTTGGATAAATATTGGTGAAAGTGAAGAAGACATGCAGTGTTCTGGAGATGGTAAAAATAACTATGTGCCCAGCTCTTTTTGTGTTTTCTTTATATCTACAATCCAATATATATTTCAGGAAGAGGAATATCACTTTGACAATTTAGTAAGAAGACCTAATTCGTTTTGGATAATTTAAAAGCAAAATTGAAGAATAACATTTGCTAAGAGATAATTTACACAGCAAGATTTATTTTGTTTTACACTATATGTTTTTATTAGAATTTCAAAATTGAAAACTAAGATATATTGCCTTTCTCAATGTGTATAATAGGATCTCAGAGTATATTTATTTTTAGTGTGCTGGAGTTGCTGAGACTTTTGAGGATTTTTACTATAAAAGCATTTTTAATATTCCCTTTGATAAATATAAAGGAAAGAAGAACAAACAGTTTGTTGTAGAACATATATAATCATATCGTTCAGTTCTGAAAAACAAACGAATGTTGACTTTCAAGCAGTAAAGATGTTATAGATTTTAACACAACATATCTAAAAATTCAGTGAAACAGTGCACTGTGTATTAAAAAAACAGACAACCCTTCTCCCCCACTTAAATTTTGGTCTGACTTTCCAAAAGAGACTAATAATTTTGAGTTCCTCAATTTTTGGGTCTCAATTTGGGGCACATTAAAGAGACCTGATTTTCCAAGGTCAGCATTTTCTGAAAATCAAGCTTTTGTAATGGATCTCATTCTGACCCCCTCCCCCAAAAATGGAGACACCCAAAATCACTCTTCACTTCTAGAAATGTAAATCATAATACCAATAGAGCTATGCTGATTTACATGACTGAAGATTTAGCCTTAAATGTATATGAAACCCTGAACCTCAGTTGGAATGCATTACAAACCTGACCTACGTATTCTTGTGTATTTTTTTCTGTAGCCTTTGACTGAAAATTTTACTAACATTATTATAAAACAGTAGAAGTGAAGCACAGAAGTTCTGGGTGTACTGATAGGTTTACAATCCATGTGGTGACTTCAGTGATGTACTAGTTTTCACTTAGGGCAAGATCATCCCCACCCGTGGAGAAACCTGTGGGAGAGAACATAAAACTCATGTTCATTTTGTTCATCTGAATTATTCAGAAAATGCATGTCTGTGGGTGAATGCAGTAAAGCAAAACTTGTACCAATTTGAATTCAGTGATTGTGAGCAATGGGTGTAATTTACATGCTGATAGGGTGCCTTGGGAAGAGCAGTAGTGAGAAAAACAGTAAAGTTTGTTTGCAGTATTGTAGCCATGTTGGTCCCAGGATATTAGAGAGACAAGGTGGGTGAGGTAATATCTTTTAATGAACCAACTTCTGCTGGTGAAAGAGACAAGCTTTGAAGCTACACAGAGCTCTTCTTCAGGTCTCAAGAAGAGCTCTGTGTAGCTTCAAAGCTTGTCTCTTTCACCAACAGAAGTTGATCCAGTAAAAGACATTACCTCACCCGCTTTATCTCTCTAACAGGATGGTCTAAATTTGAATAAATTACGGTGTATAGTGTTTAAGATAGATGCTCATTCTCTCTCCCTCAGTATGTGTATTTCCAGACAGAAACTATGCTAAGATGCAGTTAAGGCTGAGTGCGCATATCAGTAATTTAGGGTGAATTAATTACAAGGATATTGCTTTTATCCCAGAACCAAGCATTATAAACCCAGCCAATTCATAGTTAAGGTTAAATGTAAAAGATATTCAAACATGACAAGGTATGGTAATGTACAGTTAGGATGCCCATAACAACTTTAACTCATTCCTGTAGTGACACCTTGAGAATACCACATGATTAGACATCTTATGTTTGTGGTCATAATTTAGATTAAACTGATTAAAGTCACATTAGATTTTTTTAGCCGCTTCCACTGAATCAGTACAGAGCAAAATTGCCTTCATTTAAAATGGCTGCCATTATCTATAATTCCCAATGGGACTGATACCCCAGAGGTTCTCGGTTAATGTGCCATCTTTCAAAATGACCACCATCTCCCATTGTTTCCAATAGCCATCTTTGTTAACAGTCATCTAAGTTAAGAGCATTCTGTGGCCTCAGCCCCACTGAGAACAACTGGAGATAGATGATATTCTCAAAATGGTGATTTAATGGTTCCATTGAGAACAATTGAAAATGGCAGCCGTTTTTAAAAAGGGCAGTTCTATATGCAGTTCTCTGTAGTAGACCATTTTTCATTAGCTTCTACTGAAGAAGAAACTATGGGAAAAGTTATGAAGAATTATGAGAAAAGAAACACCAAAGAATGAATACATTTACTCATTTGAGGGGGAAGCTAAACGTTCCTGTGGGGATTCTGAAACATGCCTGCAGGAGTGCGAACCTTTGCCATTGCTTGGGGGAGGTGTAAGACCCTCTTCTGGGACAGAAACTTGGCATTACCCTCCCCTTCCTCACCTACTTGTATGTTTTTAGCATCACAGCTCATGCCAGCGTCCAGCTCTCACTATGAGGAGGTGGTGGTAGGACTTTTTGTCATTCCACTTAGAGGCTTTCCTCAATAAGGGGCTCCTACTAGATCTTGGCCAGGTCCCCTGGGAGGTGATTGGAGTACTCAGGTCTGGGAGTCATGCATGTTCTGCTTGGCTTTCATCTCAGCTTCCCTCAACTCTCACTCCACTGGATGTCCTATGGGGCACCAAAACCTCCCTTGGCCATCTGAACCTGGCAGCTGATTGGAAGACAGAGGCTCATTTGGTGGCTCTCAGGAGAGTTATAGTTACCCTGCACATGAATGCAGGATGAGGCAGCCCAGCAGCACTGGTGGAAAGCCCCTTTGCTGACTCAGAAGTCTAAAAATTCCAAATCTGAAACCTCAACTTTAACTCTGACCCTTGGCATGTGCCTTAAAAATAGTCTCATTTTATCTCAATTTAAATTATTTGGCAAATAATGCAACCTATAATTTCATACCAACTAGAATTGTACATAGACCTCCTACACAATAACTCTCATGCACACTCAGCAATATCTCAGTGCTTTAAAGGCTACCCTTGCACTCCTTCCTCGGTTTCTCTGACAGCCTTTAAAGAACTGATGGCCAAGTTAGCATATAGCCATGAAAATAGCAGTGAGAGCTGGCCCAACTCACTGTTCTACATAGTTCTAATCCTATCTCTGACCAACCTGGTTGTCTGAAACATTACTATATCAAAGTCCCAAGAAAGATATTTTTCTCAGAGTGGACAGACTGACTTATGTTTCATAAGATTTCCTTCTTCTGGATGAAATGCTGTATCTGCTTTCTGCATAGATTGCATCCATCGGTTGTGATCATGGAGCTGCTAATTTTGCTGTCTCTGCAGATACCTGTGCCTTTGGTGATGTCACAGATGGTATTTCTTTATTTCTCTGCGTGCAGTTGATTGTCCATAATGTATGCAGCTATGTTTTGCCACATGCTGTGCAGGAGTTGAGTGTCTTTTTATTTTAAACTGAATGTAGATTTTATTAAATGTTACAGACAGAAGTCCTGTTAATCCACAAAATAGGTACAGAAATGGCCAATAGCAAAGCAAGCATGTTTCAATCTTGTTTCAACATGTTTCATCTTCACCTGGAGGAGGCATTTGATAAGTAAGAGGTTTCTCATTTTCCATACCAACATTTATTTCAGAGATGGCTAACAAGAGTATCAATTAGTGCGAATTGTGATGATGATTATTTGATATTATACTTGTCTGCTAGAAATTAGTTTAATACCAGCAACTCATTTCACTTAAGCCAGCAGATTTTGGCCACTACTAACATCTGTATGCTGTGTAGTTCTAGCAATGTCAGTCCAAAGATATTAGAGAGCCAAGCTGGGTGAGGTAATTTCTTTTATTGGACCAACATCTGTTGGTGAGAAAAACAAGCTTTTGAGCCACACAGAGCTTTTCTTTTGAGTCTGGGAAAGATACTCCCAGCATCACAGCAAAATACAAGGTGGATCAGACACATCCATTTCATCATCCCCCATAACAATCTTACACTGAACAACAAACACTTTGTCCAAACTATGAGAACAGCCATGGGTACTAGGATGGCTCCCCAGTATGCCAAGCTCTTCATGATCCACTTTGAAGAAGAATTTCTGGACAAATGCACCATAAGACCAGTGACATACCTGAGATACATCAATGATATTTTTATCCTCTGGACAGATGGCTTAAAGTCCCTCATAGATTACCATCACAACTTCAACAACCACCACTCATCCATTAAAAACTCTCTGGAACACTGCCACACGAGCATCAACTTCCTGGACACCACAATCAGCTTCAGTAATGGAACCCTATACAAGAAACCCACAGATCACCATACTTAACTTCATAGATCCAGTAACCACCCCAAACACACTAAGAAATCTGTTATCTACAGCCAGGCACTCAGATGCCCAAGAATGTGCTCCAAGGAGAAAGTCTATGATATGCACTTGAACACACTTAACACCACTTTCACCAAACAAGGATACTCTACCAAGGAAGTAGATTGTATCATGTAATGGTCCACACAAATACCCCAAGAGAACCTGGTTCAATACAGAAATAAAACCCACTCTGACAGGGTCACCTACCACCCCACACTGGAACCCATATGGGATATCATCCAACAGCTACAACCCATACTCAGTGAGGACCCCATCCTGAAAGAAATTTTTCTTGAACCCCACTTCTGGCCTTCAAGCAACCTCCCATCATCAGAAGCAAGGTCCTCACAGACCAGGACACACCAACTCAAAATGGCACCAGACCCTGCCAGAACAACTGATGCAAAACCTGCAGACATATCTCCACTGCTGCAATGATTAACACCCCCCACAATACACCCTTTCAACATCTATGGATCCTACACATACCTATCACAATATGTGGGTGTATCTCATCCAGGGGACTGAATGCTCCAGTAACAACTATGTGGATGAAACCAGGCAATCACAACACTCTTGAATGAATTCATACAGGAAAATGGTAAAAGACAAAAACATTCTATTACTTATGGGTGAACACTTTTCAGAAAGCAGTTACTCAATATCTGACCTATCAGTCCTAATATTCAAAGGCAACCAGCACAACACTTCCAAAAGACAAGCTTGGGAGCTTAAATTCATTACTCTGCTAGACACTGAAAATAATGGTCTGAAAAGAAACACTGGATTTATGGCTTATTACAATGATCTGTAACACAGTAACCCCCTCTTTCTTCCTATGACTGCAGAGGTTGTATCGGACCACTCTACCATGAATGGTCCCTTACAATATGTGCTAACTACTTATGCTGAACAATCTGTTCCACCTCACATTTAGCTGTGATGCTGAGAGTACTTTTCCCAGACCTGAAGAGGAGCTCTGTGTGGCTCAAAAGCTTGTCTCTCTCAGCAAAAGAAGTTGGTCCAATAAAAGGTATTATTTTACCCAACTTGTCTCACTACTAACTGTCTCACTGTCAAACAGATGACCTATAATTGCAAGGTTGCATAGTCATTCCCTGAACAATCCAATACTCTGTGCTTATGTAGCTAATTTAAAAAGAAAGTTGAATTGGGAATGAGGTCAAATGGAAATTTTTTGTATGGCCTGTGTATTGAATGTATTTGTAAAGAGGGTGGTAGCATCAACTGAACAATGTGTTTAGTGAAGAAGCCTGAATTCCTGGAAGCTGTTTCTCTAACTCATATGTAAACTGCAATAAAAGAGAACTCTTTTTTGACACTCATTATATTAGTCATCTGGAATACATCATACAGTGTCTGTTACATTTTAAGAGAGTCTTCTTCAAGTCTCCCTCTTCAGTTGTTCAGGGTCTTGTCAGAAGCAATTATCTATTTCTTGTCAGGATCGCCAGTCTCTGTGGCAGCGAGGCATCCCTGTGCATAAAGCCACATCTCAGGGATGATGATGATAAATGATTCTCTTTCTTTGTTCTTGAAGTAGGACATTACTTTTCAGAAGCTGAAAGAAACTTAAAGCTGGAGTTTAGCCTGCTCTCATGTTGCTGCAGCCATAGCCGTCCACTGTACATGTGACTCCTGTCTCTCACTAACTTCATTACATACCTGAAAAGAATGTGCTCCAGGAGATAGATAGAGTTGGGCAGTGGGACTCTTGTTGTCTTTCCAGAACTGCCATTCACTTACTGTTTAACATCAAGCAAGTAATTTAAATGTCTTTATTCCAGTTTACTCATCTTAATAATGGGCCAGATCCTCAGCTGGTGTAAATCTTACTCACTTTTCTGGGCTACTGCTGTTGCTGGTCTAGCGTTCACTGTAGGACCAACTGACTAAGGCTGGGAAGTGGATGGAACTGTGGCTCAGGTCCCCTGCTTCACACACTAGCCAGAACAGCTGAACTAGTAAAAAGGAGGAAGTAAGCTGTGTCAGGTACTGGGCTGGCACAGCTTACTTGTCCCACCCAGAGCCAGGTGCAAGCAAGGACTGAATTGTGTCTGTCTGAGTCCCTGGTTTGGAGGTGGGCAGCTGCAAGCTGCCTCTTCTTTAGGGTTCATGATAATTCCACGGTCAAGGCCATGAAGTTCTTATGTTTGCTCTTTCGGGGTGACTGGATCTTTTACGAAATGGAGGCAGGCAGCCTTTCACTACTAAGTTATCAATTTAAATCTGGTCCAAGTGACCAAGGGTTTGTAACTTCTAATGACTGTATGAAATATACTGGTATCTCTGGTTAGCTCCTAGAGGACAAGCAGCCGCATCTCAAAAACCCTTCACTATACTTAGCATTGACTGCCTTGCCGGCAGTTTCAGAAGAGAGCCCATGGTATGAGTGGCTTTGGAGAGTAAAATACCTTGTTCCTTTCCTAGAGATGGTCCCTTCAGGTTGGTTTATGAAGCAATTGCCTACGTAACAGCTGGTCTGTTGATGCAAAGGGGACTTCACTTTTCAGGGCTCTCAAGCCTTTGAATTCACAAGCATCGAATTGATTTTAAAAAATGATGCAATGCTTACCTGCCATTAAAAATAATATTAAATCCAGAATTAGCTCTAATTTCTTTCAACTGTGTATTAGCTCAGTTTATTAATGAATAGGGACAAACATAGTTAAAAGCACCGAGACCAAAAATAAATTTCATACTGTTTTCCATAATGAACAGAATTAGTCACAGATTTTACTTTGAATGCCCCATGATAGTATTTAGATAATCAAACAAACTCCTCTAACAAACTCAGTGATAAAATGCTTAGATGGAAAAACACAAAAGAACAACTAGGCAAAAATAAGGGTCCTCTTTGGGTGAGAATTTACCAAAGCTTGTTCCTTCTGAGGTTTACGTACAACACAATCTGCCTGGTCTTCCTCTTCTTCCTCCTTCAGAGCATCTGTAGGAGAAATACAGATTGTGAGGGTTCTACAGTAAACTCTCAATCTGACAAAGGAATGATACAGGCCTGTATTTACTGTCAGCCTTTGTCTGAGAGTTAGAAGTCATGCCGTGCATCTTTGAAAGAGAATTGCAGGGAAAATTCAGGTGAAAATGATTTATATACACCCACAAACTAGTGTAAGTGTAGAAATGGTAAAATGATGAGCAACAAGAGTGTACGTAGCAGAGCTGCCAGAACTGGAATTGTGTCCTTCCCCCCTTGAACACAAAGCAGGGAAAGGTCCATAATCCATCACTTTCCAGACAAGATAGTCTCATCCTAAGCCGTAGTTGTCAAAAGGTGCCAATAATGTTAGATGTCTAACTTGAAGACAACCTAGGGCTCTGATTTTCCCCCAGAGGTGCTGAATACCACAACTCCAGTGGAAGCCAACACTAGCTCTGGGTGCTCAGCACCTTTGGAAATCTAGCTTTATCAAGGACATCCAAAAACTGAGGCACGTGAAATTAGCTATTGTGAATATTTTGGCCATAGTCAAGATAGCTCAGTGGGGTGAGTATTGGCCTGCTAAACCCAGGATTGTAAGTTTAAGTCTTGAGGGGGGCCTCTGGAGGATTGGCCCTGCTTTGAGCAGGGGTTGGACTTAAATGACCTCCTGAGGTCCTTGCTAACCCTGATATTCTATGGTAATGCTGGCAGAGCAGGTGCCAGCTCATGCAAAGGTCCCCATGTCTCAAATGGACATTGACAAATACATAGCTGGAATCAGTCTGACTCACCTGTGTGTTAATATTATTAAAATAGATATTAGAATTATTACAATGTTTTTAGAATTTAGACTTTATTGAATGCTTGTGAATTGCTGCATGCATTTATCTCACAACATCTGTATCCCATTTTATAAGGCAAATCACCAGACCGGAAAGAGACATTAATTAGTGTGAAGGGCTGATCTTCAACAGAAGGTGTTATGCCCTTTGCAGAAGGAAAGGTCCATTAATACCAGATGGAATATTGTGGGATGTTGCAACTGGACTTTTCCCACATATTGTCAACAAGAGTAAAAGAGACTTTTGTTGTCCTGCTCTTCTTCCTATGACTCGTCCCATCAGCTGAGTTTGCAGCTCAGAGCACATGGCAGAAGGAGAATAAAGAACCCAAATAAAAGGAAATAAGTATCTCTGTGCTGCTTTGATTCTGGGATGCAAAGTGTTTCTACACATAAGCAAGAACTACCCAACTGCTTAAGCTGCTTAACCTAAAGGACATACAGAGCTTGCTGATTATAGAAGCTTCTATTATCTTTTGAAACTTAAGATTGTAACTTATTTTGTATATGTTTCCCTGCTTTAATCTTGTAAATAACTCTCTAATTTCTTTTTCCTGTTTAATAAATCTTTTTATAGTTCATTGAAGGATTGGATACAAGCATTGTCTTTTGTGTGAGATCTAAGGTGCAATTGACCTGGGGTAAGTGACTGGTCCTTCTGGACTGGGAGTAACATGAATATTCCTATGATCCTTGGTGTCGGGGACCATCTGTCACAAAGATATGCTCACCTGGGTGGCGAGATAGGTTGGAGTACCCAAGGGGACTGTGTGCAACTCCACATTAAGGCAGTTATAGTGCCTGAGGCGTTTATACTTGATAATTGGTTGGTGAAATCTAAGTATAAAACTCCCAACCAATTTGGGGTTTGTGCCCTGGTTCTTAACAGTCTGCCCTGAGGCTGGTACACAAGCTCTTGAGTCACTGTGGGCAGCATTGCAATCATTATGGAAAACCATAGGGTAGATTGTATTATGTTCTGTACTGAATACTAGCATAGTTATGGTGCACTCCCTGTAAAATCTCTAATTATACAAAGTGCATTACCTAATGCTTAAATATATCCTTCTACTGCATACTGATCGACATGCCAGTTGAAATAGGAAATCCACGTTGTGTGGAACTGCGGATTCTCTAATTGCCGTAGGGGTTCTTATCTGACTGTCCGTCCGGTGTAATATGACATGCTATGGAAGATTGTGTAGGGAGTTTCAAAAGTCCATTTATCCCCAGCACCATCATAGCATTATCAAAAAGGGCTTTACTTTCCTCCATTTCATTGCCTTTAAGTATCCTTCCCAATCTTTGCTAAATTTGTTTTCTCAGGCATTAAGTTGATTTCTGCAAGCCTATAATCTCTATCATCCATAGAATGCAGCTGCTTGGTGTCCACTGAGTACTACAGCACCTTCCAGTTTTTTCCTTGCCTTGAACCAAAGATTTCAAACTTTTTATTTGATTGCAGCCATTATTGCTTGAGTTATGTTTAATAAAAGTCATCTTTTGAATAATAATTGCCTTCTAACTTAGTATTACTCCATTAGACATGTTTGGAGGTATTCAATTTTGAACATTTTCTGAAAACTTGTCACCCAGTCAGTATGATATAGTTCCAGGGAGTGGCTTGGGGCTGAGGGAGAGGAGTCACAGAGAGAGAGAGAGAATGAATATAATTTAATTCCATGGCTTGATTTTGCCATTGAAAGGTACAAGCAAGTCCTATGGTATACAAGGGGACTCCCTTGTATTCCACATGGGAGGAAGAAGGCATCTGGAATCAGTTTAATTTTCTACATATCTTTTATTTTAAGAAAGTGTTTCCAGGCCTAGAAAGTTAAAGACGAAAAGCCAGATTTACTGCTGACCTATACCCTGATCTAAGTCTGTGGTAAATTTGGCCTGGACTCTTCAGAAATTTATCTTTGGTCAAACACCCTATTAAGTCAATAGTGAAATCAATGGAGTTACACCACGGGTGAATGTAGCTCAGTGAGGGTGCAAAAAAGTAAAATGCGCTTGTGTGTGTGTTAGGAAGGGAGTCTTTACTGACCTTACACATGACAGTAACTACAAAAATCATTGCAATGTAACTTGCAAACATTTCTATGTCCCGTAATATCCTAGCAAGTGAAGATTATCCAGATCCCAAATATATTTTAGTTTGGTTTTTAAGTAGGGAACTTAAACATAGCCATCAAACAACTCACTCTACCCATTTCTACCATGCTGCCTATAGTGAATGTTGTTGATTTGTATAAACATTTTTGTTGGTCTCCTTCCCTATCCTCTGTCAACATGTTTGTCTGTCCTTAGATTGTGAACTCCTTAGGGCAGGGACTGCCCTTCTCAAAAATCTGGAAAGTGCTTAGCACATTGTAAATAAATAATAAAGAATGATAATTGTCCATGGTGAAGCCCATAACAAATGGATGGGATAAATGGGCTTAGTACAGTTGGATTGTCACATTTGTCATGTAGGTCTGAATGGAGCCATTTCTCTGTTATGTTTACGCACACAAAAGTCCAGGGGTGTCTGATAGAGCCATGTGAATCCTAAGGCACATGGTTTGGTCAGTTTCTACTGGACCAATCCCTGCTGGTTCTCAGAAGTGGTTGCATTTCAGTCCTGGGTGAACTGATCCATGCAGTTTTTTAAACCTGCTTGAAAGTTTTTAGGGCAATCTCTGGATGAAAGACACTAAGATAAATGTCAGTTATAATTGCTACTTATAATCATTTTAAATGTATAATAATTTTCTGTCACATCTCTTTAATATTAGGGACACATGGAACTACACTGCAAATTACCCTACCCATCAGTGATGTTCCAAGGATAATTTCTCATCAATGAAATGTTCATGAATAATTTCTTAAATGTATTAGACACTCTGGCATTTATGTCCTTCACTTTCCAGGTACCTCCTTGTTTTCTTTTAAACTCTTTGGGGGAAGGCTCTATTATTGTCTGTGTGTTTTGTATTGTCGGCGTGCAGCACAATAGGGCCCAGCGCAATTGAGTCCCCTAGATGCTACAGTAATATAAGTGTTGGTACCTCTTAAAACATGTCAGAGTAATGATGTACTGTAGCATGTCATTCCAACTCAAGAATATGTTTTTCAGTCCTCTGTAAAGTTTTAGTCTAGAAGATTAGCTGGTGGTACTTATATTACACTCCCCCCAGTCTATGTGCATGCTGTTTAATCATCAGTTTTGGAGAAGCTGCAATTCAGCTAATGCTTCTATCTTCCCTTGCCTAAGAAAAGAAGATTCTAGGGGACCAGAAGCTCAGGTGATGCCAACAGAGTTATGCTGCTTTATATCAGCTGAAAATCTGTCCCAGAGATGAACTTCATAAGAGTCTTAAAACTTCACAAATTTTGCCTAAGAATTACATCTGCAGAAGAATTTATTTTCTGTGGAAAGGTCTTCCCTATGCAGTAAAATCCTATTATAATAGGGCCATATTCTGAATTCATTAACACCAATGAAAATCCAGTGTAACTCCATTGATGTTGGTGGAGTTACTTTGGATTCTCACTAGTGTAACTGAGCTCAAAATATGGGCCACGATCTTTACTGTCAACAGTTCGCTTTCTTACTAGACAAATGCATTTTCAGTCAATGTCTTTGCCCTTTTCTCTACTGTCTTGCTGACAGGTAGATACTGTAGTTACTTTCAAGTACCCAAGTCCCACTGGACAGAATAACAGGGCTGATCATTGCAACAAGCTTTCTATTGACTGCTGGACCAGTCTGAGTTTAAGCTGCCATCCATCTCCTAGTCCTTTCTAGCTTCCAGGATGTCATCTGGGATTAGCTCTCCTACTCAACTGAACTAATTTGGACAAAGCTGGCTTCCTGCCAGCTCTCTACTTCATCATTAGCTTCTCTACTAGAATCTCATTTTTTGTGGGTATCCGTTTTATTCTGCCTCAACTACTTCCATTTAAAACTCTTCAATCTTCTAAGCAATAACCTTTTAATCTGCATGCTGTAATATTTGTTTAAGAATTTATGGATTCTCCATTCCTCTTCCTCTCCCTTCTTATATGTGAATTGTCACATTAGCCTGCTTATAGGAATAGTTTGCAAATATTCAGTGGAAGGTGACTTATCTTGGTCCTTTCCTCTTCTAGGAAAAAAAAGAATAAGCCTTTAATGAACTTGCTGCTAAAGTAGATTAGCCATTTTCTGGTGACAAGATTGATGATGCTATCAACATTAAGTCACTAGGTTTGAATTCCTCATTGTGTAAATCCAATGAAATAACCACTATTAAAACTCCTGTCTATCCATCTTAGTTTTGTCTTTTTAGTGTCCTGTCCAAAATGAAAATTGAAAGAGAGAGATGCCTAGTTTTCAAACGGTGGTGCTTTTGGCTGCTAACATTTTCCAACTTTGGATGTTTGGATGACTGGTTTGGAGAACACAGAATACCGAATTACCACAGGATATAATCCAGGTTTGTAAATCAAACAATTGACCTATGCTGACCATGGTCCCATGGAGGGGGATTTATTTTCTGAAATCTGGTTCTACTCTATTTAAAAATTAATGCTTCATTTTAAAATTATTCTCATTATTATGACACTCTAGGGTGGCAGTCACTGTACTATTCTGGCACCATTTTAAGAATTTAAAGAAATCAGATTCTTTTCTCCTTTCCTCCTCGCCAGATTATTATGGTTTACTTCTGACAAGTTATCAGGTCTACTTGCAGAAGCTGCAAAGCCAGGACAATGTCAAACCTCATTTGTGTGCTAGGAGAATTGCCCAAAGTAATGAGCTATGCGATACACCTAGAAGATTATCAGACTTGGATTCCATCTGATTTTTAGGGGGCAATGAGATCCAGCACCAAGGGCGCTGTGCTAGTCTCCGGCCCCCAACACTTGCACATTTAGATAGTCCTGGGCTTCATCAGAAGTAATTTCCCTATTGAGTGAAGCTAATCTATAACTTAGTGTGGGCTGAGAAGTCAGTATCTGAGTTAGCCAGGTTCCAGGTAACCATTTGTTGGTTTATCAATGAAAAACAGTAGCTTGGATATGGAATTTAACAGAGGAGAGCAGAAAAATCCTGAGGGTATTTTGTCTTTCTCAGCATTTCTTCTCTCCCCAGCTGCCCCTCCCCCCTATTTTTTTTTTTTTTTTTTGCCATGCTACTACTAGGAGAGGATGCCTGAAAGGAGATTGGAGTGGAAAACTAGCCAAAGAAAATGAGCATTGAGGACAATAGGAAGAGGCTGAGGAGTGCTTGGTCTTGTATAATTGTAATAGTGCTTTTCCTCTAATGGCCCAATCCTGTATTCCCAATCTGGGCACCCAAGTTATGTCAGTCATCTCAGCGACCACGGGTTTCACTCAGAGGCTGTAATTACTGTAATTTGATTCCATTAGCATTGACTCTTCCCCTTTTTGGTGTCACTTACCTGAAGATCTTTTTTATGTGTGAGACCCGTTTTTCTTTATACATGAATAAGGAAAGGGCTGAGTTGGTCAGGGCTCTGGGTTTCTTTGGGGAATCACAGGGATGGAAATAAGTTGAGTTTAATTTTTCTTGCTGACTGGCTCTTTCATGTTGGGTGGGACCTGCTCCTGTTTTGTTGTTATAGGTGTGGATGGTGGCTGGGATTTTGAAAGCAGCCTAAGGGAATTAGATGCCCAAATCACACTGAACTTCAGTGACATTTAGGCAACCTCCCTCCCTTGTGCTCCTTTGAAAAGCCCAATCTGTATTTTTAATAGATGCCTATTTTTAAAAGAGATTTTGGCAAATCCTAGTGAAAGTCAACAGGGCTTAGCTTCCTAAGTTTCTTAGGTATTTTTCAAAAACCTTGCACTTCTGAACACTGAACAGTACTTGATTTGCTACACAGGGAGGTGGGGGAACAAATGCTACACTATTTCAAAAGCTGCAGCAGGCCTGCCACTGACCATGTTTCCTTTGTATTGCTTGAGGCAATATGCCTGCTCCCACTCTTCACAGCCCCCAGAGTTTGCGTAATTTAACTCCTTCTACATCCCCGTCTCAGCTTGAGCTGTGTCAGGACCTTAATTTTGCCCTTGATATAATTTTGCAGGTCAGAAAATCTGGATACACTCTTACAGGCCAGCCTGATAATCAGATGCTGATTTGGAAGGCATGATTAAAATGATAAAGGAATAAAGGGAGAAGTTAGCCTGTTAACATTCAGATCTCCTGCAACATTCAGCTATCTAGGGGTAAATGCTACAATTCCCCATGTCAAAATCATGGTATGTCAAGTCCAATGCCATGGCAGTTTTGTGCTGAGTATGTGCTGTGTGTTCTAGTTTGAGTGTACTAAACCACTGGATGTGAACTGGAGAACAGTCAATATAAGTCAAATGTTGCACAGTGGACTTATACAATTCTTGTATTTTAAGGCAGCTTAGTCGGTGGCAGTGACCTCGTTATATTTTTGCTGGCAGGAAGGATGACCATTTCTTTGTATGCCACAGCAAGTGATGCTTTTGTAAAAGGTTTCAGCCATGTTATTCAAGTAAAACTATTTGCTTCTGCTTAAGTCTAAATAGATTGTTTTTATCAGAGCAAGCAGCTATTGGCTACTTCTGCTCAATATACTGTTGGAACCATGGAAGTTTTGATAGGATTCCTAACCATCTCAGCGACAGCACAGGCAAACTTGCCGCCTGTGTCAACAACACTGAGACAAAAGGTTTATCCTAAGTCTACTCTTCTCCCACATGTATTCTGTAGAGTGCTAAAATGAGGTTGGGCCTAGGACTTCAGAGCTTTTCTTGTGGTGGGACTGAGCAAGCCTCAGGGTATATCTACATGCAGTGTAAGCTCAGGCTCAAACCTAACCCCCTTTCCGTCCACACACAAATCACACTGACCCAAGGTCCCAGCATCCTGCAGAGTCTGAGCCCAGATCAAGCCTTGACCCAGAGTTTGAGCCCTTATGTACTAGCTTGGATGATATGGAGACAGATATTACAGTGTGAAATTGAAAGAAATAATAAATTAAAGACACAAGGTGTCATAAACAGATAGCTAAGGGTTAATGTTTCTTTTACCTGTAAAGGGTTAACAAAGGGAACCAAACACCTGACAAGAGGACCAATCAGGAAACCGGATTTTTCAAAGCTTAAGGGAGGGAATTTGTGGGTGTTTCTTGGTCTTGGGTCTTTGTCTGTTCTGTGCTCTCTCAGCTATGAGAGGGTCTCTTTCCAGTCCTTCTAATCTTCTGTTTCCCAGTTGTAAGTACAAAGGTAGCAAAAGTATATTCTTTTAAATTGTTTTGCTGTATTTGCATCTGTGTATCTGGCTGGTGGAGTCTTTATGTGTATTTGGCTATAAGTACTTTAAATTGTATTGTTTTTGGATAAGGCTGTTTATCCCTCTTCTATTGTTTATTCATTTTCTATAAGTTGAAAACCCTGTATCTTACCATCTAGATTACAGAGAACTGTTATTCTATTCTTTCTTTCTTTTTTTATTAAAAGTTTTGCTTTTTAAGACCTGTTGATTTTTTTTTTCTAGTTGACCCACCAGGAAATTGGTGGGAGAAAGGAAAGACAGGGGGGAGGGGAAAAACTGCTGTCTGTGTTTAACTCTCCTAGTGTCCCAGGGCGGGAAGAAGCTAAGGGGGAAGAGAGATAGAATCTTTTCTGTTTCCTTGTCTTTGGGTTTGTCTCTTTGTGGAAGAGAGGAGACATGCTTCTTGGTATTGTGATGTAAAGAGGTTGCATCAGTAACTCTCAGGTTAGCCCAGAGAGGAAATTCTGGGTGGGAGAGAGGTGGGGGGAATGGTTTATTTCCCTTTGTTAGGAGACTCAGGGCATCTGAGTCTTGGGGTCCCACAGGGAAGTTTTGGGGGACCCAAGTGTACCAGGCACTGAAATTCCTGGTTGGTGGCAGCCTATCAGATCTAAGCTGGTAATTAAGCTTAGAGGCTTTCATACTGGTACCCAATCTTTGGGACGCTAAGGTCCAGATTTGGGAATTATACCATGACACAAGGTGCTACAACCGACTAGACAGGTTATGTTGTACGGCACAGGTTCTTCAAGCTTTTCATTCTGCAGACTACTTTATGAGAGAGAAAGGGGGAGAGAGAGAGGAGAAGTTCTCCTCCCAAATACCCCAATTCCCTGTTGCTTGATTCTCAAAATATTTAATTCTTCAGACTGTCAAGAAGAGCTCCATGGAGCATGGTTTAGAGTCACATGTGTGCAGTGAGTTTACCTCTGATGACTGCAGAAAGGGAGAAGATAATACAGTTCAAAGATTCTTCTAGCCTGTGGGCCAGATTTGTTAACAGATCCACATGCAGGGCAGACCCTTGCAATTGGACTCTATGCGGAAGTAAGGATCCAGAAGAGTGCATCTCTTTGCAGGAGCGGGCCCTAAATTACTACAGGATGTGTGGAGTGTGGGAGTCAGGGCAACATTGTAGGCCCATTGAAAACCAGTGCTAAAAATGTAGTTAAAACCTAGGGAATGTCTCAGGCCCTGTGTTCTGCCAGCTTCTGCCTTCCAGGTTGGTGGACGAGTCCAAGCTGGTGAGGAAGAAAAGCTTTTTGGATATCCTATATTTCAATAGGCACAGTACTAGGATCTATTTAAGGAAGGTTCATAAATCATGAATTATTTATATTGAATATGATTTTCAAATTTTCCACTTTCCTTCATAACAATATTTTATCCTTAATTAACAACTGACATTGAATTTGAAGGGTAAGGATTTATGTCTCTCATCAATCTCCCCCACTTTTAGGAAGGTAGTAATTTGCTCCATATCCTGAGTTTTATCCACAAGCCCATTTACTAAATTAGACATGTGACTTAATTTTCAAAAGTGTCCAGCACCAACAGTCCCCCTTGTTCTGCTGGGCATAGGTCACTTTTGAAAATCTGGCTATGTATAGAGCTGCTTTAACGGGAGCTGAGCACTTTTGAAAATCTGGCCAATAGAATGTAGCTTTAGTTCCAGATGACGCAAAGCAGCAGTTTTCAGAGTTTCAGTAAATGTCAGAACTAGGTCAATGGAATCAAAACATCAGAGAGGATAGGTTGCATGTGAGAATGGTGTAGATTTTTCTTGGATAATTATGAAGTTGTTATATTTGAAGCTTCTCCTTAGTCCTGGATGTCAGAAGAAAAATCCAGAGTGGTTACATGTTTCTATGAAGGAGGGTGTTGTGTTAAACATAATCTAATATGGCCTGTCTAGGACTAGGAGTACTTGGCAACTTGAGTCATTCTTCCTCTAGCTATTGTGAGGCATTTTTAATAGTGGGGGTTGGGAGAGAGGAAGAATACCAGCTAACAAACAATGCCAAAAGTAAAGAGAGAGAATATCCTTCCTCCCTCTCTCCGTCCTCCAGTTCCTATGAGTGAGAGAGGCTGCCGAAATACTGTTCTTTCTGATCTCCCCTTGGAGAAAATAAACAAACACACAATAAGGAGAAATCTCACTCTTTCACTATCCAATGGAAGAAAGCCAAGGTCTCTAATGGGGGCTACTTCAGGATAATATATCTTAGAAATAAAGAAAAAAATTGAAGCTTCTTAAACAAATATCCCCAAGCCTTAAATTACATCAGAGATAACAAAAGGTACGTAGAGCCATCAAAGAGTGTAATGTGTCTTAAATGTTTATAGGTGTTTCACATTTCTTCTCAAAGACCTGGACCTTACTGGCTTCTAGTACTGGCCCTCAGGGGCGGCTCTAGGTATTTTGCCACCCCAAGCACAACGGGCAGGCTGCCTTCGGCAGCTTGCCTGCGGGAGGTCCCCAGTCCCGCGGATTTGGCAGCACGCCTGCGGGAGGTCCCCAGTCCCGCGGATTTGGCAGCACGCCTACGGGAGGTCCCCAGTCCCGCGGATTTGGCAGCACGCCTACGGGAGGTCCGCCGAAGCCGTGGGACCAGCGGACCTTTTGCAGGCAATCCGCCAAAGGCAACCTGCCTGCCACCCTCACAGCAACCGGCAGAGCGCCCCCCGTGGCTTGCCACCCCAGGCATGCACTTGGCATGCTGGTGCCTGGAGCCACCCCTGCTGGCCCTCCACAGTTTTGATACTGTTGGTGAGAGAGCCTTCTCCTCTGCAGCTGCTGCCGTCTACTGTATTTTTATCCCTCTACTTTTCCACCTTACTGATCCTCTATCTTGTTTAAAAATGTCAGCTGAAAACATATATTTTTCTTCATTGTCTAACTCTATACCATTTATTTCGTCTCTATTTCTCTCTCTGCTGCTATTTATTATTTAGCATTATAATTCTGTATTTTACTCTCAAAAGTGTTTTGGGATTTGGTTTGTATGAAAGAGAAGTTATACAAACGAAGTGTGTAGTACACTATGGATGTTTTGATGAACGTTCTCTAGAAAATAGCACTGCAAAACAACAGCATACAAATTCATCAGCTCCAAGCTTTATATAGCAGTTCTCAGTACAGATTTATTAGCAACATATCTACAAGGAACTAGAGCTATTTAGGCTTCTTTCTTTTTTTCAGCAAACAAGGCTTTTTTTAATCTCCTGGGGTAAGCTCTCATAAATGGTAAATGTATTTGGGGCCCAGTATATGTCCGTCTCTTTCCATATTACAGTAACTCTCATTTCTACATCTGTAAAAATTCCTACATCTGTAAAAAAAATCCTGTCGTCTTTTTTTCTGCTGTTGCTATTATCTCTGGTGCAGGGATATATATTTTAATTCCAGGTAGAGAAGGAATCTGTTGATGGGATGAATTACAGCTCTTTGCAGCAGCTCCTCACTAGCAGTTCATTTAAACACCTCTGGTAGGGCAGTGTGACTTTTGCGAGTGTTTGTGCTGCTTTCCTACAGCAGACACCATGCAGGGTGCCTGGAAATGGGAACAGTTGGCAACCAATTTTTAAGGCAATTGCGGAGTATACACACATGGAAAGGGCATCTTTCTGGGGCGATTAAAGATAGCAAAGAGATCCTATCATAATCAGTAGACTAATCAACCACTTGTGTTCCCTTAGAAAAAGGCAGGAGCTTTCTAAAGCACAGAACTTACTTCTTTTTCCTATTCTTACCACCTTCGCCTTTTTTCTTTGGGTAGCAACTCTCCACTGGAGGGAATGATATTTTCTAGGGTCCACATGTACACTTTCTGGTGTTTGCTGTTGTTGATTTTTTGAGATAATTAATGTAATTGTTTTTTGTGCACAATCGTTTATGCTGCCAGAATGTACATCCTCTTCCTTCCTGTTCAGCTGTGCCATTGTAACTGGATAAAACCTTGTTCAATGGGGTTAGCTAAAAACTTGCTCACAGCTCCTGAAGGTTGCAGGGTTTTACTGTGCTAACTGGCTCTAGGCAAAAACAGTGCATTGTAATGGAGAACTATAAAACTAAATACCTCCACTCAGGATCAGTTTTCAGGTGTGCCTTCAGATTCATAATATGCCCATGTGTATGATGCTACTATTTCTGAGCCTACTAGTCTTGTAGAGCTGGCTGATATTTTTTGTCTGAAACATTTTTCATCAAAAAATGCAGATTTGGGTTGACCAAAATATTTTGTGGCATCCTGTCAAATTAGGGTGACCAGACAGCAAATGTGAAAAATCGGGATGGGGTGGGGGATAATAGGAACCTATATAAGAAAAAGACCCAAAAATTTGGACTGTCCCTATAAAATCTGGACATCTGGTCACCCTATGTCAAATTCATCCATTGTTTCAGTTATTTTTATTAGAACAATCCATGCATTTTGTGTTGACATTTTTGAAATGAGCTATTTTGATTTTTTCAATTTGAAATTATTTTTGTTTAGAAATTTGTCAATTTAATTTTTAAAAAAGTTAACCGCCCCATCCGAAAACAAAATCAAATGTTTTGTTCAAACCTGAAACCATTCTTTATTTTTTTCAGATCATCCAACAATGCAGAAAATCAGTGATCTGCACTGCTGTAGTCAAGGAGTTATTTTAAATCTTTGTTTTAAATCCTACATCCTAATTCATCTGATATGATATCTATCGTCCTTCTCTGTCATTGTTTGTGAGCTAAGATTATTGGCTCCTCCTAAATCTTCTCTGTAGTTTATTTACTTGGAACATGAAATCTTTAATTTTTAATATGGCACTGTGATTTTTGAAATCTAGTGATCTCAGCATGCTGTGTTCAGTCCTTGGTATATCTGGAGCATGGCATGCTGGGACCTGTAATCTCCACAGGCCATTCCAGCACATTGAAGGCAAAGATGCCTTGCAATTTCTTCTGTATAGTGCAAATTAGGTGCATCTTTCAGGCTCCTGGCAAGCTGTCAATGTAGTATCTTAAACTGAATAGAGTGTAGCTTCCCTGTTCTATATTTTATACTTATATTATCACTCTAGCATACTCTTATCTCAGAGTATATTTCGTGAAACCTACACTGTAAGTATATCTTTTTATTTCCATTACAGTAACGTCCAGAGGCCTTGATATGACTAGGGCCCACTGTGCTAGGTGCTGTACAAACATATTTACAACACACATGAAAAATAATAATGCTATTGCAGATGAGCCTCAGCTGCAAAATTCACATCTGGATCCAGTTTTTGAACTCCCCCAGATGTGTATTAGTGTTCAGTTTGGTCCATTAGAAAGGTAGGGTCAGCAGTGATATTTAGGTCTAGATCCTAAATCTGACTATTCCTCCTCTCAAGTGCTCCCTGACTCCAACCCTACCCGCTCATCAGAAAAAAGGTGGAGGGTGTTCAGATCCAGGATTTTGGTTCAGACTGATCTCTAACAAATATCTTTGAAAGTAAACGGTGCTGGTTGGCCAGCGAATATATGCTGTGAGAATACTGCTCTGTAGCTCTGGTGTAAATCTGAAGTAATGCTGTTACCCTTGTTCTTCCTTAACCTTTATACCATTGTAAGCAAGAGCTGACTTTGGCTCCCTGTTCGTAACATTTGCTTCTCATCTTAAAGGGGTAGATGAACCTGGATAATTTGGAGTTCTGAATATAAGAACTCGCAGGATTCCAAGCAGAAATATGTATGGCCAAATTCTTGAGTGTGGTGCTGAAAATTTCCTCCTATAACTGAATGATAAGAAGTCAACAATATAAGTAAGATAGTTGAAGTAACATTATCCAGTGGCTAGGAAACTGGACCAAGACTCAAGGGACCTGCAAGCTAATCCCAGCTCTGACCTGCTGAATGACTGTAAGAAAATCATGTTCTTTTTCTGTGCTTCTGTTTCCCCACCTGTCTTGTCTATTTAGATTGTAAGCTCTTCAGGGCAGGGAGGCTTCTTACTATGTGTTTATACAACACCTAGCACAATGGGGTCATGATGTCTGTTGGGGCCTGTAGACACTATAGTAGTAGAAATACTAATAATAATAACAATAAAGGGCCTTAATACATGGTGTGCTAGCCCTTTAAGGCTAAAGACCCAGCAAGCCCATTCTTAGTTTCAGTTGAAAAAAGAATTCTGAGAGGTGCAGTTCCCAGAACTGGTGGGAGTTATAGGCTTGGGAGCAATGCATGCTGGAAAGGGATAGGAATATAAAACAATTGCTTTGTCTCTACTAAAATACAGATCAGAAAAGACCTGATGGTGGCACTACACAGCTTTGAAAGGAAAGGGACTGGCTGTCGGGATTCTCCATTCGAAGGGCTTGGGAAGGGTTTCGGAAGTGCTTAGGGGAGAGCTAGCGAGATGCCATCAGAGTTCTCTAGTGAAGGAACATTGGGGCTATGGCCAAAAGACTGTGGAGAAGAGCTGGGATGACCTGTGGAAAGAAGCCTGTGGAATGACTGGAGAAAAAGCTTCAGGGGCAGGCAAGCAAACAGAGAAGGCTCCTCTATGCCTTAGTAGTGCCATATTGAGGTGGTGTGCTGAACACTGAACCCTGGGTAAGAGCTGTGGACATGGGGTAGAAGAGTATAAGGTGAAGGACTGGTTTGGGGATCCCTGGATCTAGAGGAAAAACTCCCACAGACCCCGTGTTTGTGGCCCAGTACAAAGGGGCAAAGAGTTTTGTTTGTTTGTTTGATCTTCTGAACCAGTTTGGTATCGGACATGGAATTTGTGCTGCAGCATTTTAGAGGCAGTCCATTATGTCAGTGTGGGCAGCCACAAACCATGGCACATATCGTTAAGGACTGCAAAATAACTGAACTTCCTGGTGGTCTTCATGCTTTGAACATTGTTGATAATCATGCTGTGGCTTGGCTTGACTGGATTGCATATGTCAAATAATAACAATCTTTGGTTACCCCAGACGATCTGTCCAGAAGGTTCATCAACCCACAGCAAAGGGTAAACTGGCTAGTCATTTGGAGAGAAACCGAAGCAGCAGATACACTGACTGATGAAATAAACCACTGCAACTGGTCCTGTCCCTGTCCCTGTTACAGTAATGGCTAATATGGCCTAAAATATAGTTGATTTCTTCCTTCATGAATGCATATTATATCTTCACTTTTATATCTATAGGCTTTCCCTTGCCTACCATAACAGCTTGAATAACTTTGAACGGTATTATTAATTCCAAAATCATCGCCATATTATGGTGTCAGAGGGGTGCCTTGAGCTGTCTTCTGCCTCCAGGTTATTTTTCTTCCATTTTTCCATCTTGATACAATCTTGGTCTTAGGAACCAGGTGTCAGAATTTTAATAGCTAATGTATTCCATGAGTGACAGCAGAACACTGCAGTAGTTTCAAGGTATCAGTAGTCTATATTTTGACTGGCTAGTCATTCCAGTTTCCTCCCTGTAGCCTAGTGATCCTATTAAATGGGGAGAAATGGAATCGCCAAGTAATCCATATTACAAAGTAATGGAAAGGTCAAACTAGGTCAAAAGATTACTCATTTTTCTAAAAATTGACAGGTGGTGGTGGCGGTGGAAGGGAACAATTTTAAAAGGCTATCAGTTTTTAGCTTGACAAAGATAGACTGTATCCTTTAATGGAAGAATTTAAAATAATGCTAGCTGCTTCAAAATGAGAAACTGATCTTCAAATAATTGTTTTGTTTTCTCTTTGTAGGTGACTGCCTCTCAATTTTGTAATGTCTCTGTTTGTCTCTTGCAGCCAGCTAGAGTATCTGTAAAAGCTTTTTCTAATGGATTTGAGAAACAAAATGTTACAAAAATATTAATCTTTCAAAGACTGTTTTTTGCTTTCTTTCAGTTTTCAGACATATGAATCTTTTATTTTTTTCAACAGTGTCTACCACACTATCCTCCCACTCTCTCTTTTGTCCACTTTCCCCAGCTGAAGAGCCTAAGGGTATGTCTACAATAGCAATGTAAGCCTTGGGTTAGTGGGACTTGAGTCAGCTGACTCTTGTCAGGGAACCTTGGGCTTGAGCATTTTAACCCTAGGTTAAGGATTTTCTGACTCATGCTCAAAGCTAGGGCTCTGGAATCTACACCGCAATGCAGAGCACTGAGTCAATGTAAGCCTATTCCAGAGTGCCAAGTGCCTAGTCCCCACCTCTTTGTCCACACTCTAGCCCAAGGGTTCTCAAACTGGGGGTTGGGACCCCTCGGGGGGTCACAAGGTTATTATGTGGGGGGTCATGAGCTGTTAGCCTCCACCCCAACCCTGCTTTGCCTCCAGCATTTATAATGGTGTTAAATATATACAAAAGTGTTTTTAATTCATAAGGAGGGGTCATACTCAGAAGCTTGCTATGTGAAAGGGGCCACCAGTAAAAAAGTTAGCCCTACATATGTGTTGCACTGTGGGAAAACTCTACAGCCCACCCTGTTTCCTAATTGAGGCAGTGCTGTTAACGGGACTCAGGTGCCCGTAAGGAGCACATGACTACGTAAACTGCATAAATTTGCTCCTTTGGTAACTGTGTCAGTAGAATGACTGCAGTTTGAGAAGACTTTATGCTGAACTACCGTCTAATCTGAGAATAGGGCTCTCCATCACTAAGATGAGTCATATTGGCAGGAAAACACCCTGTGCACCTGTTCTGAGGATAATTAGCAGATCAGTCTCCAGGGCTGTCAGACTATTAAAATGAAACTTTGCAATTGTAAATTTTTAACATGGAATGTTCAATGAAGGTGTTTTTGTTTGGGTGGATTTTTTTTTTTAAATTTTGTCTGTTTGTTTTGAAGTTTGACATAAAATGTAGGGTTCAGAGGAAAAACACAAACGTCCCAGCCTGGCTGCTGCCAGCTGCAGACAGTGAAGTGCATTCCCAGAGCTTGGGGTGCAGTGCGCTCCAGCATCCTGCTGGGATCTGCAAACCAGGAGGCAGGGATAAGGTATCCCTGGGAGGCTGATGGGGAAGGTTTGGGGCTGGCACTACCGTGACAGTGCACTCTGGCACCTCTGCCCAGGCACCTCTGCACATGCAGCCCTGGGGAGGGCCGGGGGACACAAGAGCAAAGGACATAGAGTGGAGTGGGACCAAGTGGCTCCCCTGCAGTGAGGGGAAGCAGCTGAGCTCAGGGCTCAGCACCACCAGGGGAGGGATGATCCCCAATATCGTGGTAGCTAGAAGCTGCCTCCCACCTGTCAGCTTTTCTCCCTGCTCTGGGCAAGCTCTGTGCAGCAGCAGGGAGCTGGAGGAGCTGCTGCAGGAAGCAGAGAGGAGGTTTTGTATCTGACTTCCATTTGCCGCCCTGATAGTGCATGCTGCGTGGGTGCTCCTGCGTATGCAGCCCCAGGGAGAGCAGAGTGAGCCAGACAGCAGAGTGGGAACCAAGAGGCTGCCCTGCAGGGAGTGGGAGAAGCTGGAGTGTTGGGTGTCATCCTCCCTCGGCCAACCTAAGCCAGGAGCTGTGCTGCTGCCCCTCCATGCAGAGCTCCCGCTTAGTCCCTACTCTGCCTTCGGGCCCTTGCTCCCTCCACCCCACCCTTCCTGGGGGCTGTGTCTGCAGGGTTACCCAGGCAGCATGCACCAGACCTGGATGCTCTCTTGCGACCAGGAAGCAACTCTCTTTGCAAAATGTTTCTTCTGACCAGTCTCCATTGAAAACCCTGCAAACTCTCTGATGGTGTTGCAGACCATTGTTCAGCAGACAGTGGATTAATGCTGACTTGAGCTGCTGAAGTTTGCAAGAGTGTGCACCAATGATTGTAAACATAGAGAGAACTAAGGAAGTTGCCTCAAGGAACTCTGGGACTCAAGTCAAGCTGGGGGTCATGTATACATAGGAAGGCAATAGGGCTCGGACCCTAGGTCCCAGCTTAACATGGGCTCAGATCCTGCAGCCCTGTAGGGTCCTGGGACCCTAAGTTCGAGTCCTAGGTTAACACAACGTGTGTGTGGACGCAGGGGGGGTTAGGCTTGGGCCCAGACTCAAGTCTGGGTTTACATTGCTGTGCAGATATATCCTTAGGGATACAGACTTCCTATCAAGATTGGAGAGTTGGTACTGTCTCAAATTATATAAACTCCATATATCTAACTACAATAATAGAGTGTGTGACTGTTACTCCTGGGAGAAATTCTGCACCATTGCACAAGGAGAATTTGCACAGAATTAATGTTCTGTGCAGAATTTCTCTCCCACCCCCAGAAATGGGTGCAGGGCTGCTGGCTGCCACTAGGGGCCACTGAACTCAGCAAAGCCCAGCTCCCAAATAGAAGACACTGCTGGAGGGAGGAAGCTGGAGGGTTCCAGGCAGCTGCATTTCCCAGCATGCCCTGAAGAAAGGAGGCATTGTGGAGGAAACTCCATGCAGGCCCAGGATCTGGCATCATGCTGTTTCTTCCTCTGTATCCCTGGGCTCTGGGAGGGTATGGGGTGCAGGTGTCTGGGCTTGGGGATGACCCATGGCAGGGCTGGGGGGAAGGGGACAGAGAAACAGGAAGTGGGTTGTTGTAATGGTTTCTTAAACTCTCTACTCCAGGGGGAATTTTTGTGTGTCTGTATTGTTACAGTTATAATTGCTGACAGATATTTTGAAATGCATTACTAAAATAATTGAAACTGGCTTGATTATATAGTGTTATTTTGACAAATAAAATATGCAGAATTTTGTAGAATTTTAAAATATTCTGAGCAGAATTTTTAAATTTTTGGCACAGCATTCCCCCAGGAGTAGACTTTGCAATCTTAATTTCGCCCTCTTGTGCCTTATTGCATGGTCTCTAGTTACATGATTTCATAGTATTTTTTTCCACGGGACCCTCACTCACTGCTTCATTCAGTGCATAGGCTGCATGGTGCATACTGAATGAACAGCTGTTCAATATTTTGTTTTCTCCTTGCTGTTCAATGTGTGCTCCTAGACAGTGTATAGTGCAAACTATTCAATCCTGCTCTGACAGAACTATTAATGTTTATTATTCTTATTACTTTATAGTATTTGAGAGCTTCACACACATTAATTAATCTTCACAACAATCCTATGAGATGAGTGGATATAACCCCATTTCACAGATGATGAACTGTGGCATGAAGATTAAGGTAAAAATATCCACTAATTGTGGGTTCCCAGTTTGAGACCCCTAGGACCTGATTTTTCCCTCCGAGAGCGTTTAGCATTACATAACCCTTCATATGTTCAAAGCACTTCAGATGCTCTTATGAAGTCGGACCCCACAGTGTAAAGTCAGGCCCACAGAAAGTGAGGAACACAAAGTTAGTGACCACCTGTAAAAAGCTTGGTTTAAGTGACTTGTCCAGCATCACATAGGAATTCTGTGGCAGAGGCAGAGATAGAATTCAGTTCTCCAGGACAACATTTAACTACCTTAAATATGAGGTTATCTTTCCTCTCCCTGCAATCCCCTTCCTATCGTTCACTACACATCTTCCAACTTCTGCAACAGATGAGGCAGAGGTCCTACAGACAAATGCCTCATTAACTGCACAGACCTGATTCATTCCCAAAGCCCTGTCCAAGGTAGGTGATGTACAGACATAGTGGTAAGCATGGTACTTGCCTCAGAATAATTTATATCTAAGGAAGTAAAGTAGAGGGGACTGATATTGAGGCATGCTAACTATTTCTCTATAGAATCATTACATCCTTTTCTGTGCTTTTGGCTCAAGATGAAGAATTATGGCTATTTTGTTAAATCATAAGTGTGGTTCTGGCTTATTCAGTCCTGGATCTGTGCCTTCATTACACATGGGAACTAGGGTAATGAGCTCCCAGCATGGTCTTTCAATAGACATATTAATGAAGTCAGCTTCAAAGAAGGTGTTAAATGCAATCTTTAATAACAGAAAGAGAGGGTTAATTAGGAAATTTATTCAAGGGCGGTGTTTATAATTTTATTTCAAGGCTGTAAGTTGCCTGGTGTTCTGTTTACAAAGGCAGAAGACAGGAATGAACGGAAGGAAACTATATCACTAAAAATATTTGTTTTCCTCTAAAGCTGCTCATTCTGCAACAATTAAGAAATTACAAATTTTAGGTACTCCTAAAGCTTCAAACTGCAGATGTTTGTTAATCAAAAACTAACCTCTGTACCAAAAGATTTCACACCTCTTGTGTTTTAGCTTACTTTTGGGATCAAAAGACAGTACATTCTACTGGTTTCCACGGAGACAGTGTATTGCTGTCTGCTGACGGTCACATGCTGTTGCTGGTGCTAGGGATGTTTCTATTATGTGAGAGGAAGTAATTTCCCTCCTCTCCCCCCTTAAATTTGATCTTTTTTTTTTATCAATAACTGCGATTTCTGAAAATACCACATTGAGCTTCTTTTTGAAGCTAATTTCTTGCAGTAAATCAATAAAATCTTCACTTACTATTTTTTACCTGCCTCCTTTTTTTAAAATAAATTTCTGTTAAGTGCTAATTATTTTTTAAACTGTGATGAGCTGACATGGGCTGTTCAGACTTGTATAAACACAACAGTTGCATCAGTTTAACTTAACTGGATTTAGAAATCATTGTAGTTACACAGAACCAAAACCTCTGGGAGGATATTCTTTCATTAATTCTTAAACCAAGTTTATATTGGTTTTGTTTAAATTAAATCCTTACCAGATTAAGCTAAATCAGTAGAAGACAGGTTTATGTCAATAAGTGTCTACACAGAATTTTGCACCAATTTAACTAAATTAGGGCTGTCAAGTTATTAAAAAAATTAATCATGATTAATCGTGATTAATAAATTAATTGTGATTAATCGCGCAGTTAATAATATAATACCATTTATTTAAATATTTTTGGATGTTTTCTACATTTTCAAATATATTGATTTCAATTACAATATAGAATACAAAGTGTACAGTGTTCACTTTATATTTATTTTTTATTACACGTATTTGCACTGTACAAAAAAAATAAAATAGTATATTTCAATTCACCTAATAAAGGTACTGTAGTTCAATCTCTTTATAATGAAAGTTGAACTTACAAATGTAGAATTATATACAAAAAATAACTGCATTCAAACATAAAACAATGTAAAATTTTAGAACCTACAAGTCCACTCAGTCCTACTACAGTCAATCACTCAGACAAACAAGTTTTGTTACAATTTGCTGGAGATAATGCTGCCCACGTCTTGTTTACAATGTCACCTGAAAGTGATAACAGGCGTTCGCATGGCACTGTTGTAGCCGGCATCGCAAGATATTTACGTGTCAGATGCGCTAAAGATTCGTATGTCCCTTTATGCTCAACCACCATTCCAGAGGACATGCGTCCATGCTGATGATGAGTTCTGCTCAATAACAATCCAAAGCAGAGTGGACCAATGCATGTTCATTTTCATCATCTGAATCAGATGCCACCAGCAGAAAGTTGATTTTTTTTTTTTTTTTTTGGTGATTTGGGTTCTGTAGTTTCCGCATTGGAGAGTTGCTCTTTTAAGACATCTGAAAGCATGCTCCACACCTCGTCCCTCTGAAATTTTGGAAGGCACTTCAGATTCTTAAACCTTGGGTTGAGTGCTGTATCTATCCTTAGAAATCTCACATTGCATTTTGTCAAAACTGCTGTGAAAGTGTTTTTAAAATGAACATGTGCTGGGTCATCATCTGAGATGGCTATAACATGAAATATATGGCAGTATGTGGGTAAAACAGAACAGGAGACATACAGTTCTCTCCCAAGGAGTTCAGTCACAAATTTAATTAATGCATTATTTTTTTACAGCATCATCAGCATGGAAGCATGTCCTCTGGAATGGTGGTCAAAGCATGATGGGGCATATGAATATTTAGCATATCTGGCATGTAAATAGCTTGCAACACTGGCTATAAAAGTGCCACACAAACGCCTGTTCTCACTTTAAGGTGACATAAATAAGAAGCAGTCAGCAGTATCTCCTGTAAATGTAAACAAACTTGTTTGTCTTAGCAATTGGCTGAACAAGAAGAAGGACTGAGTGGACTTGTAGGCTCTAAAGTTTTACATTGTTTTGTTTTGAGTGCATAAGGTAACAAAAAACCCTACATTTGTAAGTTATACTTTCACGATAAAGCAATTGCACTACAGTACTTGTATGAGGTGAACTGAAAAATACTATTTCTTTTATCATTTTTACAGTGCAAATATTTGTAATAAAAATAATAATATAAAGTGAGCACTGTGCACTTTGTATTCTGTGTTGTAATAGAAATCAATATATTTGAAAATGTAGGAAAACATCCAAAATATTTAATACATTTCAGTTGGTATTCTATTGTTTAACAGTGTGATTAATCACGATTATTTTTTTAATCATAGTTAATTTTTTTGAGTTAATCGCATGAGTTAACTTCAATTAATTGACAGCCCTAAACTACATCAGTTTAAAAATTCATATGATTTAAAGACTCATATGATTCAAAGATCCGTATGTCCCTTCATGTTTCAACCACTAGTGTTTAAAAACACACTGTGATGGCAAAGAAGCTACTGCACATCTGTGTCCATTCTGGTCAATGAGGGCATGTCTACACTGCAGTTAAAAACCTGCAGCTGGCCAGTGCCAGCTGACTTGAGTTCATGGAGTTCAGGCTGTGGGCTGTTTAACTGTAATGTAGCCTTCCAGCCTTGGGCTTTAGGACCCTTTGAACATCTACACTGCAAAAAAACTGCTGCACAGCCTGGGCCCTCCATGAGCCTGAATTAGGTGGTATAGGCCAGCTGTGGATGTCTATTTGCTGTGTAGATGTACCCTGAGTGCGCCCCTGGCCTTAGGTGTTAGATCTCTTGCCCTTACCTGTCTTGAGATGGATTCTCAGACCGGTAGCCAAGCATGCTGCTTATCACCATGCCTGCTTGATTTGGATTTTGGGTGCCTGCATTTCCTCCATTTGGGAACTTGTGACTAGCGATATACGAAGCAACATCTTTCTTTAAATAGTTTAATTTAGCACCTGGAACAAAGCATTCAAGGATTTTAAATCAACAAATATCCTGCATGAATGTTTAGTTTAGTCTAATCTGACCCTTCATTATAAGATAGGTTTTTCTCGTAAGCTGCAAGAAGTGAACAGAACCAATTTAAATTCCCTGAGAAAGGACGGTACTCCTGTGACCCACTTTTGTCACACCTGACTATATGCCTTGTTGATCTTCTAGCCCCACCTCCCTTTTCTTTGAGAATCTGTCTTAAGTAGAAGAGATGCCTTCTTATTCTGGAAGTGAGAGAAGCCCTCGCCCTTTTGCCAGCCAGGGTGGGAAATATTTTGGCTGCTTGTCCTCTAGCAGCCAAACAAAAAACAAACAAAACAGCCAGCCAATCAGTGGAGTTAAAAACCAAACAATCACCCCCTACCCCAAATAGGCCAATCAGAGCAGAAGGAAAAAAAAGAGTAGCACAGCAGTATGGTGGCTCTAGGACATCTGTCCTGCTCACCCACACCTAAAACCAGCCCTGTCCAGAAGAAATCTATGTCTATATTGCTCATTTTTTTATTTATTTCAGTTCCCAGGGGTGAAGACTCTTGGTTACAGCTGGGTGAGTAATGGTTTATCCAGGATGGGAAAATTTTCCAGATTTAAAAAATGTTCCTGTCCCAAATCAGCATGAAAAGTCACTCTCAACAAATTTCTTGAACTGATAGTCTTTCAGTTTGGATCAATCAAAATGTTTCCTCTAGATTTTGACCCTTTTAATTTTTTTACTAGAATTAGCTTACATTTTAAAACAATTTTTTTAAAATGTCAAAATGGGACATTTAAACAATTTTGAAACTACCTTTTCCAAAAGCCATTCAAACTGAGAAATTAGTGAAAAACGAAACCTTTCCTTCAAAGTTTTGATTTTGATGAATCAGCATTTTCCAACAAAAATTTTTTTTTGAGAAAAGATTCCCAACCAACTCTACTCCTGGTGCCTCAGCTTGTCTATTCCTGGTCAGCTGGCGCATCCAGCAGGACATGCCTCCATAATCCATGCTCACCGCTTCATCATTGCAGGGGGATTGGTGTTGTTTGGTTTTTAATGGACTGTAATCCTGGCCTCCAATGGCCTTGTCTCTCCTGTGGGTGAGGGTGTTGAAACTCTCTGAGGAGGCAAGCACCCCTCAGCTCCGGTTGTCAGTCTAACATACAATCTTCAAAATCAAACACATAAATCACATTTTGGATACAGATCAAAATATGCAGCTAACACAGAGACGTATGGTCCTATATAGTCTCTCATTTTTAAACCGGTGCAGCTTTGTGCATAGATAAAGGCATAGTAGGGTGTGGGTACCACTGTGAGCATATACAAGTGGAGCAATCTCAGAGTTCGAGGCATCAGCATAGGCTAGAGCCACTGAAGCAGCAAGATTCAGCGCACAGGTCACTGGATTGGGAGTCAGGAGGCCCAATTTCTATTTTTATGGCTCTGCTACTGACCTGCTGGGACACCACATGCCAAGTCATTTCACTTCTCTGTGCCTGTTTCCCCTTCCACCTTTCTTCCGTCTTGTCTAGTTAGATTGTAAACTCTTCGAAACAAGGACTGTCGGACTGTCGTGCATTGGATCCTGGATCTGAGATAGAGCCCTTAGGTGCTATCGTAAAACTATTACTACTTCTTAATTACTGAATTCGTCGGTAGAGTAACCACTTCCAGCCACTGGGACCCAGATACTGTGATACATTCCAAATGCTTAGGCTAGATAACATACTCTTGAGTAAGCAGTTATCTAACCACTCTGGCCACACTCTCTTTGTGCTTGTCAACTATAGCACACATAAAGGTGAATGAAAGAAAAGGGAAAAGAAAAAAACAGTAACAACAACCAATTTCTGAGCAGTTTATTGCTCATGGCTTGAACTGAGGTCACTAACTCATCACTGGCTGACCTCTTAAAGACTTAGAACACCCTGCTAACCTGTATGCATGTAGAACAATGCACCAGAGTCATCTGCTCAGACTGGCATGGTGAAGAAGGGAAATGGCTATAATTTTTTTCTTGCTTTTCTTTTGCCAGAGATCATGCAGTTCTTAAGACCTTTGTATATTTTTCAGTTTCCACGGGGATAGTGAATGTCTCTTGTAGTTAAAAAATGGATAAGAAAAGCAAAACAGTGCTCAGGACATAAATTCCAGCTGACAACAATGGGATTTCACACATCTAGCTAATAAGTTGCTGTGCATAAATAACATGCCATGATGAATCACCAAGATTTTATTAACCTACACTGAATTAGCCTTCTCACACAGGAATATTTCACTGCATTATTTTATTGCCTGTTACTGTCACAAAATAAAGTACCGACTACTGAATGATGTAGTAGGTGTGGACAGGTTGACTGATCTAGATTACTTTTAAAAGAGATGTCTTCTTCGAGCATTGCAGCAATAAAGCAATTTTGATGTTTATAAAAAGTGATAGCAGTCAGCTGCAAATCTCAGCTGAGGTAGGGCAGGGAAAAGTGACTGACAGATGTAAAGCTGACATTGGGACCCTGGGTTTGTTATTAAATTTTAAACATTTGATTGGAAGACTTTGGAGTTATTAACATCCCATAGGATTTACCGTGGTTGTTCAGAAATTCTATTGTAAATCTTAGCTTATATAAATTGATTGTATACATCAATGGAAGTACATATGTGAGTAAAGCTAAGCACTTGCAGGATCAGAGCCTAGGTCCTTAGATAAGTCACTCTGGACAGTCAGATTTCTGAGCCTACATGGAGCACCACTGGAGTCAGTAGTGCTCCTCATAGGCACAGGGGTCCACTAACGCAGGTACACTTTCAGGATTAGGGCTCTAGTATCCCGCATAGTGGAGCCACTAGAGTGGTTCACTTTACCATTCTGTAAGTTTCAATAAGTGTGAACATACAAGATGCTGACTTTTGCATCTGGAATTGGAATTTGGAAAGGGCTAAAATAGGAATTAGTTATGTGATGTACTTTGACATCCTTTTTGAAGATGAGTACTTTGTCAAATTTTCTGAGATACTGTAGTTTAAATACTAGCTACTGTGCTTAGCATTTTAAAATAAGAACAGCATATGTATTATTATCACCCAAAACCTGATATGTATCCATGGCAGCCTGTTAGCCTGTAATATCTCCAGGGTCTATTGTGTCAATACATTTGTGTATTAAAAAGTGGTGACCTACAAGGAAGTGTAAAAGTGAGACTGCGACAGTCCCTCCAAGTCAGGTCCATCTACTGGGTATGTACTATGAACCTCATTCTGACTGTCTTATTCATATTGACTAATTCCTTTTTCCATTAATAGTCCTGTAGAAATCAATGGGACTGTTTAGAGAGTAAGGTATTGCTGGTACTCTATGTAAGGGCAGGGGATGGAAAGGGATAGAATTTGGTTCAGAATGAAAAAACATACAAAATATGTATTTACCCATGCAACATTAACAGCTGCAATGAACACTGGGTAAACAATTATGAGAGCCAGCTATGATTCTGAACATAATTAGAAAAAACCTTTCCAACGTCAGTTACGTATACCTTTGGAATCCTCCCAAATATATTTAGCCAATACATTAGAATTTTATCTCAATTTTCATCATTCAGGTTAGTTATGAACATATGTTTATATAAACAGTTTTCTGTAAATTTTGTTGAGGTTTTTAAAATAGTTGCACTAGTAACCATAAGATTATGCTATCAATGGAAAATCCAAGGACATTTAGACCCAGCTATTCTACACATTTCTGAAACTGCACATCAGAAAGGGCACATGAGCTTGTTCCTACACAATGACATGCCCAGTGGAAGAGTGGGTTTGCTTGTAAAATTTCACATGCCAGGTTTTTCAATGATGTCTCAGAGGTTCTTTGAAAGCTTGACGCTTAGAGTTAAGCATATACACTAAAACCCCAATCTAGCAGGCAAGCATGTAAGCCTATGCTTAATTTTAAGCCTGTGAGTAGTCCTACAAATTTAAAAATATAAATCCAAATTGCTTTATATGGTGAAGAGCTGCTCAAACTTTTTGTCTAAACTTTTTTTGAAGAAACTTTTTCAAAAGATAACTTTCAAATTTTCACCAAAAAAAATTCTAAAGTAATTTTAAGTTTTGAAAATTGGAAACATTTTTTGTTCAATGAAAAGCTGAAAAACTTTGAGGGGAAAATAGATTTTCATTTTTGTAAAATAAAAAAAAACGTGGGGAAAGTGAATGGCTCTACTCCACCATGGTTGTTGCTAGTTTTTTGTATAAGGTATTTGATGGGAACAAACTCTGGGTCATTTTTATTTTCTGAAGAAAATTGATTTTTATCTCTACTTTCTCTTTTATATTAGTACACAAAAGCACTGAACAGCAGAGTGAGCAATATATGTGTGGTATTTGAGTGAAAACACTCCAGACAGCCTACCAAGTTCAATCCATGCCCATGAAGAGCAATGCAAGCTGCGAGTTCTAACAGGAGCTAATAACACTCTTAAAATAAACCTCTCCAGGGTTTATCTACACAGCAAAAAAAAAACCCCAAAAACGAAAGCAAAAAAACACCCAACCCAAATTGCAGTGAGTCTCGGGGCTTGGGTCAACTAACTCAGGCTTCCAGGGTTTGTGTTGCGGGGCTAAAAGTAGCAGTGTAGATGTTCAGGCTCAGGCTGGAGCCTGGGATCTGAAACCCTCCCCCTTCACTGAGTTTCAGAGCCCCAGTTAACCCTGGCGCTGAGACTCGCTGACATACAGTGTTTTTTTGCTATGTAGACATATCCTCAATGTTTTATAGAGCTAGATAGGTGATCTAGGAATAGTATTTTCCCAGCAAGTCCATTTCATGGGACAACTAAGGCCCAATCCTATATCACTGAATGGGAGTTTTGCCATTGACTTAAATCAATGGGAGCAGGATTGGGTCATTGATGAGGAAACCTTTCATTGTGGAGGTAAGTTATTGTTGATATTTATAGGACCAGGTGTATATTTCCAGGAATGCCTTTAGTGATGATCTTTAATACAAATAACATGGCTGATAAACTGTGACTGCTGACTTTTTGAGCTTCTGGTTTCTTTTCACAAACTATTATCCGGGAGTGTGTCAGGCACCTGCAGACAGTTTCACAAACAGATTACTTCATTTAAGCTTTACTGAGGGCTTCAAGGAAGCAAAATATCTTTGTAATGCTGAGATTAAAATGGTCAATTTAATCATTGAATCAAATCAAAGCAACTGAAAATAGTAATGAATGATTATTGCCCCACATTTTTGTTACATCAGCATCCCAAAGTGTCACTATGTACAACAAATGTTCAGTGTAGCATAGGAGGCTCTCCATTTTTATTATAGCATTAACTGTTCTGATTCTGCAGTCCTCCCAAATGAAAGCTTATATTTAACTCTATTGGGAATAGTGTCCACTACTCAGCAGGTCACTTAAGCATGTGCCAGCTTTAAGTGAGCGAGTAGGCTCACTGAATTCAAGCCAATTGTAATGCCTGGGAGTCAGGTGGTCAAAGGGCAGTCCTGATCATTGGTCAGAGTTCATGACAGTGGTCCAATCGCCAGGAGATCCAATCCTAGGGAAATTCTCAGAATGGTGGCTGGCAGGGTCAGACTGGTTCAAATAGCAGTTAGCAGGCAATGATTTAGTACTCAGACTAGACCAGAAGGGAAGCAGGCAATTTTAATGTCACCAGCCATTCAGGGTCAAGACCATGTAGCCAATCAGGGAGTGGGTCATGGAACGCTGGAAGCTGGCTTACTCGAGTCTGAATTCCCTGGTAACCAAATGCAGTGATATGGCACTACAACCAAGGCTGTTTCATGAAAACCCAGTGGGTCTGGGTTTGAGACCAGCATCCTGATGTCATGGCAGCTTATCTCAGGGGTGATTCTGGAGGTCTGGGCTTATCTGAGTGTGCCCTGTGGAAGGTGTTAACTTTTTTAGGGGCATGTGCATGGTGAGATGGTTCCTAGGTCCACTCCTTGGGCACATATCCTTCCTAACTGATAAGGTACCACAACTTTATTCTATGTATCTGGGAGTCTAGGATCTTATGAATGAGATACTTTTCTTGTCCCTGAATTTGAGCTGGTTAGGGGGAAGGTTGTTTTTGGTTATGAAAGAGATTGTCAGAGAAGAGTTTGAGCAGGGAAGCATGAAATACTGGATGCATCTCGAGGGATCAGGGAAGTTGAAGCTTGAAGGATACTGGGTTGATTTGTCTGCACATCTAGTAAGGATCTACATATTAACAGTCTAGTTTGCGGACTGGTCAGCCTGCCTTGAGGCGTTTGGCTAATAGCCACACCTTCTGTCCCACTGTGATAACGGGACTTTCTTATCAATGACAGTCAGAGTAATATTTGTATGCTGCCTTGGCCACATCAAAATGTTGCTTTAGCTCCTCTTGGGTTTGTTGGATGTGGTATATCAGATCCAAGGCTGCAGGGACAGTGGGCACCATATAAATGCTGGATGAAAACTGGGGTGAAGACTGTAGTGAGCAAAACCAATCTCTTCTGGGTCAAGGCATGATCCGGATTATTATATGCAAATTCAGCATATGGAATCAGTGAGACCCAGTCATCTTGGTTGAAGTTTGTGAAGTATTATAGGTATTGTTCCAGTTACCTGGTTTACTCTTTCCGATTGGCCATCTGTTTCTGGATGATAGCCAGTTGAGTTATGGAGCTTCACCATGGAATACTACTATCCAAATCTGTGATGCAAACTGAGGTCCCAAGTCTGAAGTAATGTGGTCTGTGAGATCATGGACGCAGAACACATGAGTGATGATGAGGTGGACAGTATCCTCAGAGGGTAGGTAGTTGTGCCAGGGAGTTAAGTGCATCTTTGTAAGCTGGTCCATTGCTGTTAGGATGGTACGTCAATCTTCAGATTTGGGGAATTAGACAATAACGTCCATGGTGATCTGGGCCCAGGACCTTGCATTCTGAGTGGTTTAGTTTAAGGTACCTTTGTATAGGTGCAGATATCACATGATCTAAAATAAGCCTGAATGTCAGACCACAGTTTTGGCCATCAGAAGGATCAGCGTGCCAAGTGTGAGATTTTTGCCTGACTGAAGTGGCCTGCCAAAGGGATGTTATGCTATAGATGTAAAGCTTCTAGATGAGGGACTGCCTCAGGGACATAAATATGCGCGTGAAAATTAAGGAGATCATCCCTCTGTGTGATTTCAGCTGGGGGTTTGGTGTCAGAGGTTATGGGCTTCTGGGCAAAAGGGTTGTTTAGAAGAGCAGAATGTATGGTTGTCATTAAATCTGATGGTAATGATCCCCCAAGGAAGTGATGCAGTTTCAGGATGAAGGACAGCTCTATGCTGGAGTCTCTAGGGTTGCTGGCGTACTCTTCTTTTTCTGGAGAAGGCATCTACCTTTCCATTGTTAAACCCATTGTGGTCTACTATGGTAAAAACAAACTTTGAGACGAGATCCCAGCATAATTGCCATTGATTCAAGGCATTAGAAGATTGCAGAGACTCCAGATTTTTATGATTAGTATATACCTGCATGTGGCATTTTCCCCCTTCCAGATAGTGCCTCCAGATTTCCAAAGGTGACTTGATGGCCAGTACCTCTTTATCCAAAATCTCATAATTATATTCTGCAGGAGAGAGTTTGAGAGAAATATGCACTGGGATGGAGCTCTTGACTGAGATTTTGTCACTGAGATAACACTACCTTGATGGTAATATTGGAGGCATCAGTTTCCAGAATAAATGGCAGACTTGGGTTGGGTGCATGAGGATGGGCACAGTGGTGAACATCTCTTTCAGGCATTTGAAAGCACACTGGTCTTCCAATGTTCAGATGAATTTCTGAAGCAAGGAGGTGATTGGAGTCAGAATTAGAGAGTAATCTCACATAAAGTGCCTGTATAAGCTTGCAAATCGGATGAAGTGTTGGATTTCCTGAATGCTTCAGGGCATTGACTAGTCACGAGTTGCTTCTACCTTACAGCGATCCACGTGGACCCCTTTGAGGGACAGCATATACTTGAGGATTCTATGGTTGGATGCTTGAAGATACATTTTCTCCAGTTTATATATAGTCCATGCATCCGACGAAGTGGGTATTCACCCACAAAAGCTCATGCTCCAATACGTCTGTTAGTCTATAAAGTGCCACAGGACTCTTTGCTGCTTATATAGTCCATGTTCCTAATATGTTGTGCACATGCTGCTTGTGCCTGTGTTAATTCTTGGAATAGATTAAAATGTCATCTAAGTAGGCGACCACATAGTGTTCCAGCATATTCCACAAAACATTATTGACCTGGTGTTGAAAGGTGGCAGGTGTGTTGATAAAACCAAAAGGTATCACCTGGTATTGGAAATGGCCATATTGTGTTTGAAAGGCAGTCTTTCACTCATTCCCTGACCGGCTCCGGACTAGATTGTAGGCCTCTCTGAGATCCAGTTTGGTGAATATCTGGGATGTTCTTACTTGGCCTAGGAACTCTGGGATTGGGGTAGTGGGTATTGATTTTTCATGGTGCTTTTTTTTAGGGCATGGTAGTCCACATACAGTCTCAAAGATCTATCCTTCTTTTTTCCAGTTGGGACAGTCCTCTGGCTGGGGAGATGGACTGTTGTCTGAATCCATTTTTTTAGATTCTTATGAATCCAATCCTTAAGAGCTTCCAGTTGCATCTGAGACATGGTATATTAACCCTAATGGTTTCTTGGATCTGGGCTGAAAGTTGATTGGGAAGTTGTATTGACTGAAGGTGGGGGGCGGGAGGAGAAATGGGGCAGAGTGTCTGTGTTCTGTTTTTCATACATCTCCATGGACTCTTGGTATCTTATGAGGAGAGACATAGCTGATCCTATAAGTAATGAAGTCCATCCTGCTGCTTGACCCCAGGAACTCCCCACCTCCAATCATACCGAAGCCTGGATGGCCTGTCTGGATGGGGATTCTGGGAACTTGGGCCTGGCAGCTAAAAGGCAGCTGATTCAGCAGTACTCTGAGCTAAAATTCACAACTTCTCCAGAAGCTACTTGGATCATGCTTAGCCATTCAGGGGATTCCAAGTATCACAGGAATGTGTGGGGACCAAATTAGGCTGAGATGAAGGAATTCTTGGTGTTCTCCAATTACTGTTTCCAGAACTGTGGTTTTCTGGCTGACAGGACCAGAAGTGGACAACTGTCTCAACCAGTTCAGGGACAGCTTTGGGTTGTATGGGGAGATTTGAATACTCGGGCTATGGTGGCACCCATGAAATTATCCCTGGTGCTAGAGTCAATCAAAGCCCACTGGAAGGGAAAAACTTGTTCAGTGTTCTGAAGTCAGAGTTGTAGCTGGAACTATAAGTGAGGGGTTGATCTTGAGGAGGTGGGACAGATGTCTAGAAGTGCCTGCCCAGTGTGGTTTTCTATGTTACCCAGACTCTATCCCCTTATTGAGACTGGCTGAGGGAGTTTCCTGAAGCTGCATGGTTTGGGGCGGTTGGCCAGGCAAACTGATACCATGTAGCTCATGTTGCCACAGTAAAATCACAAATTCTCTCACCACTGGTGTTACCATTCAAGAGGGTCCAACTGGAGTCATACTGAATGCATCTTCATGGGCTCAGTCTGGGGGGGTTTGTAGGTGGAGCATGGGCACAAAATGGGTCCTCTCTCCTTTTGCCAAGTTGAGGGTCAGTCTGAATACAAAGATCAATAAAGGTGTCATATCTTGTGGGGGGCTCCATGTGGGCCAATTTGTCTTTTATATCATTGTTCAAGCCTGTCCAAAATTGATGCAGCTAGGCCAGCTCATTCCAAGCCATATCTTCTTCCAGGCATCGAAAGTGGCCTGCATCTGATGCTGCTGATCCCAGGGCCTGATGGAATCGCTGTAAGGCCATTTCTGCAGTGCAGCCCTATATGGATAATCAAAAATCATTGCAAAAGCCCCTAGGAAGGAGTCCCAGCTAGCCAATACAGGAAGATCTTGTTCTAACAGAGGAGATACCTAGTCTAGGGCTTCATCAGTCAGGAGACTAATGAGCAGGCCTATCTTAGCCTAGTTAATTGTGTAGACATGCCACCACAACTTAAATAGGAGCCTACACTGGTTTATGAAACTTGCTGTGGGCACAATCATAATGCTCTGATGAAGTTACCATAGACTCAGATACTGTATCTGCATTTGCATCTCTGTAATCTGTTCCTGAAGGATGTGGTTTTTGACCTGAAGCCAGTCCACCATGGCCCATACAGTTTGGTTTTCTGCTTGGAGGAGTGTAACCTGCTCTTGGGGACTTGATGTTCTATGCCCCTTTCCTTGGAGCAGGGGCAAGACCAGGAGGAGATGAAAGGATGGTCTGAGCATCCTGTAAGGCTCCAGAATTAGGCAGGTCAAAGGGCAGTCCCAATCATTGGTCACAGTTTATGAAAGAGACACAGACCATAAGAAGTTCTGCCTCAAGGGTTTAACAGACAGCAGTCTCGAGGCTGCTGATTTCCTCCTTGCTCTATATAAACCCAAGGCACGTTCCAGGATATGTCCAGGCACTAGCACAAATCTTCTGTAGCTGACCATTCCTGCTACTTCTTCTTGAATTTTTGCTTTGATTTCTGCTTGATTTGGCCTTTGCCACCTGACTCAGAGTCCATGAAACCTGATTCAGACTCTGACCCTTGGTATCAACCCTGGGTTAGACTTGACTACAAAATCTGCAGCTATTCCTGGCCTCAGATTTGATTCTGCTCTAACCCTGGGCCATGGCTGCCCTTCTTGGGATCCTGACAAATATACATTTCCAAGATATATTCTGTCTGTGTGTCAGTATTAAGACTCCTAGTTTTCCTTCTGTCATAGTGGCTTTTTTTAGTTTGGTTTATTATTTCAGAATACATTATTCAGGCATTGTGACTTTAAATTGTAAACAAATCAAAGTATAGTATCAGATTGGTACTAGAGATGAATTACTCATCTCTCTTTTGTAACAGAGATCTTAAATTATCACACTGCTTTCATGTAACTGTTCTGATGGTGTCATTAGCAGAGCTGGGCAGGAACTGGAATTTTGGTTTCATTTGAAAAGTCATTGGAAATTCTGCAATTTTGAAGTTTGTTTCCATTCCAAATTTTAAAATTTTCCATGAAGCAAAATTTTTTTGGGGAAAAAATCATATAAATTGAAATATTTTGTTTTGATTTTGATTGAGTTTTTTTTACAATCTAAAATAAATTCAAAACAAGTCATTTTGATATGAAAAACTGAAATGTTCCATTGCAAAATTGTCAAAATAGGATGTTTTGACATTATCTAAATACTTCACTTCCAAAATGAAATTTCACTGAAATTGACACTAACTGCAGCAAATTTCAGTTTAGATGTAATGGCATTTTCTGATGAAAAAATGTTCCACCAGAAAATTTTTCAACCAGTTCTGATTATACAGATAATGAATTAAAAATAAAAGAAAGTGTGGTACCAATGAGTCTGACAACTCATTTTCAATATTAAGATAACTTCTGCTGTATAGAAAGAAAGGATTTAGCTTCATCAAAGTCATAGAATGGATAATTTAGTCTGATCTTTGCTGAGATATTTAGATAGGAGTGAAGGCTTACAGACAAAGATTTGTCAGAAGCTTCATTCTTGAAACACATGCATCTTTTCCCCCCTTTACATAAAATATTCCTACCTTCCCATCATACCTAGGTTATTGACTTTTTGAGGTCAACAAAAGGCAGAAGAGATGAAATAATTATATGTTCTGATGTAAACATTAAGTCACAGTTTCCATGGACTTGGATGCAACTTAAGTGTTCAAGTGCTTTGCTGAATAGGGATGGAGTTAAACTGTGCTTACATGCTTTTGCTTAATTGGAGCCTGAAAGAGAGTGTCTCCACTGCAGCTGGAAGCAATCCTTCCAGCCCAGGTAGGCAGGCATATACTAGCATGCTAAAAATAGCAGTGTAAGCATTGTGACAGAGGTAGTCGCTTAGGCTAGCCACCTGAGTTAAGACCCAAGGAAGCAGGCAGGCTTTTACTTGGGCAGCTAACTCATGCCACTGCCCATGCTGTCACATCTCTTATGCTCTTTTTAGTGCACTGGTTTGAGCAGAGCTAGCACATATCTATCTCTATGTAGACTGGGTGCCATGCTCCCAGTTGCAGTGGAGACATACCCAAAGAGAATCCTTATAAGAGAAACAAAATAGCCTGAGTATTCAAAAGGGATGATTAAAACTGTTAACAAGAATTTAGAAATGTTAGAAATGGAGAAACCCAGGATGTGCATGTTGCAGATCTTCACAGAAAATAACGCAATGAGATTTTACATTGAAAATCCTAAACTGGTATTTGTGTATAAAATAACCCAAACTACAGATTATCAGTATGGAAGGATTAAAAGGGATGCATAACCCTAGTCACATTAAAAAAGGAGCCTATATGTGAGTTTATATGCTCTCTTTAGGCATTAAAATATGACCATTTTGGCATAAATAAGCTAAGAACATCAGAATTGCCATACTAGGTCAGACTAATCATTCATCTAGCTTCAGAGGGAGTGAACAGAACTGGGCAATTTATCAAATGATCCATTCCCTGTCATATAGTCCTAGCTCCTGGCAGTCAGAAGCTTAAAGACACCCAGAGCATGGTGTTGCATTCCTGACCCTCTTGGCAAATAGTCACTGATGGACCTGTCCTCCATGAAATTATCTAACTCAGGATGTTGCCTTCACAACATCCCCTGGTGATTAGTTCCTCAGGTTGACTCTGTATTGTTTGAAGAAGTATTCCTTATGTTTGTTTTATACATGCTGCCTATTATTTTCGTTGGATGACCCCTGCCTTATGTGTTACATGAAATGGTAAATAACACTTCCCTATTCACTTTCACCACACTAGTCATGATTTTATAGACGTTTATCATAGCTTCCCTCAGTCATCTCTTTTCCAAGATGAACAGTCCCAGTCTTTTTAATCTCTCCTCATATAGAAGCTGTTCCATATCTGCAACCATATTTGTTGCCCTTCGCTGTGCCTTTTCCAATTCTAATATGTTTTTTTGAATGGGGTGACCAGAACTGCATGCAGCATTCAAAGTATGGGTGTGTCATGGGCTTATATAGTGGCATTGCGATATTTACTGTCTCATTATCTGTTCCTTGCCTAAAGGTTCCTAACATTTATTTATTTATTTATATTTTACTGCTGCTGCACAGTGAGTGGATGTTTTCAGAGAACTATCCACAATGACTCCAAAATCTCTCTCTTGAGTAGTAACAGCTAATTTAGACCCCATCATTTTGTATATATAGTTGGGATTATGTTTGCCAGTGTGCATTACTTTGCATTTATCAAGGTTGAATTTCATCTGTCATTTTGTTGCGAAGCCATGAGGTTTTTGTGAGATACTATGTAACTCTGTGCAGTCTACTGTGGACTTAAATATCTTGAGTGATTTTGTATTGTCTGCAAACTTTGCCTCTTCAATGTTTACCCCTCTTTTCCTAGATCATTTGTGAATATGTTCAACAGCACTGGTCCCAGTACAGATCCTTGAGGGACCCTGCTATTTAAATTGCCTAGGGAGGTTGTAGAATCTCCGTCATTGGGGATTTTTAAGAGCAGATTGGAAAAACACCTGTCAGGGACGGTCTAGATAATACTTAGTCCTGCCTTGAGTGCAGGGGACCGGACTAGATGACCTCTTGAGGTCCCTTCCAGTTCTATGATTCACCTCTCTCCGCTGTGAAAATTGACCATTTATTCCTACTTTTTTCTTATCTTTTAACCAGTTACTGATCCATGACAGGACCTTCCCTTTATTCCATGACTCCTTACTTTGCTTAAGAGACTTTGGGGAGGGATCTTGTGAAAGGCTTTCTGAAAGTCTAGGTATATTATATCCACTGGATCACTCTTGTCCACATGCTTGTTGATACCATCAGAGAATTTTAATAGATTGGTGAGGCATAATTTCCCTTTACAAAAGCCATGTTGACTCTTCCCCAATGTATTGTGTTCATATATGTGTACAATAATTCTGTTCTTTACCATAGTATCAACCAGTTTGTCAGGTACTGAAGTTAGGCTTACCAGCCTGTAATTGTCAGGATTGCCTCTGGAGCTGTTTTTGAAAATCGGTATCACATTAGGTGTCCACCAGTCATCAGGTTCTGATGCTGATTTAAGTGATAGGTTATATGCCACAGTTAGTAGTTCTGCAATTTCATAAGTAAAGTAATAAAGCAGTGCATGATAACATGCCACAGATATTTGAAATGTGTGAAGAAGGTGGGAAAGAAGGGTTTAAAAGGGTTTCAAGGAGGTGTTGGGTATGTCATTGCCAGATAATGGAGTTGCATGAGTTTGCAACAGATTGTTAGGGCTCAGACAGCTTGTTTAAATGCATTTATGTCCCAATGCCAAAGAACTACATTCCTGTTATGTATTTATTTTTGACTAGTCCAATGTAATTCATTTTAGGCTTTGAGAGAAAAAGATTATTTAGGATGATAGAAGGGTTATAATGAGAAGTACATGTAATGAAATGAAATTAAGCAATGGGAAACTTGTCTTGAATATCAGAGAGTTTCCTTCAAATGAAGTCTGGTAAGGTAGCCCCATCACATGAAGAGATTTGTTCTAGTCTGTGAGGAGTATTACTAATTTCATTTGTGTTACAGTGGGGGGAAAATGCAAATCTAGGTAATTCATATGATTACTATTTGAACTGGTATTTTAGTTAATTTTCACTGATAAAGGATTAGATTTGATTTTTATTATTGCTGGCAAAATCGGCAATTTAATAAAGCAGCAGCCTTTAGAGATGTGAGCAATCAGTCACTGCATGGCTCATGGCAATGCACTGGGTTCTCAAAATGCTTCCTAGTTCAGTTACAGTAAATGAGTTGAAAAAGAAAAAAAATTGAAGTCTGAAGAGCTATTTAACTATGAATAAAAATGTAGTGTTTAGAGAATAAAATATTAGTTTCAGAGTAAGCAGAGAATGGAAATGATCTTCCTCAAATGAAAAATGGTGTTCATTTCTCTGACACGTATAGAACTAAGAATGGGGTATGTGAGTGAGCCGGCCTTAGCATTTCTTGATGAGTCTGTGAAATGAATTTTGCTGCCCTTTCCACCCATCCAGTCTATTTGGGCTTTAGGGGAAGATTAGCAAGATCATTTTCAAACATTCTTCTGTAACTGATTCTTTTTACACATGTCTATGTGTTCAGGGCCCTCTCAGCTTCCTGCTGCAAAGGTGGAATTCTGCTGCTTGCAATTTTTTTTAACTCTTGCAAAATTTAAGCAAGAAACATGAGTCTATGTGAGCTCTCCAGCAGGATAAGTCTGGAACCAGACTGAAAAATATGAGGACAGGATCAGGCAGTTCTTCCATACCATTAAATCTCTCCTCTCTTGGCTTCTGGTCTCATGACTCACATTTTCTGAGAATTGCTAATGGGCTGTACACAGGTCTCAGATCCCCTGTGTCAGCACAGGAACAGCTTTTGAACACGTACAGTGCTGCAGCGGCACAGCTGCACTGCTGTACCCCTTTGTGAAGATGCTACCTATTCCCACGGGAGAACTTCTGCTGTTGACGTTGGTATTCACCTCCCCAAGAGGTGGTAGCTGTGTTGGTGGGAGAAGCCCTTCCATCAACATAGCACTGTCTACACTGGGGGGTACAGTCGGTATAAAGGGGTCTATAAAATCCATACACCTGAGTGACATAATTATACCAACATAAGTTTGCAGTGCAGATCAGGGCTACGTCTCTCAGAGGACACGCTCTGGCTGAGCCCTCCATTACCCTGAGTGCTGCTCCTGTGACTCACTCAAAATGCAAAGTTGCTTCCCCTAAGCATTTTATTTCCCTTCCTACTCTATGAAAACTCTTTGGCTTTTGACCAGGCTACTTCTTGAAATGGTGGGCTCCTGTTACAATGGGAATTGGAGTCAAACCCTGAGCTCCAATCAGAAGCCTTTGGGGAAGTTTTCCCTGGAGTTACTACAGTTGCGAGCGGGCACTATATTTACAGAGGCCCCTCCATCTCTACAGGGAAATATGGTCAGGTCTCACAAGTAAATCTGAACTTCTGGGGTGTGGGGGAGAAATAGTCTTTATTTTGAAAGAAATAGGAGATTCCCTTTTACATTTCTAGTGCCTGTAATCTAGGAGGCATAATTCTTGCATCGCCCACCCGCAAGAAATTGATTGGATGCAGAGGCTTGAAATTGTTTTATGCCAATATAGCACCCCAAGTACATATACAGTAACAGATAAATGTAAACAAAAATACTACTACATACCAATGGGATGTGATATTGGCAGTCCAAATAGTGCAAATAAGCCAGATTGTGATCAGCTGCCTTTGGGAGCCTTCCTATACTGTAGTGATGTTACATATTTACATAGCAAAGAAAAGAATTTAGAGGTCAGGCATCCTGAGAAGAAAGATCAGAGACATAGGCCCATAGGGGTTATTATTTGGACTCTGACTTTTGGCAGAATTCATGTTATTTCAGAGACATTAGTCTGGTTTAATAATAGTAGGTTTTTCATGTCTGATCTGATTATTTCATTTGGTTACTCGTTTAATGGGGTTTGTAATTATTCTTTTTTTCCTACCTCACGGCTGTGTTATCTTTACAAGTCTGTTCACACTTAAACCATTATAGACAGTATTTGCACATTAACCAATTCATTTTGAAGGACCCGAGAGAGCTGAGTACATCGGTTGTCTTCCACACAGCAATTCACAGACTACCCTGCTGTAGAATACTAGAGTTAAATATCAGTGTTCCAAGGCAGATCAATTGGCCATAATGATAGTGTAGCATTTGTTACAAACCTAAAACCATAGCTGCTATACCAACTACTAAAACACCTGTGAACCAATAAACACATTCCTTCCAATCTGCTAGCCTTCTTTTAGGCTAACTGCATTTCTAACTGGCATTAAGATTGTAGTCTAAGTCTAACAGTCTTACAAGTCTTCCTAAGCCGTTGTATAATTCATGTGTAACGTAAGAGTTTGTCCTTTTATTCTTATATATAGGTCATGTATTTATAATATAGTGGAGACTGGAGACCTCAGCTAAGATCCAGCCCTTATGGTGCTAGGCACTGTACAAACATAAAATGAAACACTTTAGCAGTCTGGAGAGACAAGACAGGCAAAGGGTGGGAGGAGAAAGCAGTGACTTGTCTAAAGTCACACAGAAAGTCGGTGGAATAGAATCCAAGTCTCTTCAGTTCTAGGCTAATGCCCCATAGGGTGACCAGATGTCCTAATTTTATAGGGACAGTCCCGATTTTTGGGTCTTTTTCTTATATAGGCTCCTGTTACTCCCCACCCCCTGTCCCAATTTTTCATGCTTGCTGTTTGGTCACCCTAGTGCCCCATCTGCTGGCCCACACTGCCTCTTCAAGAGAGCTTAGTGGACGTGAGCAGATACCATTCAGATACCTAACTTTCCCTATCAACCATTTGTGGCTTACTCAAGCTGCCCCCAAAATCATCACTCCACACACAGCAGGTGTCAACCTGCCCTGTCTCCTCACACCCCCGGATCTGATTTGTTAATTTCTTTTTCCTTCCCCCATTCCAGTTCAGTACCTGGCTCTTGTTGACCTCGCTGTTACGAAAAATCTCTAATGCTATTGAAGAAATGTGGGGGCATATACACTCTGCCAGATCTTGAATTTGTAAAAGCAAATATCACATGAAATTGAGCTATATAAAATGTAGATGACATTTTAGCAGTATTAAAATATAATTCTGTAAAAAAATGATCATGCTATTCTATTAAAGATACTCAGGCCTTTCCCTAGTGCGGATATAATTTACAATACATTCTTTGCTTTGACTAGTTTGTTTCTAATCGTCAGTGGCATTAAAAAGCAGAATTATCTTTATTATAAAATTGATTCTTTAATAATACACACATCCACACTGACTGAAAGCTTAGCCTTGGTTTAATCTCAAATTCAGCAGCAGACTGTTTTTTTGTGATAGTACTAACAACTGAAATAATAATCCTTATAAAACAGAGACAGGAAGTTGGAGCAGGACAGTGATATTCTTATGATGAAGTTAGCAGAAATGTTATCAAAGAATACCCAAGAGATAGTGGATGTCTCTTCAGTTTTGTTGAATCTGGCATCTAAGAAATTCTTGACTCCTCTCATCCATCTTTGGGTTTTGGTAAGGTGCCTATCAATATCAATATGTAAGTGCTGTACAACACTAACAGCTACCATGCAATGTCAAGATGGTTTGTGAGTAAGGGACTGGCTAAGATTCAGACTATTTGATTTCCATTCTCAGCTTTTCCACTGACTTCCTGTGGGATCTTAGACAAGTCAATCTCTTTGTACCTCTGGTCTCCATCTGTAAAATGTAGAAAATAATACTTCCTTTCTCCCACCAATTGTCCATTTTGTCTATTTAGAGAGTAAGCTCTTTGGGACATGGACTATTTCTTACTATGTATTTGTACAGTGGCTAGCACACTGGGGCCTGATCTCAAATATACTAGTGAAATAATAATGGAGTATACTTTAAATAGCAATGATAAATTTCCTAATTGCTATGTTACCAGGATATGAATGTATTAGTACCTTGTAAATGCTTCAGAATGGTTGAGATGTGGTTAGAAATTTTTGGAATGACTTAAAGCAAGAGATTCCATCATTTACGTGCAGAACAAGTGACATAAGGACACTACTTCCACCAAGAATATACTAATATGCATTTGAATACTTGTATTCATATGAATAAAGCTCTTACCTAAACATCTGAGTCAACAAAAACTGGTTGCCTACATTTTCACAGAATAGCTGACAAACAAGGATGTAAATGTGGCTATATTAAGTGGTGAGTTGGATTTAACAAATAGGCTTTAGAATAGATTTTTTCACGGTTCACCCCGCTCTATCCCAAGAAATGTGCAGCTTCGCAGAGATCTGCTGGGATTCTTTAACCACGCCTCTAAAGTGATGAAATCTATGATTGTCATTTGCTGAAGCAGCCTTTGCAACAGGAGCAGGCATGTTTTCCCATCTGTGTGTTTTCAGTGAGTGTGGGGAAGACATGTTCTGCCCCAGAGGACTCTGGATTTGAGGAAATAAATAGTCTTTGTCTGGACGGCTCCAGGAGCTATACAATAGCCACCCAGAACCTTCTGAAAATTCCAGAATTCATGAGAGAACACAGTGGGGAGGGGAACAGGCCACCAGCCCCAAGAAGTTACCAGTGGGGTGGCATTTCTTTTATGGATGGGGACACAGGGAATCTCAACAAGTGTGGTAAGATATAAGAGTAGAGCAGTTCCCCAGGAGAAACTGGGCGTGATAGTTTCCTTCAAGTTTCAGGATAAAGGAGCAGGGGGTAATGTGTTGCTGACCCTTCTGAATGGACTCTGTAAGGTCCAGTTCATGCAACCCATAAAATCTATTATTGATAGTAGACGTCTGAATTAACCTAATGTATCTTTGTAATCCATTGTTGTGTACTGCTCGATGTATTTTCAGGGAGTGGAAGCAACTGCCTTCTGTGTCTTCTTTCCCAATCCATATCAGCAGTAATACAAAAGGCACTGACTCTTTCTGGGCAGCTACTTTAGCATATCATGAAGGCAGTACTTCAAGCAGAAGGCAGCACATAGTTGAGAAGGAAATAATTTCTATGCACTTAACGGTCTGTGGAAACACTTCATGCACCACAAGTATTACTAGTTCACCTTCTGAAATTTCCCATTTGACAAAGCAAGAGGTATTCACCATTGTAACTAGTTCTTTAATCAGATTGCCAGTCTGGAGAAGGGTGTGTGTGTTTTGTGTTCCCCTCACTGCCTGTTTCACAGACGCAATCACAGGACAAAAAAGCAGTGAGTATGGTAATTAGCCATAAATCCAGTGTCTCTATTCAGTCTATGATTTTTAGTATCTAGCAAAGTTACAAATTTAAGTTCCCAGACTCATCTTTGTGGGTTTCCTTTGAGGATGAGAATTGAGGTGTCAGATATGGAGTGATTGTTTTGTGAAGTGTTTGCCAATGGGTGATAATGGCCTTTTTCTGTGTGAGTTCATTTGAGAGCATAGTGATTGTCTGGTTTCACCCACATAGTTGTTATGGGGGCATTTAGTGCACTAGACAAGGAAGACTGCATGTTGTGATAGGCACGCATAGGACAAACAGATTTTGAAAGGTGCATTGTGTGGGATTTTGAGCACCCTAGCAGTGGAGATATCTCGTACATTTTTGAAACATAACTGCAAAGGTGTTTACAGGCCACTTCATCTTGGGTGGACCCTTAGAATATATGCTAACTGCTTCTGGTAATCAATCTGTTCTGCCTTGTATTTAACTGTCACCCTCAGTTCCTTTCCCAGACCTGAAGAGCTCTGTGTAGCTTGAAATCTTGTCTCTCTCTCACCAAGAGACATTGGTCCAATAAATGATATTACTTCACCCACCTTGTCTCTCTAATATCCTGGGACCAGCTCAGCTACACCACCACTGCAAACAATCCTTTTTATTGGCAATTTATTTAAAAATGGCTAAGTACAGAACACGAATGTGCCATACCATACCTGATTCAAAGGGGTTGTTCTAGAAGAACTGACAAACCAGAGGCTGTACTTTTGCTGGGGGAATGATTCACTGTTCTCTCTTTACTCACAAAGTGATTTTACTAGTTTCTCCTCTGCAGACACAGGGCTGGCTTTCTCACACATCTATCAAGACAGACAGCTCTGCCTTTCAGTTTGTACAATCAGCCCAAACTCCCTAATGTTGTAACATGAACATAAGTAAGACCTCATGTAAATTCTATTAAAATCCAATCACGGAAAATAAACTGCAGATGTCTGCTCTTCACCATGGTGTCAGGAGGTGTTTTTCCCTTGGTCTTCACAAAACTGCTTATGTAGCTTGAATAAATTCCAGGCCAACATTTCAGAATTTGATCTGCTAAATAACTATGTGAACAACAGCACTCGACAGATACATGAGAAGGTGAAGGTATTACAGGATATGGATTAGCTGGCTCCTGTTTCTTATTCAAAAATTGCTGATGAGTGATCTTTAAATTCTGATTAGAAGGAAACATTTTCATTCACTTAAGGAGAAGATGGTAACCTTTATGTTTCAAAAACATATGACACAGCATTTATAGGAGAGCAAATCTCCTTGGTAAAAACAACAATAATAATAATAATGAATAACTCTGGAAAAATCAATATAAAAATAAATAAATAAAAAAGCAAATGAATTTCTCCCCTTTCTACTTCTAGTCGTAAAACTCCTTGAATTGTATTGTTAGGTCAAATTTATCCCTAGTGTTACTCAATTGAACTCAGCATGCTTACACTTGGGATAAATTAGGACCAGTACTTTTCTTTTTTAAATATCTGCCTTCCCCTACCAGAATGTTTAGGGCACAATTCACAGTGTTAAAAGACAGTCATAACAATCATAACAGTCATAACAATAAAGAAATCCCTCTGGCATTGGGGTTGGGCTATGGATCTGCTCCCCCTCAACTCTTTCAGATGTTGTTACTTCTTTTGGTCTTAGTAACTAGTGAATTTGTGGGGTTTTGGGGGTTGTTTCCATTAAGGGGATAAATTGATGATAGTTGGGTATTTCTTTGATGCAGTCCTGTTTATAAAAAGAATGTAAAAATTCTTTTTGTTTCCCTGAATAGAGCAGGAATGAAACAGGAGACAGTTTCCTTGCTCAATAGTGCAAGCCTATTTTCCTAGCCTGCACTCTACCCCAAAAGCTCTCTCTTAGCTTTTTTCTTGGGATCATGTTTTGCTGACTGTCCTGAGATTTTGGTTGCCTTGATTGTGGTGCTTCTGGCTCTGCACACTCACATGAGCAGCTCCAACAAATCAATATCTAGCCCTTTGCATTTGCATTCAGCCCTCAGCAAAACCCCTCTGCCCGCATAACTCATCTCCTGACCTGTCTTGTATCTGGCCTGTTTTTCGGGTGATGGATCTCATTTTTTCAGCTATTTTACTCTTAAAGGAGCTTACTTGATTCTTACATCTATATCAATGAAGAGTGGCAGGTATGTCCACTGGTTTCAGCAAGGTTTCACCCAAGCTCCAGCTCAGCAACATGTGTTCAAATGTTAATTAATTGGAACTGGAAGTTCTACCTTCAGCAATGTTCCAAGTGGCCATGATCATATCTCCTGGGAGTAGTAACCTTTAATTTATCTTTCTGATACCAGGCATGATGTTGGCAAAGCATTTCTCATTTAGGTGGCCAAACTAGTTCTGGATGCCAGAGGTTGGGAGGAGTGTAGAAACTGTCCCTTTGTGTATGTGTGTGGGGGGGAGTAAAAGTCCCTAATGGGCATGGGGAAGAACAGGAAATATCTGTGGACATGGCCACCACATGTGTTAGCCTGCAGAGCATGTCTAGTGCACTGGAGGAGAAGGCTGTATGCAAAAGAATGGGGCAATGTGGATGGTCCCTTTGTATACCCTGAGTTCTTTCTGCGCAGGTGCATCTCCATACTCCTCCCAGCATGGGCTAGTGCTTAAATGTCTCTTAGTATGTCTGCAATGAAATCAGAGGTATGACTGCAGCATGCGTATCCAAGCTAGCTTTGATCTAGCTAGCTCAAGTAACAATAGCAGAGAAGCCAAGGCAGCATGGATGGCTGCACAGGCTGTACAAGCCCACCTAGGACTAGGGTAACCAGATGTCCTGATTTTATGACCGTCCCAATTTTTGGGTCTTTTTCTTATACAGGCTCCTGTTACCCCCGACCCCCTGTCCTGATTTTTCACACTTGCTGTCTGGTCATCCTACCTAGGACCTTGGATACATACTTGAGCAGCTCTCCTGTTCTGCCACCCATGCTGCTGAGGCTTCACTGCTCATGTTAGTCAAGCTAGCAAGATCAAAGCTAGTACGGGTATGTCTACATGTGCTGCAGTCACATCTCTGATTGCAGTGTAGAAATGCCTTCAGTTTTGGAACATCTGATTGTCCAAACCGGACTTCCAAACCCTATCAAGCTCCTTCATTGTTGCCTCTGTGTCTTAATTAGAAGCTTTGGGACCAAGTCCTGAAGTCCTTACACAGGCAAAACTGTGACTCATGGATGACTCAGGGTAAGGTGACACAATGTTCTCTTGGATAATGAGACCATGCAGCATAATCACTGAAAAGAATGTGCTGAGTTAACATGTCCTTCATCAGCTCTTTAAAAAAGGAAAAAACAGAGAAGGCTATTCCCACATCACTGGCAGCAGAACTTGTGGTGTGGGCCTTTCCCAAAAGTAATTAATGTTAAGAGTCTAAATTATTAGTTTTGGGTAGCTATGGCACACTTCTTATTCTCTGTCTGTTCTACTCTATATATTTATGTACATGATAACCAGACATCAGACAGAAATTGGCACAAAGTTGGTATTTGCTCAGATCAGTGAAATGAGTGAACAGGCTGGTGGCTGCATCTTTTCATACACCATGAGAACTATTGATTTCTGCTTTCTGGTCTGTGGGAGTAAGTACAGTAGGAAGCCATGGGTTATGGCAGAAAACTAGGAGCCAGGAGAACTGGATTTTAAACCTGGCTTCACCACACAATTCCTATATGTTATTGGGCAACTCCATTCACCTCAGTTTCTCCATCTGTAAAATTGGAATGATACTTTCCTACAAATATTTCACAGTTGGGTTTGGGTGTCTAAAATCATTACACATTTGTAAATTGGTTTGAGATGATGTAAAATTAACATGGGGAGGTTGATATTTCTCGGCTATACTGCTAAACTGCCACAAAAGGCCAACATTTCAGAACTTTGCTGCCTAGTAATAACAAACAGGTGTATATATTGTATTAACTGACTCTCTATGTTGTGTGGTTGCAGCCATAAAGACCAGGGGCTTATGCTGCTAAATTGGGTGTGATGCTGTAATGAAGATATTGGAGATATTAAAAAAACCTGGCAGCCCACTGAGGTGTTGTTATGCTACTGCAGTTGTTCAGACAAAGATATACTAAATCTAGCAGTTGGCCTGTGTCAGTCATTTGGGACAGGCTGTCACATAATCTCTCAATGCATAATATTTTTTCCAGTGGTCTAAATACAAAGCCTGTTTATTCTTACCATTCATATCTACTTTGGAATTGTTGAATGAAATACTAGTGCATGCAACACAAAAAGTAGCAAAACTGGAGGTCAGACAGCAGCAACATCATTATCATTAATAAATCACATCAGTGTTGTATTTTTTAAGAATTGTACTTTCACTGTTAATCTCCCTTGATTATTAAGTGACGGTTACTATGCTCGCTTTCATATAAGAGAGATTAAAGGTTGACAGCACAGACATAGAGGATAAAGACAGAGAAGATTAACACTAAGACTGAGGAGCACCTAATATGGTATTTTTAACATTTGATTTAGATCTAGATTACAGATGGAAGATTTTTTTGGTAATTTAAGTTTTTCTATCATTACTTTCCTCTTATGAGGTGCGGGGTGGGGGTGGTAGGAGGAAGGATGAATTTGGGCTTGTTTTTATGAAAATAGAACCCATGGGTTTTCTTTAACTGCTATACACAGCTCCCAGATGTTTTCATATATCCATTTTGATAAATATGTTTGCAAAGAGGTTGTATTTAAGAGAATATCAGTATCCAAAAATAATCCCTATCTCCTCTTACTTCTCAGTTACTGGGTATTAATTGTCAAATAACTGTATGGAATATCTATTTCAATATCTGAAGAGCTAATGTTGTTTACTTACAGCTCTTTACTATCAATATTTTATTAACAGAAATGATATTTCTAGCAAGATTTTATATAACATCTGCAATGCATTTGTACATATGTATTATATATTTGCAAACATATACTTAATGAAAATGTGGGAACATATTTATCCTGTATCTGACTTCAGCTTTCTTGTATGTTAACATTGTTCACTTCATTCATGTGGCATCAGTGTTCCATTTTATGTTCTTTCTGAATGCAGCCCACTGAACACAGTAAAATTATAAAATCAGATGGTGCAGGAAAACAAGATATTCATCTTGTTAGCAAGAAAGGCCCTGGAATGTAATAAAACTAGACCAAATTTGAGATTTTCTAAGGTGACCAGGGGATTAGTCACATAGCTCCCAAAAATTAATTGGAATGCTGTGACCATTAATTCCAATGAGAAATGTGTGGCTAAATCCCTTGGTCAGCTTTGAAAATACCAACCCAACTTTCTTAGGTCTAGATGGTATCATCTAGGCCCAGCCCTGCACTGGGACTGATGGGAGCTGCACCAGGCCAGGGGGAGCACAGAGAAGGAATTATGCCACAGGGAGGCACAAACTCCCTGATGAAAACTGGGTGGGAAACAGTTTTGCCATTCTGTGAAAATATTTGAGATATTCAAATCTTTTCCCATCCTGAATTGGGACAAAAATTGAAATCTCAAATTTTTGAAAACTGAAAATCCAAAAAAAACCCAAAAAAAACCACCAACCCAGAATAAAACATTTTGATGTTGAGCATTTTTTATTAATTTATTTTAACTATAGGAGGACTTTTTGGTGGGGTGGGAAGGGAGTTATTTTGAACTGGAAAACCAGGGTATTTTTGTTAAGGAAAAATTCAAAGCAAAATATTTTTACAATTAAAAAAAATTAACTTGTTTTCAAATTGAAAACTTTGTTGCAACTGAACCTTTCCTTCACAATAATTCTTTTTTGACCAATTGGCATATTTTTGTGAAAAAAAAAATTTGAAAATTTCCCAACCAACTCTATCCTTGGTATGCCTGGGGAAAAGGTATTATGCATGATCCTTCTGGTGGTGCCATGGTTCTTGCCCCTTTGGGATGACTTACACCTAGGAGGATGGACTGGAGGATAAGCCTTCTCAGGGGTAAATAAGCCAGAGGAAAGAAATGTTCCCTCTCCCCTATACACTTATGAAAGAACCAGTCTATCTAGCTCTTAGCCTTTTTCATAACAGTATTAGACAATTTCTTTCTTAGATTATTACTTATCAGTGCCGTGCTTTAATATCTGGGGAAAGATCTAGACCTGGAGGAGGAGAAAAGAGCTACTACCAGTTCAACGTTGTGCAGATACAAGCTCAAGCAGGGGTCTGCCAAAACACCACTCTCTCTTTGGTCCTGTGAAAGTCAATAGAAATTTTCCACTGACTTCAGTGGGACTAGGATTTGGCCCAGTATATAGTTCTGGAGACCCAGTATATTAATTCCTAAAATTCCTTCACCATCATCAACTATTAAGAAACTGCCATTACTAATGCAGAATAGATGGAGAACATCACATTCAAGCCATCAGGAGTGCTTTCTGAAAGTGAGACACATTTACCTATCAAAGGCCTAAATGAAAAACTAAGAGACTGGAAGCAGACCAAATCTGTGACATAAGTTTGAGAGTTGGACATGAGACACTGCACATGGCACAAGGGGAAGGAACTCATATCAAATAAAATTTGCTCTCTTGATAAGACAAACATACAACTCCACGACTGATCTGAATTCTTTACAGGAATTATTCTTATTCATTATTATCCTTTGCACATTGTGTACCTACCATTTGTTGGTTCTATCCAGGACCGGAGGTAGACATGCCGAGTGCGAAGCTGTCTTGCTGTATTCCCAGCCCAAGTGAATTAGAAAATAATGGAAATTTCTCAGAAAGCCTCTTCTTATGCCTGAAACTTCTGACATTCTCCTAATATGACTCCTGATGCCATAGTTCATTGGTGGACCTGGAAAGACATTGAGCTGACCTCCTGTCATTTTCACACATGAGGAATTATAAACCATGTTGTCTTACATTATGAATTAAAAGCTTGATACAGCTTAGTGACCCCCTGAAATGTTTATTTAGACAAGCGTCTTGTCAGCTGGGCCTGAATAGAGATCACCGTTAAAATGGTGGATTTTATTATATTCAATAAAACACATGTTGCAGAAATGACATCTCTGTTTTTCAAATAGCTGAAATTGCTGAGTTTAATGGGTACTGGAGTGATGATATAATCATAGTTTTCTCCAGTGCACAGCCCCTATCATTTATTATTTCCACTCCTGTACATTGAAACCACTTATACTGACAGCTCTGCTTTGCCACGGGTTAGTTTGATAGAACCAGCCAGGAATGGGTAATAACCAATTGCAGTGACAGCAGGCTTGACAGAGCTAACTTTAAATGTAGAAATTGGCTTAAAATACATAAGGAAGATGTGAAAAAAATGTGAATTGAAGCAGGGCCTTGCTCCCGTATTGCATAACTATTTAGATTTTTTGATTCTCAGACCTCTCAACTATAATATATTCCCTTCAGAATTTTTTATAATTACTAAATGTTAGTCACTCTCAGATCCTCAGGGATATGATATTGAAGTTATTTAACTTCTGATATATTGCAGTCATCCCGTACATTTGTATGGAGTGTGCTCTTTTCAACCCTGAAAAGTAGATTTGCTAAGGGAATTCAGTGGTTCTTACCCTCGGATGTGGAACAAAATTTTAGCTATGCACTTCAAGACAATGTGAGTTGCATGGCTAAATCAAGACACGTGCTTTGAAGATGTCAAGGTGCACTAGTCAAAAGGCTGTTATTTTCTAAGGAAATAGCTATTTTGAGTCCAGCCCTTGTTGCTGCTGTTGACACCTAGCAGTAGGTAGTGATATCTTGTGTTCTCGCTTGCTTCTAGTGTTTACACCCTTTCCATTATTACACCTTATTATCTTGTCTTCCCTTAGCCATCTCCGAGCCATGCTCTGTTTAATCTCTTCCCATGAGTCTGTCCATCCTAGTTCAATAAATCCACCACAATCATTGCTATAATCATTTTTGTTGCAAATCCCTAATTTCCCCTTCAGTTTGTGCACACATCTTTTTGGCCATAAGTTGCCTATAAACTGTTTAATAGAGTATTCCAGATAGAATCATAGAATATAAGAGTTGGAAGGGGCCTCAGGGAGGTCATCTAGTCCAACCCCGTGCTCAAAGCAGGACCAATTCCCAACTAAATCATTCCACCCAGGGCTTTGTCAAGCCTGACCGCAAAAACCTCTAAAGAAGGAGATTCCACCATCTCCCTATGTAACCCATTTCAGTGCTTCACCGCCCTCCTAGTGAAAAAGATTTTCCTAATATCCAAGCTAAATCTCTCCTACTGCAACTTGAGACCATTACTCCTTGTTCTATTATCTGGTACCACTAAGAATAGTCTAGATCCATCCTCTTTGGAATCCCCTTTCAGGTAGTTGAAAGCAGCTATCAAATCCCCCCTCATTCTTCTCTTCTGCAGATTAAAGCATCTCAGTCCCTCAGCTCACCTCATAAGTCATGTGCTCCAGCGCCTTATCATTTTTGATGCCCTTCGCTGGACTCTTTCCAATTTTTCCACATCCTTCTTGTAGTGTGGGGCCAAAACTGGACACAGTACTCCAGATGAGGCCTCACCAATGCCGAATAGAGGAAATGATCACGTCCCTCGATCTGCTGGCAATGCCCTACATATACAGCCAAAATGCCGTTAGCCTCTTAGCAACAAGGGCACACTGTTGACTCATTTCCAGCTTCTTGTCCACAGAACTCATGGCCCTTTTCTGCAGAACTGCTGCTTAGCCACATGGTCCCTAGTCTGTAGCAGTGCATGGGACTCTTCTGCCAAGTCAGGACTCTGCACTTGTCCTTGTTGAACCTCATCAGATTTCTTTTGACCCAATCCTCTAATTTGTCTAGGTCCCTCTGTATCCTATCCCTACCCTCCAGCGTATCTACCACTCCTCAGTTGCAACAGAGTAATACAAAGGGAGACTATTTTCTATGCCATGACCAGGCACTTCTGTCTGTTACTTGGATTTTATTCCTCCCCACCTCCCTATGATATATTTCAAAATCCTGTCTAAGATGCTGGCCACAATTTCTTCCAAGTCTCTTTTGGTATTTTGACTTTCCAGGTTATAAACTACCACTGAATATCTGTGGTTTGGATTATTGTCCCCAAAATGTACTAACTTGCATTTTTCCATGTTGAATTTCATTTTTGTGGGGTTCCCTCCCACGTTTCTTACCTATCGCCAATCCCTTTGTATTTACTTTCTTAGATCCTCCTCTGATTTATCAGATGAATGTTGATTGTGGGTATTATGGTTACATGTCCTTAGTATACTTGATGACACACTCCTCCATCTTCCTTCATTTTCTGTTTCTCACCTACTATCTTTCATCTATTCTATCAGACTACCCATTTTAGTTCACTTCATCACTCTTGATGATTTCAGCTACCGTCCAGCCCCTGCAGCTTTTCGCTCAGAACACAAAGCAATTTGACACTTCACATATCTGTAAACCCTTGATTCAAGATCAGGAATACTCTAGCCACCTTGGATTGTCCTGAACCTGGATCAAATAGCTGCCATTTTTACTAAGGAATATTAAAATACATGTCTAAATATGCCAGCACAAAATCAAAACAATTATAACCTACACTTTCAAAGGGAAACAAACAAACATACAAAAAAACCCGCACCACCCAGCCATCTGAAGGAATTAGTATTCTTATTTGGCATAGTGCATGTCAGGTTATTTTCATTTCTAATGCTAATCATTTTCTTTTTATTAAAAAAAGGCTTATTCCATTCTATTCAACTTCTTATGGTGTACCCATCTCTCCTTGCACACCGATTCATTTTAAAATTAATTAATTAATAAAATTAATTAAATAATAATAAGAAGAAGAAGATAAAAACTCAACTCAACTTGTAGCCCAATATTCAGCACACAAGGGCCAGTCTCTGATTTTTACATGGAAAAGAGCAGTATTTAACATTAACTCACAGTACAATAATGCTAAAGACGTTTAGTAAAATGCTCCCAATCATCTTGAACGCTTTTGGCAAAAAGCTGCTAGTGCTTAGAGCTTTGCTGCCACCAGCTCTCTCCTATCTAGCAGGAAGTGACTCACTGGGTCCTTGATCCTGGGAAATTGATACAGTGTTTAGATCTTTGTTCATTTACTCTGTTCTGCTGGTTACTTCCATTAGCCTTCACAGTGCCCGCTAACTGCAGGATGACAACAAATATTCTGAGGGAGGATCCTCCAGTAATTCCTGTCATGCAACTTGTTACTTAATTCACCAACCCAAGTTCTTCTTCGGAGGGTTTTTTATGTAATAACACAGGACATTTGATGTCCACAATTATCTTTATAGTTATGCCTTAATTTGCGCACGGCATTTGAGGATTTCAGGGGGAAGGTAATTTTAAAGAAAGCTTGTGAATAGTTTTTTGGGGGAAAAAAAAGAGTTTCAACCTTTTTGATGAGAAAAGCAAAATGGAATATCCTGTTTGCACCTTGGTACATTTCTTTATTGTATATGTCTATTGGACCTGGGGAAAATAGTGGTAGACTCTTTCTTTTCATAACTGACACTATTCTGGGAGTAAGGTAAAAAATGCTACTAAAACTAAGAAAGCAGAGTAAAGTATGTAATGATCTTGGGGTTATTAAATAACAAAGCAGTGAATGAGAAGGGAATAACACTTTAATAAAATAAACCAGAGCGCATCTGTAGTGAGCTGCTGCATAATTCATAGTTCATAATACTGTCCCTTATGAAGGAGCATCTCTAAATTATAATCTTCTATAAACATATCTTTACATCTTCCCTCTTTAAGAAAAAATAAATGAACTCTTCTATACATATATATAAACAGTTAACGACTATCTAATAACACATGCATTAAATTCTCAGTCTATCTAGTACATTTCCATAAATCCAATGTGTCAACTAACTAGAGAAGAGAGGTTTTCAGCAAATCACTCTGGAGTTAGTCTTTATCACTGGCTTTCCTCAAATACCCCTTCTCTCAAGGCAGGTGAGCAAGTCTCTATGAGTCTTTCAGGATTTCTCTCTCTGAACTTCTCAGAATCATCCTTTAATTAGCATCTGAGTTGTTCTTTTGTTCCTTGACAGTTTCTCCTTTGTGTGTTGATGATAAAGGATCAGTCAGATGGGAAATGCCAGGGTCCACCTCAGACATCAGTGTGTTAGAACTTCCTGGGATTACTCATAAATCCCTTAGAGTACATCAAAATGTGTCCCCTTGGTCTGTCTGGATTACAGAAAACCTTGGATGAAGCTATTCTTTAAGTATGGGTGTAATTCCTCAGGCACACTTTATTACCTGGGTTAAGGGATGGAAGATTACTGGCCCTTTTGTCAAAATACTATTTCTGCTTCCGTTTCTGATTTTCTTTCTTCTTTCTTATGGTTTCATTGTTATGAGGTTTCAGCAAGTTATCAATAATTGGTAAATTAGATCTTCTTCCCATTAACAGCTGAGCTGGAGAAAAGCCATTCTCCAGAGGTATACTTCGGTAAACCAATAAAGCTTTATACAAATCACACCCACTGTCAAAAGTCTTTTTCATGAGGTTCCTTACTGTCCATATTGACCTCTACAAAAGTCCTTTTGTTGGGGAGAATTTAGATTTGATGTTTTGTGATGAAGATCCCAGTGAATGGCAAATTGCCTAAAATCTGCCCTCAAAAATTGCAGCTCATTATCGCTACAGACTTGGTCTGGAATTCCATGTCTGGAGAAGATTCCCTTCATGCTGGCTATCACTGACCTACTATTAGTACTATGCAGTGTGCAAATTTCTGGATACAGAGAATAATAATCTGTGACTATTAAATAACCCTTTGATTGCCAGGTGAGTAAGTCAGTGCTGACCTTCTCATTAAGCCTTTGTGAAACTGGTTGGATGAGGTCTCAGTGGCTCTGCCTGTTGGAATGGCTTGTATTTCAAGCATGAAAAGCAGTTTCCTACCACATTAGCAATGTTATGATTGATCCACGGCCAATACAGTATCTCTCGTGCTGGTTGTTTGCACTTATTAATTCCTAAATAACCCTAGTGGATCTTCTGTAGCCTTTCTTTTTAGAGGCTCATTGGCATTACAACCTTACTGCCCTTGAAAATCGCCACATCTATCACAGTAAGTTCATGTCTGCAGTTCTAATAGTCTTTTATACTTGGACAGTAACTGCTTATTTCTTCGGGCCACCCTTTAATGACTTCTTCAAGGGTTCCCAATTATTCATCTTTCTCTGTTCTGTTATTTGTTGTGGTTTCCTGTTAGCTTTGGGAATTGACTTTACAATCAGATCTACATAGGCTTGCGTCTCTATCTCTAAAGTCTTCTCTGATTTCGTGGGAACCACTGGTCTGGAGAGTGTATCTGCAGTGAACATGAATTTCTGGGGTGTAGGTCACAACCAAATAATACTTTTGCAGCTTTATCATCATTCTTTCAATCCTCAAGATACCGTCATTTAGCAGTTTGCTAAATACAGTAGAACCTCAGAGTTACCTACGCCTCAGGAATGGAGGTTGTTTGTAAATCAGAAATGTTTGTAACTCTGAACAACACATTATGGTTGTTCTTTCAAAAGTTTACAACTGAAGATTGATTTATGTAAGCAGTCTGGATGAGCTCTCCCCTAACATCTAGTGGTGAGCTGTTGAAAAAGACTTCAGAAGCTGATCTTGTTTGCATGGACACACCCACCCTGCCTAGGTGCTCAGCATGATGGAACTTCTTGACCAAATGATCACTTGTGACTGGTGTTGGATCCCCAGTCTCCTTGTTATTGAGGTAGGAGTAACAAAGGATTGCTGTTCTTGTTTATGTGAACCGAGGGCCTCAGAACTGTACCTGGCATAGCCCAATAGAGAGACACACCCTCAACTGAACAGCACTTGCTAGGCAGCGGACATGGATTCCAAAGCCCCATGAATTGAGAGAGTGTGGTATCTGTACTTGGTGGTGTGGGCCCTGTTCAAGGGTCCTAGACACCATTTGACCCTTTCTCTTTCCATGGTATAATAAAAGAGCTAATTTAGACTCAATTGAGAGTCTTATTACATGCTGCAGAACTGAAATCACTGATACTTAGGACTAAGTATTAGACCTACTTAGGAACAGTGTCTCTATTGCAAGAGACTGCCCAGTGTGCACCAACAGTGAGGCTCCCACGCTAACAGATAAAATCACTGAGAGCTGTGTTAAGTGTGTTGGGGGAGGCCTTGAAGATATCTTGGTGAGTGGGCAGTTGGTGGAGATGGATGGAAAGCAGCTAGCAGGGTGGCTGGTGGAGAGGCGTGACCAACAGGGCGGCTGGTAGAGAAGTGCAACCAGCAGAGTGGCTGGTGGAGAGGCATAGCAAGTGGACAGCAGAGAAACTGGAGGAGAGGGACAGAGAATAGCCCCACAGAGGCGTGACAATCGGCCGTTGGGGCGATGAGTGAGTGTCCGAGCAGTGCAGTATGGAAGGTGCCTTCCATGTAGGGTGGGAGGTGAACTCTGCGGATGAACCTCTGAATGCTGGGGCTGCATGGCCAAGGACAGCAACTGTGAGTGGGGTGCAGAGAAGGGACGGGCACGTTAAATGGACTTTTGGATTGCTGGACTCAAGACCCTGAAGGGAAAAGGACACTGCCCAACTTACTTGAGAGTGGGTCTTTTGCTCATGGTTTGAGTTTATGAGCCCTAGTTGTGTTTTCCCAATTTAATGCTGAGTTACTTCCCTCTTTTTATTAAAAGTTTTTGCTACACTCAGACTTTGTGCTGCAAGAGGGGAAGTATTGCCTCTTACGGGCATCCAGGGGCTGGTGAATAATTGTCCCAGAATATGGGGTGAGGGCTTGAGCCGCTTTTGTATTGTATTGTTGAAAAGGACCCTATAGATACTGATGGAGCTTTGGAATCCATGTCTGCTCCCTAGCAAGTGCTGTTCAGTTGAGGGTGTGTCTCTCTATTGGGCTATGCCAGGTACAGTTCTGAGGCCCTCAGTTCACATAAACAAGAACAGCAACCCTTTGTTACTCCTACCTCAATAACAAGGAGACTGGGGATCCAACACCAGTCACAAGTGATCATTTGGTCAAGAAGTTCCATTATGCTGAGCACCTAGGCAGGGTGGGTGTGTCCATGCAAACAAGATCAGCTTCTGAAGTCTTTTTCAACAGCTCACCACTAGATGTTAGGGGAGAGCTCATCCAGACTGCTTACATAAATCAATCTTCAGTTGTAAACTTTTGAAAGAAGAACAGAGTTCCAAAACATTACTATGCAGAAGAAAAATGCTGCTTTTAACCATCTTAATTTAAATGAAACAAGCACAGAAACAGTTTCCTTACCTTGTCAAATCTTTTTTTAACCTTCCCTTTATTGTTTTAGTAGTTTATGTTTAACACAGTACTGTACTGTATAGTATTTGCTTTTTTGGGGGGGCGGGGTCTCTGCTTTCTGATTGCGTGTGTCCAGTTCCAGACGAGGTGTGGGGTTGATTGGTAAGTTTGTAACTATGGTATTCGTAACTCTGAGGTTCTACTGTAATGCCATCAGGGGCTTGTGGTCTGTTTCAGCTTCCACTGTCTGTCCATAAATGTACTGATTGAATCTCTCACAGGCAAACAATATTCCTAAAAGCTCCTTTTTGATCTGTGCATGTCTGGTTTCTGCCTCAGTCAATGATTTGGATGCATATGCCACTAGTTGCCAGAAATCCTCATGCTTCTGTAAAATCACTGCACCTAACCCAGGCAGTGAAGCATCTGCTGAGTTTTTAATAGGCCTTCCTGTATATACAACTTCATCACTGGTTCTTGCATCAATTGTTGTTTTTTAAAACTTTCTCATGAACCACCTGTTCTGCACCCTAATACCATTCATTTTTATTTTATAGTTTTCTCAAAGCTGCTGTTTGGTAGATAGATTAGGTATGAATTTTCCAAGATAACTAACCATTCCCAGGAACCATTGGACATCTTTCTTTGACTTCATTTCAGTGGCTGAAATCTTCCTCTTATCAGGTTTTACACCTTTGTTGGAAATAATGTCCAAAACAAATGTTAGTTCTGTAACCCCTAAAACACGTTTCTCCCTATTTAGTTTGAGGTTTGCAGCTCTAGTTGCATCTAGGACTTCCTGAAATCTATGATCATGCTCCTCTTCTGTTGAGTCCAAGGTGATGATGGTGTCCATTGAGGTGTCAACACCATTAATGTGTTCATAGATCATATGTATGGTTTTGTGGAAAACTTCCAGTGCTGAAACTATGCTGAAGGGTAAGTGTAAGAATCTGTATCTTCCATATGGTATATTAAATGTACATAGTTTTGAGCATTCTTCAGTTAATTTTAGCTGCCAAAAAAACCAAGGATGCATCCAGTTTACTGAAATATTGAGCATTTGCAAATTGAGTTATAATCTCTTCTCTGGTTGGTAGTTTGAAATGTTCTCTTTGTGTAGTCTTATTGAGGTTTTTGTAATCTAAGCAAATGCATTAGCTGGCCATTACTTTTCTCCACAAATGACTAGGGAGCTCACCCATTCTGCTGGCTCTTCAGTTTTTGTATTATTTGCATTGCTTCCATCCTTGCAAGCTGAGCCTTGAGTTTATCACAGAGTGCAAATGGCACCTCTCTATATGGATGGATAATTGGGGGGACCTGCTTGTTTATTCGGATTGTATGTTCACCGTGCAAGCAACCCAATCCTTGAAACTGGTCATGATATTCCCGAAAGAGCACTTCATAGCCAGGTTCAGTATGGTCTTGTAGTGAGAACACCCATTTTACCAGACTGAGTTTCTCATATGCAGCCAGGCCTAAAATTGATGTCACCTCTTTTGGCACTATAATGAACAGTGGCTTGTACATGATGTTTTTATGGTTGATGCTAGCAATGCACCTCCCCTTCACTACTGTATTTGTTTCAGAATAACTACTTTTATTTTTTTCATCCCAGTTTTGGTCTTATTTTTAGTCTTTCATAATATTAACCTGAGTGCCTGTGTCCAGTTTCAGTGGAGTAGTTTTTCCATTCACTGTCATAGAAAGTATCCAGTCCCTCTCATCAGACTTGCTAGATCCCAGGACATTTATGAAAAACTCTTCAACCAGACAGTCTTGAACTGAATACGCTTGACTTTTCTGCATTTGGGATCTGCAGCATTTTTCAGAATGATTATTTCCCCCCATATTTATGATAAGAGTTTCCCAAAGGCAACACGCTGTTTGGGGCTATGCTGCGATACACACCTTCTGCATGACCGTCTGTACCTAGTCTTCCCCCAAGCCATGGTTTTCATACCGAGTGGTTCCACTATTTGATTTGACCTAGTCTGTCTATATTCTTTTGTACTTAATACATGGATAACCCATTCTGGTGAATTAAGCTCTTTGGCTTGCGCTTTCACATTTTCTACTGCCCTGCATATGTGGAGAGCTTTTTCTAAAGTTAAATCTCCTTCACAGAGCAGTCTCTCTGTTAACACATTGTCTTTAGTGCCACAAATGATTCTATCACTGACAAGAGATTCTGTCAGCTCACCAAAGTCACAAGTCTTACTGAGTTTCCCTAATTCTGAGACACATTGCTCTACAGTGTCATCAGTTTTTTGAATGCATGCAAAAAATTTGCCTCTCTCAAAGGTTTCATTCCTTTTTGGGATGCAATGTTCCTCAGATTTAGTCAGTATTTTACTTAACTTCATGCTTTCACCTTCATCAAACTTAAAGTTGTTTTAAATATCCAGTGCTCCCTAACAACATGCAAAAAGATTGATGATTTCACTTTATCATGTTCTCCTCTTTCCCTATGGCTGCTAAATACAATTCAAATCTCTGATTTTTTTCCCAGTTCTCTGCCAAATTGCCTGACAATTGCTGACTGGATGGATGTCATAACATATCCATTTCTGATATTTCCCCCTTCTGAAGGTAGTCAAGCTCACCAAGATGTGCCTGGTTCTCCATAGGCTTCTTGTGCCTCCCTGTGTCTCTGCTTTCAGTGACAAACACAGGGAGGCACAAGAAGCCTATGGAGAACCAGGCACAGAGGCTTTTGAATGCATTTGGTGAGCTTGACTACCTCCAGTTTCCTTCTCATTCAGCACTTCTGACACCACAACCATCTTGGGCTTCATTAAATAGCAAGACAGCGAACAGGAAAAGGATTAAAACTTTAATAAAATAAACTGGAGAGCTTCTGGTTGCACACAGCCATGTGATGTTCCCAACGCCCACCCACCCCACCTCCAGGTCACATATCCAAATTCCTATGTTCATAATACTGTCCCTTATGAGGGAGCATCTCTAATTATAATCTTCTACAAACAACTGTACAAAGTAGTAAAGATTACAATGATTTTTCCTGGATGTTAATTAATGAGATCACAGGACATGACTAAAGCTAGTACATTACCTACTTGTCAATTAATATTATATGCTGAAACATGCCACAAGGGAAGAATTGGCTATGCTGTTATTGTATGAAAGAGATTGCCATTGGCAAATGTTTCATTGTAAAGAGTTCTACATTAAATATACACTCAAGAAAAAATGACAATATGTCATGACCGTTTAATTGCATAGAGATCATTAAAGAAAGATAGAAGCATGACTGTACATCTTTACTTCCTTTTGATTATCTATATTGGCCATTGATCTTGAGTCTTTTTAGAAAAGCTGTGCATTACTGAATTACTAATAGGCTGCTTTTGACAGACGTGTTGTATTAAATTATCCTTTCTAAACAATGGCAGTCTAAATATGCAGCCAACCTATTCATATTTGGATTTCACCTAATGTGTGCTTGGTGGGATACTTGGCTTTGTAATTCACTGTCTCCCCCCTCTACCTCCCCCAATTGATTCCATGCAGCCCTGACTTGGTAATATTCATGTGATGCACCTCTTTTCCTGGCTTTTGTTGTTGTTGTTTTTTGTATGTGTGGTTCACTAGGGGGTGGGGGAGGGAAAAGAGAAGTTGAATTGAAACTGGGGTTGTATTAATAATGTCTGTTTTTATAATTTCGTAGGTGATTATTGGTTGTGCTTTCTAACTTTGTAACATGCCCAGCACATTTAAAGTTTGTAATGGATCAAATCTAAATAAAAACAAATAAATACTAGGAAGTAGAATGTTGTGGGTTTTGGATTGGAGCAATCTCTGTCACTCAAAGCAAACTCTAAACAAAACTTCTATGTCTTGCCTTAGTTCAGATATAAAGCATATAAAGCAATGGAATTTAACAGAATTCCACCCAATACCATAAGTCTGCCTACTTTCAAAGAAAGTTGATTTACCTCAGTAAACTTTGTGTTGAATTTGATCCAACTTTCAGTTGACTACTGCAAGGAGGAAGTACCAGAAATCTCATGAATTTCCAGACCAGTTTTGCAGACTGAAGAAGACTGGGTAATTTGTATAGGCTTTATATAAGCATCTGAATTTGGGGGTGCTTATCTGAGCCAGTCACAAATAGCAAACTCTGAATATTACTAGTGATATAGTCAACTGAGTAAACTCCCCCCTCATTCATTCAGTTCAGTTTCTTAATGCCACTACATCAGGGGTGGGCAAACTTTTTGGCCCGAGGGACACAACTGGGTATGGAAATTGTATTGCGGGCCATGAATGCTAATGCAATTGGGGGTTGGGTGCAGGAGGGGGTGAAGGCTTCAGCTGGGGGTGTGGTCTCTGGGGTGGGGCTGGGGCAGGGGGTTTGGGTGTGGGAGGGAGTCAGGGGTACAGGCTCTGGGCAGCGCTTACCTCAAGCAGCTCCCAGAAGCAGCATCATGTCCCCCCTCCAGCTCCTACACGAAGGTGTGGCCAGCCGGCTCTGCGTGCTGCCCTGTCCACAGGCGCTGCCCCGCAGCTCCCATTGGCCACAGTTCCTGGCCAATCAGGCCTACGGGGCAGCGTTTGGGGCAGGGGCAGTGTGCAGAGCCCCCTGGTTGCCCCTATGTGTAGGAGCCAGAGGGGAGATATGCCGCTGCTTCTGGGAGCTGCACAGAGTGGGGTAAGCCTCTGACCCCACTCCCTGGCTGGAGCTCGAGAGCCAGATTAAAATGTCTGGAGGGCTGGATGCAACCCCCAGGCCGTAGTTTGCCCACCCCTGCACTACATAATACAAAATAAACACTGTTTGTAGAGCTGTATGCAGCAAATACATTTGGTGAATTGCCAGTTTTTATTGACCGATGTGTTCAACAACTAACTTTTTCAGCAAGGAGTCTGGTGGCACCTTTAAGACTAACAGATTTAGTTGGGCATAAACTTCAGATCTGAAGAAGTGTTTTTTTTTTACCCACGCAAGCTTATGCGCAACTAATTCTGTTAATCTTTAAGGTGCCACTGGACTCCTTGTTGTTTTTGTGGATACAGACTAACACGGCTACCCCCTGATGACTAACTTTTTGGTGTTTAGCCAGTTGCACCAAAGACTGAATACTAATCACTTGTTTGAGTATTTGATAAATACCAGCAATGTTCACTGTATAAATTACTCAACAAAGAATTTGTTCCTGTATCTGATGAACTGTAGTTGTTTTTAAGTTTCAGGTTGATTGAAGAACTAGATCTTCAGATGGTGTTATCTGACATAGCATCATTGACCTCACCGGAGCTCAACTGGTTTACAGCTATTCTGGATTATGCCAACTGCAGATCGGGCTCTCTCATTCCAGTTGTTTTGAGATCATAATTAATGGGTGCTCGACTATATTTATTAGTGTCTGGAGCACAAAGTACACTATAAAGAGAGGTTAAGTACACTCAAAATGTCTTTCATGTTTTGCTTTATTTTGAGAGGGCAACTTTGTTTATCTAACGGGAGTATAAGAGAGAAAAAAAAATCTTTCCTTTAGATTTGTATTTTGTCGTTTCACTTGTTCATTTCCAGCTCCTTCCTATTCAGCCTATTCTATTCCCTGACATAATTTATCTAGAATTTCTGTTGCTAGTGCCATCTTCCTGTCTTCTTGTCATTCTCTCCATGATGGTACTTGGCAGTTTATTGACTGTTGTTTAGATGTCCAACCAGTGTGTCATGTCTTCCAGATGATGGTCATAGCATTATCAATTGGAACAAAGTTCATAGAGGTTTGTGACATCAAAAACAAACACATAAAACAATGACTGCATATTTCCAAAGTTCTGATTCATAGCATCACTAGCTAATATGTTTATCCCTCCAACATAAGTTGGCATCTCTCCTTTTAACATTCTGATTTGAAAAATGTGCTAATATGAAGAGTTCAGCCTTTTGCATTGTTGTTTCTGATTCTTGGCTCTGGAAAGCATGATTTCCCAACATAAATGTGATCCGTGCACAAAGCCTGGTACCATAGTGGAGCCATAACAATCCAGATGAAACTGATGATGTGCATGACAATGAATTGGAAAAGAATCTAATCAGTGGCATGCAAAGGGTTGTGACCTCATTTGGTTTGTAAGAAGCATAGAAATACAAACTCAGTTTTCTCTTTTGTGAAGTAAATGCATGTAAAGTCATTTTGAAGTTTCCAATAGTAATCATCCTCTGATCTAGCCATAACATTAGTTAGACAAGTACAGAGTGCATTTCACTTCAGCAAGAATTTTGTGGCATCTAAAACTACCTCCAGGGACACGTCCAAGTTTGTCTGTAATCCTTCAGAAACATTCTTTTTTTAGTGATAGAGGGTTTGTATGCCATTATCATGACTGGGACAAATGAAAGACAAAAAAAATGACTTGAAAAAGACTTAGAAGATGATGAACTTTTGAACAGATTTGTAAGAGTCTATATGAAACAAAACTAAGCATGTGGAAGGCACTTGCATACCCACAAAGAAAAAGGAAGAGGGTAGGAATAACTCAGTGATTTGCATATTGGCCTGTTAAACCCAGGCTTGCGAGTTCAATCCTTGAGGGGGCCATTTAGGGATGTGGGGCAAAATCAGTATTTGGTCCTGCTAGTGAAGGCAGGGGGAAGGACCCAATGACCCTTCAGGATCCCTTCCAGTTCTATGAGTTAGGTATATCTCCATATATATTTATATATACTTTACTTAAGAGAAGATTAATAATTTTAATAAAGGTTGAGAAAGACAAACGGTGAATGAAAGTGGAAGGGGATGAGGGAAGGCCTTATTCTAATCTCACTGATCTTTTTCACACTGGTAAAACTCCATTAATTTAATGGAGTTACTCCTGATTTACAGGTAAGAAAAATCAGACTCAATCACTTATCCTGGGCACAACTGGCCTGCATCTGCCTGGAAGGCCTCAAAGATGGCTTTAAATTATCTGGGGTTCTTCCCTGCCTATGGGTCTTATGCCAAAACCATTTTTATCTGACCTGAGCATCTGGTCCTTAGTTATTTCAAATGGTGAATGAAATGAATTAGCTTCACTTCACATACGTGGTCAGTACTCATGACATTCTGATACTATGTCATGACGTTAAACAGTAGTTAGCTTTTGTCATTGTGACACTATATTAGTCAGTTCATGAGCCTCATCATTGTCTTTATCAAAGAATTCTGAGACCTTTTCACCTGAGTAAAATAATACTTTTTAACAGTCTTGTGCTAAGGACAATTGGGATCCTTGATCAGGACTACCCTACATGTCTAGGGAAGTACAAGGTAGCTCCATCAGTAAGAGGGGGGACTCTTTAAAACATGATCTTCTTCATCAGTGATATCACATGCCCCTGCAAGTGATCTGGAAACTATTTTTTGTTGTTCAAATTCCCAGGGCTGGCTGGCTTCCAATGTAAATTGCTGGTGCTTAAATAGTGTAAACAGTTTTGGAAATAAAAGGTCTGAGTCTCCTCGCAGTCTTGCCTGCATAGGGATTTGCCTTTGTTACAGCCACTGGTGGCTAGACACACGTGCAGCTGCACTGGTACAAACCACTAATATAGACCAGCAAAGCTACTCTAACCTAGGATTTGTGCTGGTAAAGTTTCCAAACAGAGCTAAACTGCACTGGTTCAAATCATGGCTGAATAGTATTTTACCTGGGATCACAGTGGTGTGGCTATACTGGTGGTTGTCAATTAGGGTTACGAATGTTGGTCGGACAAATTCCTGGAGGGTTCATCACATGACATTATCTTTAATTAAAGACTGATCTTTAATTCCTGGAGACTCCAGGACAATCCTGGAGGCTTGGCAAGCCTACTGCCAACCAGTGACTGAAATCTTCAATGTATACAAAGCTTCACTTGCACTAGTTTTAGATCACTATAAAACTAGTGACATCAGTGGAGTTATTCCATACGTATAATGATGTGAGAAATGAATCAGGTCCATATGTTCTTTTAGAGACATCCCATAGCAGTGTCCACAGTTTCACAGGTGCTTACAGTTAAATTGGAGTTGCTGCACCTCTAGTTACCTGATTTGTGCCTGAATTGCAGCCACATAGCTGGAGGTGCAACTACTTGGATTTGCATTCTCAACTGGACTGTGGGCACAAAAATGCAAAATACATTTTTCGTATGCCCACAAAGGTGGCCACCCTTCTGAAAATGTAATGCAGAGACGGCTGGCTGTGTATAAAAAAAACCCCATTTCTCTGGAGGTTGCTAGCTGAAGAAAACAGATCCTTACCTATAACTGTGAAGAGTAATCATTCCTGTAAGTGAAACTTTCTACTGTAATCTTATAAAGGCTTGAGAACTGTGAAGGCAAAATTAAAGTGCTAACAGACAAGTTGTCCTCCAGTTTATTAGGGTTCCTTCCCAGGAGGGCTGGATTCAATTATGCTCTTCAGTGGTTTGCCAAAAGAGCTTCACAGTTAAGCCAGCCAAGTTTGCATTCAGATTTTCATCTTCAGGTTACAAGTGTCCTGCTTTTCAAGGCTTTTCAGCTAACCTAACGTGGCACGCTAAAGGTACCATGTATAATTGAATATTTTTTTTTCATTCTTGCAGCTCTGCCTCCTCTTCCTTCATTACAAAAGGGAAATGTCTGAATAAGAAGAGACAGTACTAAAATAATCTAGTAATCTTTGACAAAACTGTTTCTTCTGTTTTAGGATTTAGCCACTGGATGCTTCTGTTAGCTCATATTTGTCTTAAATGAATACTTTTTTGAAATTAATTGAGCCTCAGTAGCAGTAACTTGCACATAAGTGTGCAGTCCTATTTGCTGCAAAGCAACCATCTAGTCTCCTGTAGGTGCTGTACTCAAAAGTTCCTAACAAGTTCTCAGTATCTCTGAACTATAAGATAGAGAAGTTCAGACCCAGTTGTCTGACTGTTCTGAGAACAATCAATTTAGATAACCCAGGTTTTGTGGGATTCTTGGGGAATTTTCATAGTAATTATCAGTGGAAATTACCTTGATTTGGCTATTCAGTGCTGTACTGAGGGAATAATTCTGCATAACATTGTCTCTCTCAGTTAAAGAAAATGATCAGTTGCAGACATTTAGGAAATGTATTTCTTATGCATCACAGAAGAACACCAAATATTAGCATTATGCTCAATGTTCCTTTGCAGTTCATAATCCCTTGAGCCTTCTGGTTCATATAAACAGCTGTAGCAGAAGTGTACACAAGTCCAGGTACACACTGAATTTAGGCAGAAGTATTGTATGATCCTGAAAATAATAAAAAAAAACTTATTCATGTAGAACAATATTGCTGTTCAATAAAGATTATTGAAGTAGAAAATGAGCAAGGCTTAGCATTTTTTTCCATCTGTGTTGGATGTGAGCTGATTCCTATTTAAAAAAAAAATGTTGAGTCCCAGCATCTGCACTCTGGGAGCTATTTTATATCTGTCTTCTCCACGATCTGAGTTCACTGTACATAAAACATTATTAAAATTCCAAACGCTATATAGTCAGGGCCCAAGTCTTGTAGCACACTATTTAAAAAAAAATCTTAGCCACAAAGTTATTCCCTTTTACAAGGTAATCTCAGTGAATTTACCTCTGGACCTACTCAGACTCATCAGCTACTTCTGTTTTCTGGTGCCCTATCCCTGCCTTCTTAGTTGCGCAATATCCATCTTCTTGGGGAGTGTTGTATTAATCTTGATGGAATATATGGGCCAAAAGCGCCAAAGGTGTTCATATGATTTTGTCACTGTCCAACATTAAACAGTGTTAAACAAGGTTCGGGGGAATTACTACATGAGAGACCTCGGCCTCCTTAGTATCATGGCAAACACACAATTAAACATGTTTAACCCTTTCATAAAGATACGAGAGTGGAGTCGGAGAGAAAAACAGTTAAATCATTTGAAATGTAAAGTATAAGTAAGGTTTTTATTTTAACATCCCTTCTTCTCTTTCTCTTTGATATGGTATTAAATATGATAATAATAACTGGCATTTTGGGGCAAAAGCATTAAGGTTTGTCAAGATGGGCTGGAGTTATTGTTGCTGTTGTTAAAGTCTGTTCCCTAGAAGGCAAAACAAGATAGAGAGAAAGAGAAAAGAACAGCAAAATCTCTGGTGTTGACTCTCACTTTCAGTCTCCTTTCTGGAGAAACACAGGCCTGGCATACTGTCTCATCATTCATTCTGAGACCTGGGAAACTTGTACCAGGCTACTAGGGCATTGCTTTCATATGCCTTTTTCTGGTCACAGGCTTACAGAAATGTTGCAAAATATATAGTCTTGGCTGGTTAAACCAGACTCTTATTAGCTATAAGAAAAAGGGAGAGGGACAGAAAAGAAGAAATAAGGTGCAGAATGAAGAGGACACAGGAGGTGGGGAAGTCTCACATCCCAGGTGGTGCTTGGGATTTAGTCAGAGCCTGTAGAATTAGCTGAGTCCCTCTCTGTAGCTCAGTAAGCTCAGGACATCTCTTGGGATCAGGTCAAAGAAAGTGTCACAGTGGATCCCAGAGTCCCAGGAGATGGTGGGGCCGGCAATCACAATGGTAAAGCTCACTCTTTTCCTGTTCTACTGTCTCTCAGTCAGTGATTATTGAATGACAATCAAGTCATTGAGTCCCCCCCACACGTTAAGTCTTTTCTTTTAAGGACCCTGTAATGGGCGTTCAGCCCACACAAGCCCTAAGCAGGTTAATGTAGGCCAGACAGGGTCAGTTAACCTTAGATGCTGCAGCTGGGAGCCAGGGATTGAAAGGGCCCAGTGGTAGATGAAACCCAGTTGGGGGAGGAGCTGGGCTAGCATTACAAAGCCCAGAAGTGAGAGCAGGAATGGGCTGAGAGGGAGTAATTCTACAGTCACTTGCTAAAGGGAAAGAAAGTTGGCCAGGGAAAAGGAGCAGAGTAAGCCCTGGGGAGTCCAGCAAGAGGCCAAGAAGGATGAAATAGCCACAGGGAGCAGAGGAATCTCTGGTGGTAAACCAAGATAGAGAAGTGGCCAGCAGGGGGAAGCTGTCCCCATTGCCTATAGTTAAGGCTATGTTTATGTCACAGAGGTCATGTAAGTCAAGGAATCCATGACTTCCAAAGTCCTCTGTGACATTCTCTGCTTCAGCCCCAGAGGCTGCAGGACTAGAGCTGACAGCCTGTGGGGTCCTGGCAGGGTTCCAGTGACAGGCTACAGCAGTGACAAACGACAGGGGCCCCCTGCAAAGTTCTAGGGACAGGTGACAGACTCCTGAGGGGCCTCCTCAGGGTTCCAGCGACAGGTAACAGCCTTGCATGGAGGCTGGGGGGGCAAGCGGCTGGGGCGTCCCATTTTCTCTTTGGCCTCTCAGGCATTGTGGTCAGAGAGGCAACCTCACAGTTCCCAGCCACCAGCGTGGTGGGGGAAACCATGGAGCCACAGCAGCAAAAGTCCCAGACAGGTCACTGCTTCCATGATTTTTTGTTTATTGCCCGTAATCTGTCCATGACTTTTACTAAAAATAACCATGACACAATGTTAGTCTTACCTACAGTGCTTAATACACATGGAGAAAAGGAGATTTCATTTTGTAGTTCTCTGAATGTTGTGCCTAAACTCATTCAAAATTGGCTTAAAAAAACCCTACTTGCTTGTGCATCAACACTGATGTCTTCATCAATTGTCTTCACACAGTTGGAATACATTTGCTATATTAATTGCAGCTGCAAAGACAGCAGAGGGATTATAAAATCTTGGCCCAAATCGTCCCCTGAGTAATCCTTCCTATAGCCCTCCAAGAGGCTGCAGAGAATGTGAGGCCCTATAAAGATAATCGGAGCTGTGTTCAGCTTTACACAATGAAGTGGCATATTAAAAACAAATAGCTGTTTGGATTCTGGAGGACATAGTATAGCATTTTTAGACAGGGCTAAGGTAAGGTCTATATTACAAGACAGTGTTCTTAAAAAAAATATTGAATTGCTTCATTTGTTCTTTATTTTCATGCGGTCTGAACCACACTATCTTGGGCTGCTCCCTAAACCAACCATGAAACATGCTCCAGGCTCCAGAGGGCAGGGAGAGAAGGGTTGTAGACTAAAGGGCTCATGCATGAGAAGTTAGATCAGGCAAATACCATCATGAGCTGATCTGGATGAATCACAAAGCTCTTATTGAAGTTTATCTGCCATCAGACATAAGGACCATGGAAAAAAAATTCCTTGTAACCAGTCCAATAAATTAGCTAAGGCAGATGAAAGGTTCATGTCAGAATTCAGAATAAAAGTCATTGCTGGGCAGGCTTGGATCATTTGTTGGCATATGTTTCATACTTTCACACTGTTTCAAGCAGGAAACGTGATAGGGCTTTTTGGAAATCCACTGGACTTAGGAAATGTGTGTTATTGCTTAAGTATTTGTCCTGCAGGCAAGCTCCATGTCCAGAGTTCAGGGATATTCTGTCAGCTGTATGAATGACTTGCAGATTCCATTGGAATGCTTCCACTGGCACACTATCCACAGCAGAAAAATTGCTATGAGAGACTGAGATTGCATTTTTAGAACTTATACAAAAGTTCTCCTCTGAAGCCCTTCATTTTGTCTCCTCCCAGAAAAAGGGCAATTTTGGGGGGCTAGCAATTTGCTGAATCCTGTCTCACTTTTTTCTTACTACAAATCAATCTGCTGCATGAAGAGTTAATAACTCAGTGAGATGGGTGAACTGGTTTGACTCAAATAAGAGCCATTTCAGACCATCACCTCTCAAACCTTGCATGGAACCAAACACTTTTCAAGATTTGAAATGTTTGTTTAACTTGGAAACGAATCTCCCTATATCTTTTCATAATTTAATGTGGGGTCTGCAGTAGAAGTACTGCAAAAAACAACCCCAAACCCATATTGCAATATTTATGACCCAGCTGAAACCCTGAAGTAATTAAAATCTTGCTTTCAGACTGTTTGTTTTTTGGTCTAGACAAGCTTTGGATAGCTACCAGAACTTTGGATGATTGATGTCTGAACTAAGTATCTGAACCATTCAAGTTTACCCATCACTAGGTCCTGTTCCTGAGAGATATCAAGTGCCTTCTGCTCCAATTATTTCATGTAATATGAGGATGCCCAGCATCTGGAGGAAAAACAGTACTTTTGAGAAATCTCTTTTTAGACAAATAGTGTTTTCTGCAAGTTGTGAATAGTATGGCATTCTATAAAACTTTGAATCCTGGGTTTTTCAGTTTTCAATTTTCCAGCATCTTCTTCTAAAGCTAGTGTATTGTTAGTGCTTTGGGTGTCAGTAGCTGAAGTAATAGTCTTGCCACAGCACTGAGCTGGTGACTGGGAGCAGAGTGCATGCTCTCAGGAACTCAGCTGGCTCCGGGTAGAGTCACCTAGCAACCCAATGATCTAAGATTGTCCCAATAACCTCTCACTAAGTATCTGTACTCCCTGATTGGACAGAAGGGCCAACAGATTACCATCTGAGGCCTGGTCTACACCACACAGGTTGACATTACGTGACTAATTATGTCAGAATCTACACTACAGTCTTGCTCCCACTGATGGAAGTGCCGTACTACACCGACATCATAACTCCACTTCCATGAGAGACGTAGAGCTTACGTCGGTGTAGCTAGGGCAAAGCAATGTCTACATAGACACTGTCTTACTTACATGGGTGGTTGGCTGTCTTGACAATTTCATGGCAGGAGCTGTAAAATTGACAAGAAAACCAGGCTGTCCCCTGGCCCCCATGTCCCTGGAAAACTGGGCGGCTGGACCCCACTCCCAACTGGGACATTGGCTGTCTTGTCAATGTCATGGCTCAGCCTTGACATTGACAAGGCTGCCGGGCTTCTGGCTGGGGGGAGGAGGGGGCAGAAGCCAGGGCAGCTGGACCCCGGTCCCGGTGGGGAACGGGGAGGCAAGAAGCCCTGGGTAGTTTTCCTCACAGTCCCAGCAGAGAAAGTCCCAGGTGGCTTCCCCTACTCCCGGTGGGGAACCAGGGGCAGCAAGAAGCTGCCAGCAGAGCTGAGAGACTGGGCTTTCAGATCCCCACACTGCCCCTGTTAGGTCAGTGGAAGCGCTCCTGGTGAGGACTCACACCCTCAACCCAAATTGGGTAGTGTAGACATCAACTGTCACAGTAATTATTGTGGTGACTATAAGTTGACCTAATATAAGTCAACTTAAGTTTCTAGTGTAGACATACCTTAAGCCTTGTAGCAACAGCAGCACAGTGGCTGCTCTATGCATTCCACAACCACAGCTGACCCTGCACCAGTTCCTGTACCAGCCCTTGCTCCAACCCATGCCATGCCTGCTCCTGTTCCAGCCCTAGTCCCTATCTTCCTCCAACCATTGGCTTATCTCCTGACCACAATTCCAGCTCTGCCCCTTGGTTCTATCCTGGTTACTGAGTTCTGGCTCTGACCCTGACTGTGACTTTGGTTCTGTCCTCTGATTGTGCTCCAACTGTAGACCAGACTCCTGTACTTATCACTAGGTTGCATGGCCTCTAGCCTGAGGTAGGACACACACTATGCATTTGAACACTAGTCTTCATGAGAAAGCCCATAATGAAATAGGATATTGGAAGACATTGATTGACACATTACATCTAGTACATCATCTACAGTGTTTTGTGTGATTGAGTGCATAAAATAACTAGCTCACGGCTAAAATTCTGTAACCTTCGTTCAAATAAAATTACGTGTCTGAGTCTTTACTAAAGCTAACATCACAAACAGATTTTGGATACAAAAGTACCAAAGGAGTGATACTATTTTTCGAATGTTGCCTTTTTTCACTCACTTTATGTCAATTTCAGTCTTTTTTTAAAAAACAGTTTCCATGATATCTTTTAACAAGCCAAGGACCATATAGAAGACACAATTTGGGATAAAGGCTCAAAATGAGGGGAGATCAGCAAGAGTAATAGTGTGAGAGATTAACAGCACAATCTCCTTGTAGCATAATATCTTCTACTAGGACTTACCCGTGGGACAGACCACTCTGTCTCTTGAATGACAAAGAGGTGGGAGGCATAACTCACATTCTTAAAAAAAGCCTTGCTCTTCCAATAATGGTTCAGCTACCTTCAATCCTGCTCCTAACTTCCCTCTTATTTCTCAGATGGTTGAAAAGGTGACAGAAAGCACAGCTTCTGGAACATGTTGAAACTATGGATACATGATTGCCTTCATTAATTTCAGTTTGTCTTCTCAGTCTCCTCACAGTCCTGAGATTTGGACAAATATTACTGTCTCACTATGCCCCAGAGAGGTAGGCATTGAATAGTTAGCACTAGATATAGATTGAGCTGTAAGGGGTGGATATGTCATATGAAAGGAGATTCAAAGAGCCTGGCTTGTTTAGCCTAACCAAAAGAAGGCTGAAGGGAGATGTGATTGCTCTTTATAAATATATCAGAGGAATAAATACCAGGGAGGGAGAGGAATTATTTAAGCTTAGTACCAATGCGGACACAAGAACAAACAGATATAAACTGGCTATCAGGAAGTTTAGACTTGAAATTAGACAAAGGTTTCTAACCATCAGAGGAGTGAAATTTGGACCCTTCCAAGGGGAGTAGGGGGGGCAAAATATATATTCTGGCTTCAAGACTAAGCTTGATAGTTTATGGAGGGGTATGGTTATTGGGGTAGCTAATTTTGGCAATCGTCTTTGAACTATATGGTAATATTGCCCATGTCCGTGATGGATGTTAGATGGTGTGGGATTGAGGTACTACAGATAATTCCTTTCCTGGATGTCTGTGCTGGTGCATGTTCTTGTCCACAAGCTCAGGGTTTTAGCTGATCACCATATTTGTGGTCATGGAAAGAATTTTCCTCCAGGGCTGTCATTAAACAGATAGTTAAGGTGTAATGTCTCTTTCACCTGTTAAAGTAGTTAACAAACAGTGACCTGCAAAATCGGACTAGAGGACCAATCAGAAACAGATACTTCAAATCTAGGTGCACGAAGCCTTTGTTTGTGGTTTTTAGGTGTTTTGTTTTGTTCTCTTCTGAGTTCCTGAAAAGGGACTAGACATGCAACCAGGTTTCTTACCAATCTCCCTGCTACAGTCTCTATATATTCAGAATATGGTAGTATTGAGTTAGAAAGGCTTGGTTAGTTTTTTGATTGTTTACTGAATTTGTAACTGTATCTGGTGATAGAGTTTTAATGTGGTATTTTGTCTGAAGTAGTTTAAATGTATTTCTTGTGCAGCGAGAAGGCTTTTTCTTCATTGTCTATAAGCTGAAAGACCCTGTAATGTTACATCTTGTATTTACAGGATTGTCTTATTTTTTCTTTCTTTTATTAAAACCTTCCTTTTTAAGATCTTGTTTGATTTTCCAGTTAGGCTCAAGGGAATTGAGTCGTGTTACATTACAGCGGAAAGAGGTGAGCAGGGAAAAAAAAAAAAAAAAAAAAAAAAAAAAAAAAAAAATAAGTAAGGAGGGGGAAGGGGGAATCCCTTTGTTTAGATTCACAGAGCTTGAATCTGTATTGCCTGTGGGTGAGGTGGAAAGCCTCTGTTTTAAGATTCAAGGAGTTGAATCCCAGTGATCTTCCAGGGTAACCCAGGGAGGGAAAGCCTAGGAGAGGCATTAGTGAGGGAAAGAATTTACTTTCCTTGTATTAGGATCCAGGGAGTCTGCATCTTTGGGGTCCCCAGGGAAGGTTTTGGAGAGACCAGAGTTTATCAGGCAGTCAGAGTCCTGATTGGTGGCAGCGTATCAGATCTAAGCTGGTAATTAAGCTTAGAAGAATTCATGCTAGTACCTCATTTTTGGACTCTAAGGTTCAGATTGAAGAAAGAATATTATGACAAGGGCAGATTGGCAGAAGCCCTGGGGTTTTTTCACCTTCCTCTGCAGCATGGAGCACATGCCATTTGCTGGAGGATTCTTTGCACCTTGAAGTCTTTAAATTACGATTTGAGGACTTCGGTGGCTCAGACATAGCTCAAGGGTTTGATACAGGAGTGGGTGGGTGAGATTCTATGGCCTGTATTGTGCAGGAGGTCAGATTAGATGACCATAATGGTCCCTTCAGACCTTAAAGTCTTTGAATCTATGATTCTATGATCTAAACCCATTGAAGTAAATGGACAGTCTGCCATTTACTCCAATGGACTTTAGATCAAGCTGTAAGTCCTGTGTATGGGATGGCAAGTAATTAATTCATCCCAGAAAGGCTCTGAGGAAGGAATCATGGCTCAGAGTACTAGTTCCTTCTCTGCTTTCCCCTCTCTCCTGGAGGAAAGAAATTTACTTCAGCCCTAAAAAGGGTGCAGCTTACTTCTGTTTGCACCTGCTTGGTGCTGCTGGTCAGTGCATTGGGTGAAAGAGCAAAGATTCACCCCATCCTCACCCACCTGCTTGGGGGAGAATATCAGGCATGCAGTCTCTGATCCTCTCCTGAGTCATGATGTGGCTCACTCCCTATCATATATCTGAGAAGTCACCTTAGGGCCAGTCACAATCTGATCACTGATGCCTATACAGCCATTTGAAGATGTGAGATACATGTACACTAAGTGTTTTTAGAGCCTTTGGAACAAATTCTCATTGCCATGGAGGAAAAAAAATCACATTTTCATTGACTGATGTGGCAATTAAATCTTTCATTTTTGCATCAGAAGTATAGCAGTTTTTACTGTATTACGAAAATAGCTAAAGATTTTCTTTTTTTTAGAAAAGGTTTAAAGTTGGGGGCGAATTAATGAGACTGTGTGGGGATTTTCCTAGCTGGAGAAACTTTAGCTGTATTTTCTGGTGGAAAAATTGAATTTACCACGGTATTTACAAAAGTATCCAATTTTGTGTATGAAAATGTGTGCCAAGAAAAAGATTGGTCATTTCACCTACCTCTTGAATCTGATTTGATTACTTTGAGCCTATAATAATCTTTGTCTGTCTCATGAGGAGAACATGTTGATATTCTTGTTAACGCACTTTTAATCTGAGTGAACGGCATTGACTGTACACGCTATTTGGCTTGGAATTTTGTATCAGTCTGTCTTGGATTGGTTCAGCGCTTTATTTCTTCAGCACTGCTCAGCTTGGCATCAATTGTTTGAAATTCTAGAGATTCAGTGTTATATGTGACCCAGTAAAGTTAGTCTAAAACCTGAACAGTTTATCAAAGCCATTGGAGGGAGGAGGGCGCTCAGAAAAATATGGGACCTGGATCCAAACCATAACTGGTTTAGTTTCACCCAACTATGAGGTGCTGCAAAAACAAAACTGCCCTTCTCCAGACCCCACTAAATAAACTCAGCACGGCAAGTCTGGTTTAGCTTCTTTGGATTGCAGCTTGGAAATAAAGTTTGAGTATTAAATCAATAACGGCTTTCTCCTAGCTTGTAATCATCAGAGCAAATGAAACATTAACGATCTCTTTCAGAGCCAGATAGAATTAATTCTGCACATCATCCATTTTTTGCCTCATGTATAAAACTCACTAACCAGGACACACAAAATGATGGCACAAATTCAAGCTACCAGAAGAAATCATGATAACCTACCCAGCAGTTCTGAATTTATTTGAATTATCATGATTAGAAGTGGGTATGTGGGGGGGAATCACATTTTTGGTGAAACTGGAAAAAAATATTTCTCCATTGCCAGACAGTCTCTTAAAAAACAAACTCTGGCTCCCAGCTGGAGTCCTTTTGTCTAGGACAATTTTTTTTTTTAACTTTCTGTAGAGATGGGTGGGCACCTGGAAGGTTTTAGAACAACTTTAGGTCTTTAAAATGTTTTGCATACTTATGTATTGTTTCTCGGTAGCTATGGAACTTATTTGAAAGCAGAACAATGCAATTCAGGCAGATAAGGCTTCAGAGAAGCTGGCTGGTTTAATTAATGAGCTATTCCTAGCACTGACATGTTTCGTGGTTAGTAACCAATCTCGGACAGATTTTTTTAAAAGCTGGCCTCATTTTTTAATAATCTAAGAACGCACACAAATATTGTGGGTACAGCTTTGTGTTTACTTATTTATGGGTACAATTAGTATAACTTGACTGTCTCAGTATTCATTTGCAGGCACAATCATTTACTTATTTACCTCAATGACATTAATGGCACCCACAAAACTGCAGGTTCAAAAAAAGCCAGGTTGAAAATGGCTTACAAGTCAAGATCTGTGTGTCTCAGTTTCTCCACCTGTAAAATGTGAATAATATGTACTTGCCTATTTCACAGAGTGTTGTGGGGTTTTGTTAATATTTGCACAGTGCTTTGATAAAGTGTTACGTATGCTATATCATGCAATGAACACAAAAAGGCTTTTCTCAACCTGAGTTCCAGGGAGGAAACAGAAGTCTTCTCTTAGCAAGGGTGAGCAACAAGCAACTCCCATGTTCTCTCCTCCAAACTCCAGCTCTTTCTGGCTCTTCCTACTTTTCCTGTAGTCCACTCAGCAAGTAGAAGCTTGCCTAATGTGGACTGTGACTCCACTTCACACTAGTCAGTTTTGGCTCATCAGAGTAGCCAGTGACCTTGCCTTTGCCAAACTGGTAGTTCCATCTGGACTAAAGTGCAATTCTCTCCACCTAGTTCCTGACACTGTCCTGTGAAGGGTTTATTCACCCTTGTAGGCTGGTGAGCCTGCTCACCAACCTGGGGAATAATCAGCCATACCCACATGAGTCCTTAACCCTTGTCTTAGGGTTTTGTCTATTCCAAATGCAAAACAAAAATGATAACATAAAGCAAATGCCTTGCTGTCAAAGGGAGGTTGCGGGCTCTGTGGCCTCTGGCAGCTAATTAGCCAGGATCTTTCCTCAACCCACCACATCTTCAGGGCCTCCCACCACATTCTGTCCATCACACTGTCTGTGGCTTGGCATTTAGTTGCAAGAGGATGTATCTTTCACTCTCTCCTGGTCCCTGGCACTTCCTAATATATTCTCTAGCTGGCAGACATCAGACCCTCTCATCTGACACTGCTCACCTGGGTCTGACGGTTCCCGACACCTGCCTATCAACCTTCTCCCTAGAACAGGGATGGCTGCTTCCTGGTCCCTGTGGCCCTTAAAGGGGCAGGCTACCCTGTTACAACCTTGCTATCCACAGGTAAAAAGATAGGAGCGCTGGTAAGAAACTTGTTCTTCTTCGAGTGCTTGCTCATATTCATTCCAAGTAGGTGTGCGCACGCCGCATGCACGTTCGTCGGAAGAATTTTCCCCCAGCTACACCCGGCGGGTCGGCAGGTGCCCCCTGGCATGGCGCCTTTGCGGCACTGTATATATGCCCCTGCCGACCCGGCCGCTCCTCAGTTCCTTCTTACCGCCCGTGTCGGTTGTTGGAACAGTGGAGTGAGGCTTGCTGACCTCTACTTCCCTAGCTTTCAACCCGTTTTTCTCTAGTTTATACTTACAGTTGTAGTTAGTGTTAATTCTTAGTCTTTAATAGTAGTAGTTAGTGTAATTTTGTATATAGTTAGAGGGCTGAGGTTTCATCCTCCTCAACCCTCCCGGGACCCGGGCTCATGCCTGGCTCTCCCGCTTCAAACAGTGCTCGGCCTGCCGCCGGCCGATGCCAACGGGAGACCCCACGATCGTTGCCTGAAGTGCCTGGGGGAGTCCCACCTGACGGACAAGTGCAAAATCTGTAAGTCCTTTCGAACAAGGACAAAAAAAGGAGCGGGAATCGCGTCTAAAGCAGCTCCTTATGGAGGCCGCCTTGACCCGGCAGCTCCGGCACCGAGCGCACCGAAGTCCGTACGGCAGAAGTTCCGCATCGGCACCGGAGACGACCGGCACGCCAAACACCGCGGCACCAACAGTCTCCGGCGCAGAAGTCAGCCCGGCACCGCTCTCCCTCTCGCCGAAGGCGAAGAAGTCCAAGGCTCCTGCGGCTGCAGCTACAGCACCGCAGTCTGAGCATGGGAAACCGTGCCGTCCGGCACCGCCATCTGCCGCGGCACCGGTTCTCCCAGCACCGTCGACTCCGGCCAGGCAAGAGCCGTGAGTCCGGTGCCAGACAGCTCCCCGGCGGATGCCCTGGTCGAGCTTGCTGTTCCCACTACGCCGGAAACCTTTGCGACGGCGAGGGAATTGATAGCGCTGACTGAACCTCCTCCCGCCTCAACCCCCGGCACCGCCGGTGCGGGTAATCTCGTCTACGGGGAAGCCGGCTATGTTTCGACCGATGTCCCTCGGAGAAGTGGACAGGCACCGGTCGAGATCGAGATCACGGCACCGCTCCCGCCGCCGGTCTCCGTCACACCGCCGCTCGCAGTCCCGGCACCGGTCTCTCTCTCGGCGCCGGTCGTACTCGCGGCACCGGTCCAGGTCACCGGACCGGTACTCGTCTCGACGGTCTACCCTCCCGGCACCGATCCCGACGGAGCCCATCTCACCGTCGTTACTCGCGATCTACCTCCCGGCACCAGGCTGGTCGCAGGTCCCGCTCCGGTCGACCTCCCGGCACCGTGCTGGTCGCAGGTCCCGCTCCCCGTCCGGCACCGGTACGACTCCCGGCACCGTTCGCCAATACAACGCGAGGTCGGGTACCAGTCCCACGGACGATCTGCTCCACCTTGGCCGTCACGGCACCCCTCGGTTCCTCTCGCCCGGACAGCGCTCTCTACGGGGATGTGGAACCCAGAGAGCACCAGGGTCTGGGACAGCCGCCGCAGTGGCCCTTCTGGACACCTTGGCCTATCATCAAGCCCAAGGTGATCCCATTGTGGTATCCCAGCCTGCGACTTCCACCCGTCGGGTACCGGAGGCCTCTATCAGCCGTCCACCGCCAGAGGACGACACCTCTACGGCGACCCAGGACCCTGAAACCGCCACACAAACGGCCCCCCCTCTAGAGCAAGAACCTGAGGAGGAACCTGTGGTCCCCGGTCTCTCGTCCTCCTCCTCGCCGGACGAGGCGGTGGCGGGCACTTCAACTTCGGGCCCGCCCCCCATCGACCTACGCGCCCACCAGGACCTGCTCCGCCGCGTAGCGTTGAGCATTAACCTGCAGGTGGAGGAAGTCCCCGAGGTGGAGGACCCGGTCGTGGACATTCTGTCTTCAGATGCCCCGACACGGGTCGCTCTGCCTTTCATACGCTCCATCCAAGCAAGAGCGGACACAATATGGCAGTCTCCGGCGTCTATCCCTCCAACGGCCAGGGGCGTGGAGAGGAAGTACATGGTGCCCTCTAAAGGGTACCAGTACCTCTACACCCATCCTCCTCCATGCTCCCTGGTCGTACAATCCGTCAACGAGAGGGAGCGCCATGGCCAGCCAGCCCCCGCCCCAAAATCGCGGGAGGCTAAACGCATGGACCTACTGGGACGCAAAGTGTACTCCGCAGGGGTCTGCAGTTGCGGGTTGCCAACCAACAGGCCCTCCTCAGTAGATACAATTTTAACACCTGGCAGTCCATGGCCAGATTCACTGAGCTGGTACCGCTAGACTCCCGTCCGGAGTTCCAGAGCCTGCTGGAGGAGGGCAAAAAGATCTCCAGAACCTCCCTGCAGGCCTCCCTCGACGGCGCAGATTCAGCGGCTAGGACCGTCGCGGCAGGAGTAACAATGAGGAGGATTTCGTGGTTGCAGGTGTCCGGATTGCCTCCAGAACTGCAACACACGATCCAGGACCTCCCATTCGAGGGACAGGGCCTCTTTCGGAGAAGACGGACCCACGTCTCCAAAGCCTAAAGGACAACCGCATTATCATGCGCTCCTTAGGCATGCACACGCCGCAGACCCAAAGAAGGTCCTTCCGCGCGCAGCCTCCGCGCCCCTACCCCCACCACGCCCCCGTCAAGACTTTAATAGACGACGGGGCCGTGTGAACCGGAGACGTCAGTCTGGTTCCAAGGGGGACAAAATAATGGTTCCGCCAAACAGCCGCCGGGACCTAAACAAAATTTTTGAAGGTGCGGTCGAGAGCAGAGCACCAGTCCCTTTCCGGTCTCCTTTCCTTTTTTCAAACCGCCTTTCTCCCTTCTCTCCGGCGTGGACCCGTCTAACTTCGATCGTTGGGTTTCTGCGCACGGTGGAGTTTGCTACCACCTCCAGTTTATTTCGCCTCCTCCCTCCCACCCACCCTCCCCGTCCCTCTTCAGGGACCCCTCTCACTAACGAGCATCTCCTGTACCAGGAGGTCCTCACGCTTCTCGAAATCGGAGCTGTAGAGGAGGTGCCTCAAGATCAGAGGGAGAGGGTTTTACTCCCCGCTATTTTTTAATCCCCAAGTCAAAAGGGGGTCTCCGACCCATCCTAGACCTGCGCGGACTCAACGCCTTCGTGAAGAAGTTGAAGTTCCGCATGGTGTCCTTGGGGTCTATATCCCGTCCCTGGCTCCGGGAGACTGGTTCGCTGCTCTCGACATGAAGGACGCCTACTTTCATGTTTCGATCTACCCACCGCACAGACGTTTTCTTCGCTTTGTGGTACGGGACCGCCACTTTCAATTCACGGTCCTGCCCTTCGGCCTTTCCTCTGCCCCGCGGGTGTTTACAAAATGTATGGCGATAGTGGCCGCTTTCCTCCGTCGACGAGGCATATGTGTCTTCCCCTACCTGGACGACTGGCTTGTTCGCGGGTCCGGGGTCTCAGAAGGCTAGTCGCACACACATAGCATCATTAACAGCAGCTGTTCGAAACTCAGGCTCTTGATCAATTTCGACAAGTCCATCCTCTACCAACGGCGAGGATAGTACTTACATTAGGAGCTCGCTTAGACTCCACTCTGCCGACAGCCTCGCTTCCACCCTGCCGGTTTCCCAGGCGATAGTCTCTACAAATGAAGGCCTATACCTCGCCTTCCCCACACTTCGCGACCCGGGTTTGCTCAGCCTTGTCGTCACATGCGGCCTTGACCTTTGTCACCAAAGAACGGCCAAGCTCCGCCTCGCCCCCTGCAAATTTAGTGGCCTCCGTTTATCGAACCTCGGAGAGAACAGCGGGCCCGATGGACATCATCACACTCTGCCAAGAGCGTTTTTGCTCTCCTCCGTGATGGCAACCCCCTCCTGTTCATGTGCGGGCATAGTCGTTTCCATCTCAGGAACCATCAGGTCCCTCCTGACAACAGATGGCATCCTCCCTGGGCTGGAAGCTCCACATGAGCGGTGTCTCGCCGGAAACCACAGGTCTCTGGCTGCTCAGGCGAGCTCTCACTGCCCACATAACGTCGAGAGCCTGCGAGCAGTCCGCCTCGCCTGTCAGACCTTTCTTCCCTCACCTGCGCGCGAGGACGTTGCGTTTTTAGTGCTCACAGGACACACCACCGCGGACTGCACTATATAAACAAGCCAGAGGGACCCGTCCTCCTCGTTTCCAGCGAGGTTATCGCACTCTGCGGAATTTGTATAGCCCACGTCCACCACCCGATCTGAGTGACCCCTTCCTTCCGCAGTCCAAGAACGTATTGGCACCATCTCAGCAGATCCTTCCTACCCACGAGTGGTCCCTCTCCGGACATAGAAACCCATTCTCTTTCGGAGGTGTTCAGGTTTCCCCGGATCGACTCTTCGCCCTCCCGCACCAACCGAAAGTGCCCACCAGGTTCTTGCCTCCTTCGTGGTCTTGCCCGGCTGAACGAGCGGACGCTCTCCGTCTGGTCGACCCACCTCCTATACTGCCTTCCCGCCGTCCTTGGTGCACAAAGTTCTGGAAAGCCTGCCAGGGACAAGCTCGGGTAAATTCCTCATCGCACCAGGTTGCCTCGCCAGCACTGGTACACCACGTTGAATGGAACCTGTCCATAAGCCAGTCCGGTTCTCTGCACTACATAACAGGACTTAATATCCTCAACCACGCAGGCTTCCCATCCCACCTCCAAGTCCCCCACCTGACGGCGTGTTCCTGGCTGCGCTGAGCTCTGTGCGAGCTGCAGTTTTTACCCCAGCTGCAGAAGTGCTCCTGGGAAAGCAAGAAGCCTGCAAACAGGCTACCACCTGGCAAAAAGAAGATCTCTTGCTGTTCAATCCAAGCGTTATCACCAACACTGCTCCCATCCAAGTACATATTGAATATCTATGGCCACCCTTAACAGCCCAGCCGCCTTCGACACTCTCCCTTGGAGTCCACCTACTCGCTGCCATTTCTTCGCCATCAAGGAAGATGCCTTCCTCCTCTTCCTCACCCGTATGGTCTCTAGTTCTCAAGGGCCTGAGAGCGCTTGTATCCCAGCCAGTCCGCGTCCCGCCCCCCCGCTTGGAACCTCAATCTTCTCTCAAAACTAAGGCCCCTCCCTATCGAACCTTGGCGACTGCCTCTCCATGTATCGTAATCGTGGAAAGTGTTTGTTCTTGCTTACAATCGGCCAGGGAGAGTCTCTGGAGCTTCGTCTTGTCGCGACCCACCTTACACGATATCACAGACATAGTGCGAGGCTGCAGCCCGCATCCCGCCTTACTCCCAGTGGTATTTCTTTCCCCCCTTCCACCTTAACCAGAATATTCCTCCAGGGTTACCTAAACCTCGATGCATCCCGCAGGAAGCCAGCAGCCTACCGACTTGATGTTCACCAGGAGCCCTGCTCTTACATTAAACTCACCAGACCTCCGAAAGACCTCCCAACTTTTTTCATCCCGTTGCGGACAGGAGAAAGTCACCCTCTCGTCTCAAAACTATTCATCCTGGGTGACGCCTGCATTTTAAAACGTTGCTACGTTTAGCTCACAACCCTCCAGATGATGACTGCAGCATTCCACCGATTGAGGCACCAAGCTGGCCTCGATTGCCTTCCTACCCAACGTGTGCCATACGAGACATATGTCGTGCACCAGTTACATCGAGCCGGGCGGGAACGACGTGGTCATCCTGTGCACACGTCTTCTCTGCCATCCTGACGCCTGGTGCAGCAGTGAGGGACAATGCAGCTCTGGGCTTGCTGTTACATTTGACAGTTCCAACTCACCCACACGCCTAGGTTAAGGCTTGGATCACCTACTTGGAATGAATAATGAGAAGCACTCGAAGAATAAGACGGTACTCACCTTGTGTAGCTGTGTTCTTCGGATTGTTGCTCATATTTATCCACACCCGGCCTCCTCCCAACTGTCGGAGTAGCCGCGGCAAAGAGAACTGAGACGGCCGGTGTCTGCAGGAGGCATATATACGTGCCCAAAGCGCCACGCCAAGGGCGGACCTCCAACCCGCCGGTGTTGTAGGGGAAATTCTTCCGACTAACGTGCACGCGGATGCGGCACACTTAACTGGAATGAATATGAGCAAACACATCTCGAAAACAACAGCTTACAAGGTGAGTAGGTAACCGTCTTTTCGTGTGGTGCTTCCTGGACTGAGCAACTTGCTGGTAGATTGTATAAAAGGTTAACACCACTCCACCTGACCAGCAGTCTGAGATGATCCACTGACTCCAGGTGGGCGACTGTTACATTGGTTTACAAATGGCAGCAATCATAATATGCCTAATAGCACCGGTAGAGGTGTGATCAGCACTGTATTAATAGGCAGTGTCACAGGGCTTTGCTACTGATGGCGTGGCACCTGTGGCATAAGTTAGGGATGTGAGGTAAGGTTAATCGTGTTTCCTGGTAAGGGCCTGAACATAAGGGGGTGAAACCCAAAACACGACCAGAGGGACCAATCAAGGACCCATGGATTTAAAAGTCTGGGACGGGAACTGGAAATTTCGGAGTTCTTTTTGGTTTTTCCTCGGCATGAGTAAACAGCTTTTTCGTCTAAACTCCAATCGTCTTTCTAATAATCTACTACAAAGTGTGAGTACCAAAAGGGAAACAAAGCAATAAGCTGTTATGTGCTTTGGTTTGTAATTACATGTTGTTGATTTGCTGAACTGGTTTAATTGGGCATCTTTTAAATCAGGACTGTTTATTCCTATTATTCTTATAAGCCACATCCCTGTATGAGTTCTAATGCAGAGTTTTTGTTATATGTAAGTTCTCTTTTTATATAAAGTTTTCTTTTAAAACTTGTGAGTTTCTTTTCCTAGTTGAGGCAAAGGTATAGAGAGAATTCTGTGCCCAGAGCTCTGGTCTACCTCTGGGCGTTGAACAGGCTAGGGGAGGAGCCATGCTCTGTGTTTAGCTTTCCTATTGTCCCAGCGGCAAGGGAACAAGTACACGGGAAAAAGTAGGGGACAAGAGCGAGAAGGTCACTCGTGGTGCGGGTTGTGTTTGAGGTTTTTCTCTAGTTACTGCTACGGAAGCAAAGGGAGGAGGTGAATCTTCTTTGTGTGAGCTTAACTAGGTTGAATGCATAGCCCTCAAGGGGGAAGCAGATTATCCTCGCGTTGTATTTCAAGGGCAATGAAAGCCAGAAAGGCATCACTCCGGCTAACCCAAGAAAAGGGGGGGAAACTGGGGGATGAGATAGGGAGACCCAGAGGGCTCTGGGTCTTGTGGGGTCCCCCAGGGATAAGTTGGGGCGACTTGAGGGCTGATAGGAGCCAGAATCCTATCTGGTGGCAGCGAGATAAGATCCAAGCTGGTACAAGCTTGGGGGGAATCATAGTATAGTAAGCACCCAGATTTTGGACGCTAAAGTCCAGATTTGGGACAGATGCTTATCACACACCTCCTTGTGGCCCATCTGGGCATTAGCTCACAACCAGTCTGACACACCCTCCAACCTTTGGCCACTCACTCCATGGTCTGTCTCTCTCTCAAATCAGGTTACTTCCTCTGGCCAGGTTACCACTTCTATTGAATGATTGTCCCAGTCATTCTTCTGCTCCACTGCCTAGCTTGTGCCATTTTCCCAGTGGCCAGTAGTGGCCACCACTACTCTGGGTTCAAGCCCATGGACCCTACAACCAAGAGCCAAGGTCTGCATTGTCCCAAACCTTGCTGCTGTTTCCCTGGGCTGCTTCCTACTTTAGCTGTATCAGGCTCCTCCTCCACTCTCCTCTATGTATGCCCTTCCCTCAGGGCCAAGATTCTAAGGTCGCTCATCTCACTCAGTTTCCTCCTTTCCCTCTCTAAACCCAGACAGCGAATGCAGGTCTTCTGCACTGTAAACCACTTCTCACTGGCTAGTTCCAGGTTTTACAGCAGTTGGGCTTCATCAGCAGTTACAAGCTTATCAGCCCTGACTATCCCCCAGAAGCAGCCCATCACAGGGTTAATTGACCCTTTCTCTCTACTCAGGCCTTGCGTGGGGTAGAGACCGCATCAAAGGCAGACATAAGAAGAATTACTTTATGGTGTATTATAAATTATGATGGATTTGAAGGAACAGCTTGGATTTGAACATTCACGAACTATTGAGAAGCTCAATTTTGCAGTTCAAGCCCATGTCTAGCTACAAGATCTCATAAGGCCACCCAAAAATTAACTCCTTATACTGTCGCAAGATCTGAATTTGTCTTTGGGGTTCAGAATACAATACCTTGTCCATAAATTATCATACCACTGTTTTCTGCCCTGGTCCTATACTCATTGAAGTACATGAAAGCTTTGCCCTTGACTTTAATGGCAACCAGATCAAGCCCTTTGCGATGAAATTTGTAATTAAATGCAACCCCTGCCACAAAGGGAAAGTGCATTCTGGACTTTGATTGTTGAATTTCCATGGTATAGTTCTTAATTGTCTTTTAACAAAATCACTCTTCCAAGACCTTGCCCTGATGCATGTATATTTCTAACATTATCGAGAACTTGAAAGGGGAGGTAAATTGGCTGTGTTTTTCTGAAAACCACTTCCATTTCAATCTGAAACCTGACTGCATATTGTAACATAACAGACAGTATAAACTGACAGAGAAAAGAAAAGCTTTATAACAGAATATAATTTTTTACTCCATATAGGAGATAGTAAAGTTAAAATAAAATAGAAACCCAATCTGAAAGTGTAAGAGCCTTTCTGAAAAGCAGTGATAGCAATTTTGCATGTCTCCCCAGCACTTTCATCATTTTAAAGCAATGTTATAGCTATGCTATTTTATTTTAACAATTACTCTCACATAGATTTTTGAGCTTATAAAAAAGGCAGCCTTCTTAAAGAGAAAGTCAATACAACAGCAAGCTTGGCATGGTCTAGAAGTCATAAAAAAATTCAGCAGTAGATTCAAGTTTGCACAACCTATAATTGATACATGATAGAAGTCGAGAGGGTGTTTGTAAGGCTGGAGATTCACCATAGCAAAAAATGACCCTACTGTTGCCATTTCTTATCTTTGTGGTTGTCTGTTATGTTCTACCAGGAAACCACTGTGATATAATCCTGAACTCTGATGGAAAATGTAGCCATTAACCACTGAGCTGACATATACCAGAAATAAGACTTTTCAATAATAATCTTCACTTCTTGCATTCTTGTGCTTATAACAGAATTTCTAATAATTGTGTAGCTGTATTATTTGCTAATTGTAGTCATCATCATTCCTTTTATGTATTCTGAAATTCACAGTTAAAATGTGATGTGTTCTCTTTTACTCTGTTTTTGTAATGCTAGCCAGTAAAACCAAGTCTGAATTCACAACCAACGATTTATTCAATTAACTTCTCCCTTTTTTCCCTGTGTGTGAATTGTTCACAGATTAAGAAATTTTTGAATTTATTTGTTCAAAATAATCCGTGAATTTCTTCAACAGACCTTTATCTACCAATCTACCAAATTTTAGTCAAATCTGCAATTTGTAAAAAACGGCTTGCCTGTCTTCCCTGCTTCTGGAGAGGTTTGCTATAAACAACACAGCATCCTTAATTTTTCATTATAAAAAAGGTTTCTTTCTTTTACTGTCCACAATAAAGAAACAGCCAACTTCCCAATAGGCAATTTCTTGTATAAAGAAGTTCAGTACTAAAATTAAAACTACCATTACAGGGTAAAATTAATCCCTAGAGTAACTCCACTGACACCAAGGATGAATTGGACAAAGCTCCCATAAACTTCAGCTGGACCAAGGTACGTGGACAATATGTTGTATCCACATTACTACGAATTCTGGTTTCATTACAAACCTGAGGTGAGGTCAAGTCTGCAGAAACTGCTGAGTTTTCAGTGAACTCTGGGACAATTTATGGATATGGCTAGAGATGTGAAAGTAGAAAATCTGTCAAACCAAGAAATACCCATGGTTTCAGTGATACTTCTCTCTGAGAATTTTGTTTGAATACCAAACTCAAAATAATAAAATTCAGGGAGTGCAAGCCACTAGATTGGAACAATATGCATAGAAACATTCTCACCCAACCCCCCATACAAACTGAAATTGTATAGTTTCCTACAGCTTTTGATAGCCTAAGAAAAATTGGCTAGGCTTCATATTCAGATTCCTGGGGTGGTTGATGACCCACAGCATAAACTGCCCTTCCAGAACCTTAGAAAACACATCACTTTGTGTTGATTTGTTAGTCTTAAAGAGTTTCACTGAGAATCCATTAAACCTTGGTGAGCTTTTCTCAAATAACTGCCTTTGGAATAAATCCATATCCCCTGTGGTATGTATGCTATGATATTGCTTCTACAAACCAGACAAATATTTACTGTTTTATCATCTAAACTTTGCCATCTGTTTAAAAAAATTGGCTCTACAAATGTATAGCAGCCTGTTACTGCTTTGGGGTTCACTCAGACGTTTAGAGGCTCTAAAAATATTTAACCAGCTATACAAATCAGACAGAAGCTGTGAAAAACACAAGCTGAATCTGCTTTTACTGTTAAATCAGGAGACATTAAGATCTATATAGGATTTCATTATAATATTGCACAAATGTTAACCGGATATCTCACCAACCCCTCCTGCATTTTTGGGATAAAAATAAATAAAATAAAAGCCTGATCCAAACATGGCCACTTTCTGTAAAAGGCACATGTTAAATCTTCATTCTCTGCAATGATCTCATCGTCGCAGCCTGGCTTACAGATGCTAATTGCTTTCCAGGTTGCTGCAGTCACATCTTGGATACATTATGGTGTGCAGGAACCAATAATAACACATTTAGGCCGATACATCCTGAAATTGCATTATGTGGTTTAAAGGAGGGGAAAAGAAAAGCAGTGTCACTGGAGCATTGCTTTTGAACGTGTGGCATGACTGTAAACCCCTGGAAGCACAAATGAGAGTGGCTAGGCTGAAATTGAGAACTAGGGCATATTTCTTGGCTCAAACTAAGTCTTAACCACTGTTGAAATATAACTAAAGAAAATGTGACACTATAATAATTGAAATTGCCTAATCCACTGTGAGCACTGTATTGTTTACTATCTTAGTCCTCTCTTCTACAGGGTTATTCATAGATTAATATTCTGAATTGGAATCTTGTGGAATAAACTAATAATTCCCCTGAAAACAATTACATGCTGTTATTTAGCTCTCGGTAGATCGCTGTACTATTTGGTGATGTAGCCTGAAATGAAACTACATCTTCGTGAACTAAAGTAAAAAAGATGGTGTACTTCACCAAAAGAAATAAAACATACTGCATTACTTTGACAACCTTGAAGGTGACTTCTCCAACCCATTGATTAGCAGGTTCGTGCCCTGAAATAAAGCTCAGTGAGATTCATTACAGTTCCCTCACTCACCAGAGTATTAAAAACCAAAATGCATCATTAACTCACAAGTGGACTTTAAACATTTGGCAATAAGGGATCAACTTGACTCTAGTGACAAAACCATCTGCAAAAATACTTTAGACTTCTACTGTAAAAGGAAGTAATTGCTTCTACATTAATGATGAAAGAACTCATTTTGCTATAGTTAGTAGCCTTTGTCTTTTTTGTCACTAAGAATAGTTTGCTGTATAAAGGACCTTGACTGGATTGCCATAAGGAACAGAGGACAACAAGCAACTCCTTTTTCAAAGGACTTAAAAGAAACTCTTCCACCTATGAGTCATAAGGTTAGCTACAGCAGGCAGCAGAAATATAGATGTGAGATATAAAAGCTCTACAAGCCTATAGGCCTTGACCAACAATTACCCAACCTTTTGTGTATATATAGCGGTGCAAGGAAGAGCGGTGGGAAACCGTAATTCTGAGAAAATTTCACTTCTGAAGTACTACTTAGGCATGTAGATCACTACTGTAGGTTTAGAGCTGGCCAAAACTTGGGAAATCTGGTTCATGAGACATTTTGATAATTTGGAATTTGGGTTTGTTCTGAATTGGACTGAAACCCAGTTTTTAAATTTCTTACAAACAAGAAATCCTGAAAATATTTTGGTTTGGAAATGATTCATTTTCTTCCACAACAAAATATGCTCCCCAGGACTAGCTACAGCTGACTGAAATTGCTGTGATTAGCAGTGGGGAAACTGACAAGAATGTCAGTTTCAGTCAGCACCTGGTGGGGCTCCCAGGGTCCACCCTGGAGTAGCCCTGACATGCGGCCTACCTTAGGGCTGGGCATCCCAGTGCTTCCTGACTCCCAGGATAGTGGGCTGGCCGACTCCCAAGCTGACCTGGGAGTGTGGAAGCCCTGGTGTTCACAGCCTGGGACAGCTTGTATAATGGGGTTGCTCAGGTGCCATGGACCCTGCAAGCCCATCACTGGACTTCCAGGCCCCTGACTCGGTAGCTCTATGGCTTCTCAGTAGCTCCTGAGGAGTGCTGGCAGGGAGCCGGGTAGGTTTCTGAGGGCATGTCTATACTACAAAGATAAATAATTAAGTCGGTTGGGTGTGTCCACACTGCGCTCATTGTCTTGGTGGAGTGCATCCTCACTAGCAGCACTTGCATCGATGCAGAGAGCAGTGCACTGTGTGTAGCTAACCCACTGTGCAACTAGCTGCAGAGGGTTTTGAGAAGGGTTTGCAATGCCTCCTGGGACCAAAACATTGTCTCAGGGTGGAATGGAAACATGGCTTTGACCTCTCACAATGCAGTTTCCTCCCTTCTTCCCAACCTACTTTGATATAAATGGCAAACAACCGATACTTTTTGATGCATGTTTTCAAAAGCCTGGCTAACCATGCATACACCATAGCCCAAGAAGCATGGACCCCACTCAGCTGTGCACTGCTGTGAGCATTACAAACACCTCATGCCTTATCCTGCAGTATTTCCAGAGCTAAGACAGGAGCCGCAGTGCGGAAGTGTCTTTGCAGTGTCCTTCAAGCAGCTCTGCTGCAAGCCATAGAACAAAACAATTCCCAGTTGATTCTGGCAGTTGGGCAGCACCTGAACACAATGGAGCGCTGTTTCTGGTCCCAGGAAACAAGCACTGAAATTGCATTGGAATTGCACTGTTATGCAGTTATAGAACAATGAGCAGTGGCTTCAGAACTTTTGAATGTCCACTTTCCAGGAACTTTGTGCAAAGCTTTCTCCAGCCCTGAAGCGCAGCAACAATAAAATGAGACCTGTTTTGTCAGCGGGGAAGCAACTGGTGATCACCCTGTGGACACTTGTAATGCCAGACTGTAAGCCTCTGGGTACAGACCTGGTCCTTGTGCTGCTATGCTGTGTACTGCAATGATGCCAGCAGAATTAATACTGGAGTGGCATGGAAAAGTGTCCTATCATAGTGGAAGAAATAAGGCAGCCACTACTGAAACCTTCTGCAAAGGTTGCATGAAAGTTTCCTGGAGATCTCCATGGATGATTCTTGGGCCATCCCTATACACATAGACAGTTTTTTGGGGAGGCATCCTCTGGATAGCTGGAGCACACACTGGGAAGCAGATACCACTACACCTCACTTTTTCTTATTATTAAACATAAAACATAACCCCTACAATTTGCTTGGAATTGCACACTCACCAAGGGTGCCTTCACTAGCATCACACTTGGGCACCATGCTGTCCTGCGACAGGCTGGACTGTTCCGGGATTAAAAATAGCTCCTGGTTCTTGGGGAGAATGGATCCCTTGCTGTCTTTCTCCTCCTTGTTGTTACTTGAGTTGGCCTGGGACTCCTGGGAGATATCCATGCTGCGTTTGGGGGGTAGTGGTGGAGATTCCACTGAGAATCACATGCAGCTTATTGTAGAAGTGGCATGTCTGTGGTGCAGAACCAGAACAACTAGGTAAGGTAAGGGTTAATTTTCTTTTGCCTGTAAAGGGTGAACAAAGGGAACCAAACACCTGACCAGAGGACCAATCAGAGAACTGGATTGTTTAAAAGTCAGGGGCGGGAATTTGTATACTGAGGG
>NC_133770.1:72797905-73035916 GCF_003597395.2 Chelonoidis abingdonii
GTTCTGGGTCTTGGGGGTCCCCCAGGGAAAGGTTGGGGTGACTCGGGGGTAACTAGGAACCCCAACAGTCCTAGTTGGTGGCAGCGAGATAGACCCAAGCTGGGTATAAGCTTGGGGAAGGTTCACAGTAAATGCTCAGATTTTGTACGCTAAAGTCCAGATCTGGGACAGACGTTTGTGACAGCCTGGGACTCCTGGGAGGTATCCATGCTGCGTTTGGGGGGTAGTGGTGGATATTCCACTGAGAATCACATGCAGCTTATTGTAGAAGTGGCATGTCTGTGGTGCAGAACCAGAACAACTGTTCACCTCCCTTGCCTTCTGGTACACCTGCTGAGTGTCCCTGGTGTAGCCTTTCTCCCCCATGCCCCACACGATCTGTTTGTAGATGTCTACATTTCTTCAGCTGGATCAGAGCTGTGCCTGCACAGATGCTTCTCCCCACAAACTAATAAGAACCACCACCTCCTGTGTACTACAGGCTAGAGCATGTTTGGGGCAATGAGTCACCATGATCATCTGGGTTGCTGAACTCTCCATTCTGATCAAACCGGAAATGGGAATTCTAAAGTTCCCAGGGCCTTAACAGGGGAGGGGCTGTTTCCTGTGTACCTGGCTGCTGTGTAGCGGAATTGAAAATAATCACCAAAGAGGTCATAGCAGAGCATTGTGGGACACTTCCTTGAGGCCAAGTCAGTTGACCTAAACAATGCTGTGTCTACACTACCTCTCTGTTGACCCATCAACATCGAATTAAGCACTAGGCCTCTCGCAGAAGTGGAGTAATTAAATCGACGTAAGACGGGAGTTAGGTTGGCGGAAGGGACCTGGTAGTATAGACACATACATTATTAGGTTGATGTCAGGCAGCTTCCATCAACGTAAGTTTGTAGGGTAGACCAGGCCTGTCAGACCCTGCCTGTGATCTGGGGAAAATTCGTCAAACTGGATTTGCTTTTGTGAGACCTTTTGGGGTGATGAATAGATGTTTTCTGGCCAGGCCATGCATCTGGATTAAGTGAATACCTCAAGGCAGTGGTGTGTTTCCCAGTGTTAATTTTATGTTATGGTTAAAAATAAAAAGAAACAAACACACACTTGAGTACTTCAATATGAGTTAAAGATGTGGGTGTTTATCTTTCCTGCTGAAGAAACAGGAAGGAGACCATCAGCAATAGCTGCAGTATAGCAAGTACGGTTCATTAGATTAAGTGGTCTGAAACTCTGGTGTAGACATTGTGTTGAAATGATGCCATATTTCTGGTGTTAAATCAGAAGGTCAGGGCTGGTTTCTTAAACTAGCCAAGAAAGAGAGAACTTGTACAATGTACTCTGGAGTGCTTTATTGAGATCAGAATGATTTGAAAAAATACAGTCTGACTCTGCTTATGTTATGTAGGAGCTTATCTGTGTAAGTAGTTGAAGTCCTTGTGGCAACTCCCCTGTTTAAGGGATCACTGAACAGATAGACCTAGGGCTTGATTTCCTAAAGGCGCAATCATATTCCCCCCGCCCCACCCAGCAGCTTTGTTTTATGGCTGAATTGATTCAATGAACTACTCTACATTCCCTACACACAAACACCCGACAGAGTTGTGTTTAAACAGGTGTCATAAACAGATAGTTAAGGGTTAATGTCTCTTTTACCTGTAAAGGGTTACAAGCAGTGAACCTGGAACTCCTGACCAGAGGACCAATCAGGAGACAAGATACTTTCAAATCTCGGTGGAGGGAAGTCTTTGTTTTGTGGTGTTGGTGTCGTTGTTCTCATCTCTGGTTCTGAGAGGACCAGTGCAACAGGTTTCTGTCCAAATCTTCTGATACAGTTCAGTCTAGGACTGGTACAGAAAAACGTAAGTACAAGTAGGATATAGGCGGTTCTTTAGTCTTTGATTGTTTTCTCTATTGCCAAATGTGTATTTCGCTGGAGGAATTTTAAACTTGTTTTTCTGAAGGATTCTGAAATTTCGAATTCACGCTGGGAGAAGACTATCTCTAGTTCTTGTGAGGCTGAAAGACCCTGTACAGTTCAACTGATTTTACAGAGACTCTTTTACTTTTTTCTTTCTTATTGCAAAAATTGTGTCTTTTTTACAAACCTGGATTTGATTTCTCGCTTTCAAGACTCTAAGGAATTGAGTTCGACTCACCAGGAGATTGGTAGAGCAAAGCAGGAAGATAGGAGGGGGAAGTGGAATTCCTCTGGTTTCTAGATTCATGGAGCTTGAATCTGCATTGCCTCTTGGTCGAGCGGAAAAAGCAGGGGGGGCAAGGTGCACTTCCACTCTGTGTTAACGGATTCAAGGAGTTTGAATCACAGTGATCTCCTAGTGTACCCAGGGAGGGGAGGATCTGGAAGGAAGAAAGGAGGGAGGGGGAAAGGTTTATTTCCCTTTGTTGTGAGACTCAGGGGGTTTGGGTCTTGGGGGTCCCCTGGGAAGGCTGCAGGGGGGACCAGAGTATACCAGGCACTGAAAGTCCTGGTTGGTGGCAGCCTATCAGATCTAAGCTGGTAATTAAGCTTAGAGGAATTCATGCTGGTACCCCATCTTTTGGACACTAAGGTTCAGAGTAGGGATCATACCATGACAACAGGTTAGAGGGATTTTAGAATCTGGAAGGAGAAGAACTGGACACATGGCTCATGGGCCTGATCATTGGCTTTTTCACCTCTAGCTTGCTGGTTTGCATTCAACCCACATCACGAGAGAGCAAAAGTAGTTGCTCAATGGATAGTTGGCAGTTTATGTAAAACAGTGTTTCTCAGACTGGGGTCTCCGCTTGTGTAGGGAAAGTCCCTGGTGGGTCAGGCTGGTTTGTTTACCTGTCGCATCTGCAGGTCCATCTGATCGCAGCTCCCATTGGTCGCGGTTTGCCACTGCAGGCCAATGGGTGCTGCTGGAAGCTGCAGCCAGTAAGTCCCTTGGCCCGTGCCACTTCCAGAAGCCCCCATTGGCCCAGAGCAGTGAACCATGGCCAGTGGGAGCCACGATCGGCTGGATCTGCGGATGGGGCAGGTAAACAAACTAGCCCAGCTCACCAGGGGCTTTCCCTACACAAGCTGCAACCCCAATTTGAGAAACACTGATGTAAAATGAAGTTGATGGTATTGGTTTAGTTCTCAGCAGAGTGTTGTCCAGATCCAGATCGTACTAGCTGACATCCTTTTTGGCAGTCTCAATGTTAAAGACTCAGTGGACATAGGGGTTGAATTATCCTTCTGCCCCCTAGAGGTGGTTTCCCCAAGATAAGAGTAAGGCATGGCAGTGAAGAGAAGCTTCTACAGATGTTGCCTGTATTTGTCATAAGGCTAAACGGAGGACTTTCATCTTTGTGGCTATTGCTTCTTTATCTTCCATTAATTATCATTATGGTATTATCATAGTGCCTAGGAGATCCAGTTACAGAACAGGACCCCATTGTGCTAGATGCTGCACAAATACAGAACGAAAAGACAATCCCAGCCCTGAAGATCCTCAATCTAGGTAAAGGACAAGAAAAAATAAATGGACATGGAGTGACAGAGTACAAGGATACGATTATTGATAAATTGGAGGATTCAGAGAAGAGCTCTGACAGTGATTAAAGGATGGAAACCCCCCCTTACAGTCATTCACTCAAGGACCTCAACCTTCCTCCAGTGCCCACTCTTTCTCCAGTCCCTCCTAGTCACTGCTTACCAAAGAGACAGTTAAGGGGTGACCTTGATTACAGTCCGTAAGTACCTACATGGGGAACAAATAAGGGCTCTTCAATCCTGCAGAGAACGGTATAACCTGATCCAGTGGGTGGAAGTTGAAGCCAGACAAATTCAGACTAGAAATAAGGTGTAAATGTTTAACAGTGAGAGTAACTGACCATGGGAACAATTTACCAAGAATCATTGTAGATTCTCTATCGCTGGTAATATTTAAATCAATACTGGATGTGTTCCTATTTGATCTCTGGGAATTATTTTTGGGAATTTATATGTGGCCTGTGTTATGCAGGAGGTCAGGCTAGATGATCACAATGGTCCCTTCTGGCCTTGGAATCTGTGACCCTGTAAAGTCAGCGGCATGCAGGGCAGTACAATATTGGTCACCATGATAGTCAGTGGTCTCCTCTGGCCTAACGTTGCCAAACCCAGTATTTTAAAGAGAAATAATGACCATAATGAGCATGATTCTCTCTGATTCTTACTGTGTTTGACCAGTGTAACTGCTGACTTCAATCAGGTTACTCCTGCACTAATCCCAGAGCATCCATAGGCAGCCAGGGCCATGGCTGCTCATTAATGTGGGGAGGAACTCAGCAGAATGGATAGTACAGCCTGAAGTTGTGTTATCTTTTCTTCCTGAGCTCTGTGGGGCTGAAGGTGTCCCCTGAGCTTGCCCACTCTTCCTCCAGTCACTCCTAGTCACTGCTTACTTCCCTTCCATGGAGCCTCGAGCTACAGAGCATCCTCTGCAGAGGAAATGGTGCCACTGAGGGAATTTTCCATCCCTCCCCCACCCCATACGCACATGCAATGAAGTCTTATGTAGGGATCCAAATCATCCAACCCCTCACTTAGGCATTGGAAGTTTTATGAGAGTGTTGCCTAAGTGATGAGTTGAGGATCGTGCCTCAAACCTTTAGAAAGGACTGCAAAGTTCTGTTTCTGTCTGACACCACAGTTTTGTATGTGATTGTAAACATGCTCTGTTCTGGAATGTTTTAGAGGTTTTCCTAGAGCAAAAACATTATAGAGTATAGATTTAGTAGTAACTAGTGTAATCACCAGCTATTAAATTGCCATTACTGAGTCTCACATCAGCCCAGACAAGCTCCTGCAGAGGGGCTAGGGCAACATTGTTTTTAAACACTTCTTCTCTGAGCAAAAGATGGCGCATTTGCTGTCGAAAAGAAGAAAGATAACAAATCTCCAGATTCAGCTCTCTGTCCCTAGACAGCGAAAATGCATCTGCAGGAAAAATGAGTACAACACAGTAGCAGCACCAAGTCAAAGAGAGTGGCTAGGAGGGGGCTGCTGGGGAAATCTGTTTATTTTAAGTGTTGCCACAGTTACTCTTTACTCGCACTGGTTTCTATCACTAGGCGGAGGCCGAACCAACCTGCAATAAACACTTTTTTGTTAAATATAAAAATGTGTCATGGAAAGCTATGCAGTGCAGCTGGATATATAGTGTGTGATGCTTCAACACGTTTTCTTTCCTCACCTTCTTAGTAGAGAGAACACACACTGTCTTCTCCCTCCTCCCCCTTTTCCCTCTCTCATGCAGCTCTTTAATTTGTAAAGGTAATTATCCCCTATGATGACTCTATGCATGAAATAGATTTCATTCCAAAGGCAAGAGCCTGGGAAAGCCGGGGTTGAGTGGGCAGGAAACCTAATGGCAAACAGGCATGTGTGCACTGTGGTATTTAATCTTGAATGTGTCTAAACAATCTGCGGCTGGATGAATTTTGACATGTCCATTTCCTGACACACTATTCATAACTAAGGAACATTTTAAGCCAAGATCTTCAAAACTAGGAGTCTTTTAAGCACCTACTCAAGTTTATTTAAGCACCTACTCAAGTGGCCTGATTTTCCAAAGGGTTCTGCGTTGAGCAGCTCCCACTGAAATCAACATAACTTCTGTATGTATTGAAAAAGCCACATTATTAGAGTATGTCTATACTGCCATTAGACACCTGCAGATGGCCAGGCTTGGGCTAGGACTAAGGAACTGTTTAATTGCAGTGCAGATGTTTGGGCTCAGGCTGCAGCCTGAGCTCTTGGATTCTCCCACCTCGCAAGGAACATCTGCACCACAATTAAACAGCCCCTTAGGCTGAGCCCCACGAACTCGAGTCAGCTGGTACAGGCCGGCCACGGGTTTTTAATTGCAGTGTTGCATACCCTTAGTGTGGACTACAACAGCACTTTGGAAAATCAGGCCATTTATTTAGGAATCTAAATATGTATGCAGGCATCTAATTTTAGGCTTTTATTTTTGATAATCTTAGACTTAGGCCTAGATCCACATGGAGACTTAGGCACCTAAATCCCCGACTTAAGTACCTAAGTCCCAGTTTTAGGCTCCACTGCTAGCCACAAAACTTTGGCTGCTGCCGAACCCTGTAGGCACCAAAACTCACTCAGCACCTAAATTTTCAGGCCAAACATTCCCTAGGCACCTAAATTCCTGCCTCTGGGCATGCGCATGCGCATGCCTGCCTGAGTCCTGGTGTGTTGATACCTAGCTCCTGCCCAGATCCCAGAGTGATCCAGAACTGGGGGAAGATTAGCGTTCTCTGTCTATCTTACCTGTGGGTCCCAATCTGGTAGGCAGTCTCTGAGCACGTCCACCAGATTGGATGTCATTCAAATATGGTTGCTGGAAGAGGAGGTGCTGCTGCTGCCAACCTTGTAACTTTTAGCTCCAAGGGCAGAACACTCATTCGGGATATGAGAAACACAGGTTCAATCCCCCGCATAAGATGGGGAAAAAGGATTTCATTTCTCAGAAAGGGGCGCTAACCACTGAGCCATGAAAGCAGGGGGACTGGAAATTTGGATTCCTACCCATCAGGCTATAGTCATTCTCACTCTCTTGTTCTCTCCCATGAATCCCAGCCTGCCTGTAGGATTTGTGGGATGAGCCTGTGGCCTGTTCTTTGGGGAGAAACAGCCACAAGGTGACCTTTACAGACATTTTTCTCCTCTTTTGCCACCAGTTTTCCAATGTGAAGAGTTGATTAGATCCCAAAACATGACTGTGCTGCACTGTCTGTACTCTCCTTGTGTAATGAGCAGGGATGTTTTTTTATTTTCCACATCTTATTAAAACTAGAGCAGTGATCCCTCAAAGTCAGAACATACCGTTCACCTAAAACAGTGTTTCCCAAACTTGGGACTCCGCTTGTGCAAGGAAAGCCCTGGCAGGCTGGGCTTGTTTGTTTACCTGCCCCGTTTGCAGGTTCGGCCGATCGCGGCTCCTACTGGCCGTGGTTCATTGCTCCAGGCCAATGGGAGCTGCAGGAAGTGGCACGGGCTGAAGGATGTACTAGCTGCCACTTCCAGCAGCTTCCATTGGCCCAGAGCAGCGAACCGCGGCCAATGGGAGCCACAATCAGCTGGACCTGCAGACAGGGAAGGTAAACAAACCAGCCTAGCCTGCCAGGGGCTTTCCCTACACAAGCGGCATCCCAAGTTTGGGAAACACTGACCTAAAAAATAAATACACAAAAGAGGTGGAAGACATGGAGTCCAAAGCAGCAGCGTATTGGGGTTTCTGCTATTGATATTTTGAAAGGTAAGTACATTGAGGTCAAGATTTCATTTTCAATGCACTAGAACCTCACAAAGCCTCACAGTAAACATAGAAAATAAGCCAAGAAACCAACATTGTTATTGGAGATTTTTTTTCCTTTTCACTTTTTGTCTCTCTTGCTATATTAGGCACATACTGAAACAAGCACAACACCCAAGGACAAATTTAACAAAATAGGCTTCTTGTCTGAGCATGCAAGATGGTAGAATAATTAAAGTTCAGTTAGTTGCAGAGTCTCTGGTAGTGGCTGATTTGAATTACAGTGGAATATATTCCTGCTCACACCCGCTTCTGGAAACAGGGCTGGTTCTGGCTTTTTTGCTGCCCCAAGCAAAAAAACAAACAAAAAAAGCAAACCTGCAAGGCGGCTGGAGCGACAGAGCAAAAAAAATGTTCAGGGCGGCCGCAGCGCGGGTGCAGGGGGACTCCCGGCACTGCAGATGTGCCCCGGGTAGCAGGGGTGAGGGGGAGGGAGCGGGAAGGGGGAGAGAAAAGGGGGTGTGGCCAGGGCTTCCACCGTGCCGCCTGCCGGGAGGGATCTGCGCAGCTCTGCGCCTGCTGGACTTGCTACAGACCTGGCCCCAGCTGGGGCAGATGGAGGGTGCAGCCAGCTCCCAGCAGGATGCTCCCCTGCTCCGCACCGCCGCCCCCTACAGGGTGGTTAAGCAGCAAAGCCAAAAAAAGGAAAAAAAAAGGGTTCGAGGGAATGCTGCCCCTTAGAATCTGCCACCCCAAGCATGAGCTTGCTCTGCTAGTGCCTGGAGCCAGCCCTCTCTGGAAATAAAAACTGGCTCTAAAGGGCCTGATTCTTCCCTCACACACTCCTTTTAAACAGAGGGACACTGGTATAAAACCAGGATCAATGAGAGGAAAACTGGCCTCAATCTTTGATAGAGTCCCTTTGTGTTGTTGAGCAGGAATTTAGAAGAACCCAAGATGAGACTATCCCAACTAATCCATCTCACATTTTACATCAGACACAGCAGATGTCGATACAGGACTTCAGTCAGAGATATCTACATGCCCATACAAGGCCCGAGTGTCCTCTTACACTTATTTTTATATCAATGTAGCTCTATTCCCAGCAAGAGGTGACTCTTGCTTGACACTGAGGTAAGAGAGGGGAGAAGCAAGTGTGGAGTGTGGACATGCAAGATGAGTACAAGAACCAATAACATGCTAACCATTGGTTAAGCAGTCATGGGTGGAAGCCCAACCCTCTACAGTGTGAATACATTGCCTAAATAAGCACACTGCTGTCATGCCCCACATCTATGCTGTCACTGTATTTGGCCATGATAGCTCCACAACCTACTGAGTCACTCTATGCTTGCACTTGCAGGGTATTTTGGGGCAAGATGTCTGCCCACTCTGGGGGTTGTGGGATGGAATGGTCTAGACCTGGGAAATTCATTTTCTGGAAGGACTCAAGCTGATGGAGCTGGGTGATGTTAAATGCTGAACTCATGGCTCCTTCTCATCCTCATAAGAATCTGCTGCTTCTTATGGAAAGAGTGTTTCTTTTTGACAACTGTGCAGAAGCTGCTGCTAAGAGATGGTGGTGGGATGTAAAGAGGCTGTTTTGGCCTCAATAAGATGGAGGCAGAGGCTTCCAAGTGAAAGGGAACCATGTGGACATATAAAAGGGAACATGGACATGGAGGCATGGACCAAGCAGATAATGCTTTTAATGGCAGATTCCTCCTATGTAGACCATTTCTTCTGAACCAGGACCACGGACATGCAGTGGTGGACCACATTGTGGTCGACATATGGACTTTTGCATGAGAAAACCCACTTTTCTGGAGCTGTGTGAGGACTTTGCCCTGGCCTTTGAGCAGTAAAACACTCATATAAGAGAACTCAGAACTATGTAGCTATCACCCTATGGAAGGTGGAAACCCCAGACTGCTACAGATCTGTTGGCAATAAGTTAATGGTAGGGAAATCCATGGTTGGCACAGTTGTCATGGTAGTTTGCAAGGCAGTTAATGTGTTGGTTGCAAGAATTGTAAAAATTGAAAATGTGTCTGAAATAATTGCAAAATTTAAAAGGGCAGGGTTTCTGAGCTGTGCAGATGCATTTGAAGGATGTATATATTTGCTCTATGTCTGCTATTTTAAGCAAGTATATAAACAGGAAAGGATACTACTCCATCTCCCATTAAAAGGGAGGAGGTCCAGAAGAAGGTGAGAGGCAGATCAGCTGAAAGTCTCTGCATAAAGATGAAAAGGAAAATAATAGGGGTGGTATCATGGTAGGAGGTCTACAATAGACCACCAAATCAGGAAGAGGAGGTCGATGAGAAATTTCTAGAACAAATAACAGAACTATCGAAAGCACAAGACCTGGTAGTAATGGGGGACATTAACTACCCAGACACCTGTTGGAAAGGTAATATGAAAAACATAAAATTTCCATTAAGTTTTTGGAAGGTACTGGTGACAACTTTTTGTATCAGAAAGAGAAGTAACCATTTTAACCATTGAAGTAACCATCCAAGAGGCGGGGAAAACCATTTTAGACTTGATTCTAACCAACAGGGAGGAGCTGATTGCGAATCCGAAGGTGGAAGGCAATTTGTCTGAAAGTGATCATGAAGTAAAAGATTTCATGATTCTAAAGAGAGGAAGGAGTCAGAGCAGCAGAATAAGTCCAATCACCTTCAAAAAAGCAGACTTTAGCAAACTCAGAGAACTGCTTGGTAAGTCCTATGGAAAGAAACTTGAAGGATTACAGGAATTGAGGAAAGCTGGTAGTTTCTCAAGAAGATAATATTAAAGGCACAACTTCATATTATCTGGATGCAAAGGAAAGATAGGCAGAATAGTACAAGGCCAATATGGCTCCATCAGGAGCTCTTTAGTGACATAAAAATAAAAAAAACCCGAATCCTACAAAAAGTGGAAACATAGACAAATTGCTAAAAAGAAGTAGAAAAAAATAGCACAGGCATGCAGGGACAAAATCAGAAAAAACTAAGACACAAAATGAGTAATACCTAACAAGGGAGGTAAAGGCAATAAGAAGAGATTCTATAAATACGTTAGGAGCAAGAGAAAGACAAAGGAAAGTATAGGGGAGGAGAACTAATAACTCATGACATCAGGGAAGTGGAGATGTTTAATGCCTAGTGTGCTTCAGTCTTCGCTAGAAAGGTTAATGGTGACTGGATACTCATGATAATTAATATTAACAACACAGGGGAAATGCAAGCCAAATATGTGAAGAACAGGCTAACAAACATTTAGATAATTAGATATATTTGAGTTCATAGAATCATAGAATCATAGAATATCAGGGTTGGAAGGGACCTCAAGAGGTCATCTAGTCCAACCCCCTGCTCAAAGCAGGACCAATTCCCAACTAAATCATCCCAGCCAGGGCTTTGTTGAGCCTGACCTTAAAAACCTCTAAGGAAGGAGAGTCTACCATCTCCCTAGGTAACCCATTCCAGGGCTTCACCACTCTCTGAGTGAAAAAGTTTTTCCTAATATCCAACCTAAACCCCCCCACTGCAACTTGAGACCATTATCCTTGTTCTGTCATCTGGTACCACTGAGAACAGTCTAGATCCATCCTCTTTGGAACTCCCTTTCAGGTAGTTGAAAGCAGCTATCAAATCCCCCCTCATCGTTCTCTTCTGCAACTAAACAATCCAGTTCCTCAGCCTCTCCTCATAGTCATTGTGGCTCCCAGCTCCTAATCAGTTTTTGTTGACCCTTTGCTGACCTCATTTCCAATTGCTAACATCTTCTTGTAGCATGGGCCCAAAACTGTACACAGTCCGCTCCAGATGAGCCTCTAATCAAGTCAAATCAAAGGGAATGATCCACATCCCTGAGATCTGCTGGGAATGCCATACACACAGCCAGAAATGCGTTAGCCTTCTTGGCACACCAGGGTATACTGTTGAACTCATATCCCAGCTCTTGTCACTGTAACCTAGTCTTTTTCTGCAGAACTGCTTCTCTAGTCATTCGGTCCTAGTCTGTAACAGTGAGATAGGGATTCCTTCCGTCCTAATGCAGACTCTGCACTGTCTTTGTTGAGAACCTCAATCAGGGTTTCTTTTGGCCTCTGTCCTCTAAATTTGTCTAGGTCCTCTATACCCTATCCCTACCCTCCAGCTATCTACACTCCTCCAGTTACGTGTCATCTGCAAACTTTGCTGAGAGCGCAATCCCATGCATCACTCCAGATCATAATGAAGATATTGAACAACCCGGCCCCAGGACCAACCTCTAGGGAGCATTCCTCTTGAACTGGCTGCCAACTAGACATGGAGCTCGTTGATCACTACCATTGAGCCTGAACAATCTAGCCAGCTTCTATCCACTGTGATAAAAGTTCCTTTATTGTGGGAGTCTCGCGCCTTATTGGCGGGATTTTTCACGAAATCAGATGGTGTTCCACTCGTACTTGTGGAGACCACAGTTTTTGGGTCAGCCCTCCCTGTGTCGACCAGGAGTTGGGGTACGGATTGGGGGAAACCGGCCGCCGCTCATGGAGCGCGGTCCAGCCCAGGCGCCGCGCTCGTTGGAGTGCGCTAGCTCTGTCTGTAGTGGCCTTCTGTACAGCTGATGACCAGCTACAAACTCCCCTCGGGCTACTTCACAGTGGCTCTCGCAAGCAACGCTTCGTAGTTCCCCAGATCCTCCTCCTTCCCTTTTTAAAAGATGGGCACTACATTAGCCTTTTTCCAGTCATCCAGGACCTCCCCCAGATCACCATGAGTTTTCAAAGATAATGGCCAATGGCTCTGCAATCACATCTGCCAACTCCTTTAGCACCCTTGAGATGCAGCGCATCCGGCCCCATGGACTTGTGCTCAAAATCCAGCTTTTCTAAATAGTTCCTGAACCACTTCTTTCTCCACAGAGGGCTGGTCACCTCCTCCCCATGCTGCTGCCCAGTGCAGCAGTCTGGGAGCTGACTTGTTCAAAGACAGAGGCAAAAAAAGCATTGAGTACATTAGCTTTTTCCACATCCTCTGTCACTAGGTTGCCTCCCTTTTCAGTAAGGGCCCACACTTTCCTTGACTTTCTTCTTGTTGCTAACATATCTGAAGAAACCCTTCTTGTTACTCTTAACATCTCTTGCTAGCTGCAACTCCAAGTGTGATTTGGCCTTCCTGATTCACTCCTGCATGCCTGAGCAATATTTTTTATACTCCTCCCTGGTCATTTGTCCAATCTTCCACTTCTTGTAAGCTTTTTTTGTGTTTAAGATCAACAAGGATTTCACTGTTAAGCCAAGCTGGTCACCTGCCATATTTACTATTCTTTCTACACATCGGGGATGGTTTGTTCCTGCAACCTCAATAAGGATTCTTTTAAAATACAGCCAGCTTCTCCTGGACTCCTTTCCCCCTCATGTTGCCCAGTTATTCTCCCAGGGGGATCCTGTTAAATTCCTCCCATCAGTTCCCTTAGGAGTCAAAGTCCTGCTTTTTGAAGTCCTGGTCTGTATTCTGGGTGCTGATCCTTTCTTCCTGGATGTCACCAGGGAATCCTGAACCTACAGGATCTCATGGTCACTGCCCCCCAGGTTCCCATCCACTTTTAATGGGACAAACCCCCCCCTACAATGACCTTGCCTGAGTTTTCACCCCAGAGAAGCAGGGTGGCAGGAAGCTCTTGCCCCTAGATTGTTTTCCAACCTTACACTGATTTCTCACCAGGAAATTGCCCCGTACCCAAGTAACTTTCCTCATTCAACAATCTGTGCAACAAAGGAAATTTCCTCTTCCCAGCAGATCTACAGGGTCTGGTAACTCTTTACCCAGGACAGTTCATGACTTGCCCTTGGTGAATCCATGCTGACTGTTCCTGATCACTTTCCTCTCCTCTAAGTGTTTCAGAATTGATTCCTTGAGGACCTGTTCCATGATTTTTCCAGGAACTGAGGTGAGGCTGACTGGCCTGTAGTTCCCCAGTTCCTCCTTCTTCCCTTTTTAAAAGATGGCCACTACATTAGCCCTTTTCCAGTCATCCGGTACCTCCCCTGTTCACCATGAGTTTTCAAAGATAATGGCCAATGGCTCTGCAGTCACATCCGCCAACTCCTTTAGCACCCTCGGATGCAGCGCATCCAGCCCCATGGACTTGAAGGAACCCTTCTTGTTACTCTTAACATCTCTTGCTAGCTGCAACTCCAAGTGTGATTTGGCCTTTCTGATGTCACTCCTGTATGCCAGAGCAATATTTTTATATTCCTCCCTGATCATTTGTCCAATCTTCCACTTCATGTAAGCTTCTTTTTTGCATTTAAGATCAGCAAGGATTTCACTGTTAAGCCAAGTTGGTCGCCTGCCATATTTACTATTCTTCCTACACATTGGGATGGTTTTTTCCTGCAACCTCAATAAGGATTCTTAAAATACAGCCAGATCTCCTGGACTCCGTTCCCCCTCATGTTATTTTCTCAGGAGTTCCTGCTCATCAGCTCCCTGAGGGAGTCAAAATCTGCTTTTCTGAAGTCCAGAGTCTGTATTCTGCTGCTCTCCTTTTTTCCTTGTGTCAGGATCCTGAACTCAACCATCTCATGGTCACTGCCTCCCAGGTTCCCATCCACTTTTGCTTCCCCTACTAACTCTTCTCTGAGTGTGAGCAGCAGGTCAAGAAGAGCTCTGCCCCTAGTTGGTTCCTCCAGCACTTGGACCCTGAAGTTGTCCCCTACACTTTCCAAAAACTTCCTGGATTGTCTGTGCACCACTGTATTGCTCTCCCAGCAGATATCAGGGTGATTAAAGTCTCCCATGAAAACCAGGGCCTGCAAGTTGGCAGGGCTTGATGAAATACATCCTAGGATACTTAAGGAACTAGTTGAAACAATCTCTGAACCATTAGTAATTCTCTTTGAGAACCATCGAGGATGGGTGAGGTCCCAGAGGGCTGGAGAAGAGTAAACATAGCATTTATATTTCCAAAGGGGAACATAGAGAACTTGGGAAATTATAGAGCAATCAGCCTAACTTCAATACCTGGGAAGATACTGGAACAAATTATTCAATAATCAATTTTTAAACACATAGAAGATAATGACATGTAAGAAATACCCAGCATAGAGTTGTCAAGAACAAATCATGCCAAATCAACCTATTGTCCTTCTATAACAGGGTTACTGGCCTACTGGATAGGGTAAAGCAGTAGACATGATATATCTTGATTTTAGTAAGGCTTTTGACACAGTTGCACATGACATTTTCATAAGCCATAGGGAAATGTGGTCTAGATTAAATTACAGTGCAATAGGTGCACAACTGGCTGACAGACTGAGATCTGGTTTACACTGCAGACCTATGTTGGTATAACTGTGTGGCTCAGGAGTGTGAAAAATCCACACCTCTGAGTGACATAGTTATACCAACCTAACCTCCCACTTAGACAGTGCTGGGTTGATGGGACAGCTTCTCCCATCTACATATCTACCACCTCTCGGGGAAGTAGATTTTCTATGCCAAAGGGACAGCTCTTTCTCATTGGTTTAGAGCAAGAGTAGGCAAACTTTTTGGCTCGAGGGCCACGTCTGGGTATGGAAATTTTATGGTAGGCCATGAATGCTCAGCAAATTGGGGGTTGGGGCGTGGGAGTGGGGCAAGCCCCTGGCCCCACTCCTCTGCGGGAGCACAAGGGCTGAATTAAAAGGTCTGATAGGCTGAACACAGCCCATGGGCCATAGTTTGCCTGCCCCGGTTTAGAGCATCTTCACTGAAGCGCTACAACAGCATAGCCGCTTCAATGCCACTGCACCATATATATTTACCCTGAGTAGTTATAGGGGACTCAGTGTTAAGATGGGAGGACATATCTAGTGTGCACTACAGGAGTCAGTCCTTAGTCTGGTACTATTCAATATTTTCAGTTATGACTTGGATAATGGAATGGAGAGTATACTTATAAAATTTGTGGATGACACATAGCTAGGAGGGGTTGCAGCACTTTGGAGGGCAGAATTAGAATTCAAAATAACTTTGACAAATTAAAGAATTGGTCTGAAATCAACAAAATCAAATTCAGCACACAGAGTGATCACTTTACATCTGACCTGTCAGTCCTCATTCTCAAAGGCAACAATTCCCTGTCAAAATACGAGTCTCTGCTAGACATTAAAAATCATGGACTAAACAGAGACACGATTTATGGCTTATTACAACAATCTGTACCCCATTAATCCCCTCTTTTTGTCCTATGACTTCAGAGATGTTAATGGGCCACTCTACCTTGAATGGTGCCTTAGAATATGTGCTAACTACTTATGCTGAACAATCTGTTCCACCTTCCATTTAGCAGTGATACTTAGAGTATTGTTCCCAGACCTGAAGAAGAGCTCTGTGTGACTTGAAAGCTTGTCAGCCACCAAATGCACCTTTTAGTGATCCATAATCTATGATAAAGAAGCCCAGAATGGATGCCTTGATGCTCACCTTCTTAAGTTGCATGAGGAGTACACTGGGACTGACTTATGAGGTTGTATGGCACATTGAGCTGTTGCCTGGAAATCATATACAGTGCTTAACCATGCATTAAAGAAATAAAGATTCCTTCTTCTTAACCATGACTGAAATTCATTTATGCTAAAAATGTGGACATCTCACTTGATTAAACAGAGTTCAAAGGTGTGCAAACATAAGATAAATAAAAACAGAAAACCAGAGCAATAAAATGGAAATTCCAAATCATTGGTGCATTTGTTCTCTTTTTCCTGCATTGGAGCAGGTGTACAGTGAAGTTGATACTGCTGATGTAGTGAGGTTCCAAAGCTCAAACATTGGCTCATGACACCTCCAGACATTGTTAGGGACAGGTTGTAGGACATGGGAATGTCAAGGTGAAGCCACACGGCTCATGGGATGGGCCAGACTGAAAGACATAAGCACAGATTCTAGGGATTGGCCGGGGTGCACATTTTCACTTCAGTGATCTCAGGTTAGCAATATGTGGGATAAGGTATGTTAGGATGTGTTCTGTACCTTGGGCATGGTGGTTTACTCACTGGGTAGCATGGAGGGACATGTATGGATGTAAAACATGTTAAGGGAAAAAAACCCACAGTTTAACCTAAGCTGAGTCTGCAGTGAAGACAAGAAATAAGAAGCCAGAGCCAACTAAGGTAGTGATGTAAGGCCTCCCACTGCAAGAGAAGGATTCCATTTCTATGAGCTTGCCCTTATTTAGCTTTCCCCTAGCTTGGAAAGAGCTGCTTGTCAGATTTTTACTGCAAAAGCTATTCTTGCTACTGCAAAGGCATTTAGAAATGTGTAGCAAAGTGCCTTGGAACCATTATGTTCAACATGGACCTGGAAAAGGGCCAACATTCTCCACTTTGCTTTGTATCTGAACATTTTCTCCCAGCTCTCGTCCTAGCTTCTTATCAAGACAAGGGCCTGACACCCTTTGGGCACATGGGACTACTCATGGAAAACTAAACAATAATAAAAGGGGATTTTTACAAATTTAGAAAAGGAGAATAAAGAGCAAATTTTGCTCATTTTCTGTGTTCTTCTCCCTCCTTTTGGCTTCATTATGGATACATTAATATATGTGAGACAATGCAGAACATGTGCCTAGTAGTGAAAGCATCAGAGCAAAATACATCAGTGGTGCAGGCTTGACAGCCAGGTCTGTGAGCACAACAAAGGTAGGTTGTCACAGGCCTGTACCCAAATCAGGGCACAGCACTAAGTACCTTTAATATATCAGAGTAGAGCTTGGTATTTTTTTCTTGCAGCTCAGTAAATTAACATTACATGTGAAGCAAATCAAAACTGGCAAAAGACACTCACTAATAATAATGTAAAAAGAGACCAAATAAAAAAAATACAAAATTGGGAAGCCCAACACCAGTATCTGCAACTAGTGATTATCAGGCATTGGACATAAACCCTGATTTTGAAGTGCCCCATAGAGAGTTACTGGATCACATCACCTCTTTCCCCTCACTGGTTTCAAAATTTGTGCTCTAAAAGCTCTCTGCTTCACACCTACCCACCTTCTCTAGAGAACTCCTAATTCTTTGCTTGACACAGCAGCCTCTTGCCACAGAAATGATTTTGATGACATAAATGCAATGTTGTGCTCAGAGTTCACTTCAGGGGGCAGGAGACGAAGATGGACTCAGGGAGGCTGAGGCATCTCCTGTTCAAACATTTTTGATTACCAAAAATAACATGAACAAGTATTAAAAAGATAATTAACTTATGCCCACTGCTGTTTTTAAAGACATAATGATGGAAAGTATGTGCTGCTGTCAGAGTGTGTGTGTAACAGTAGGTTTCCCCAGAGGAAGGATTGTTGTCCAGGGGTTACAGCACTAGTCTAGGACTGGGAGACCCACATCTGCTTCCCTACTCTGCCATATACTTCTCATGTGACCTTGGGTAAGCTACTTAGGGTACGTCTACAGTACAAAATTAATGTGAACTTCTTCTGTTCGAATTTTCTAATTCCCCACTAAAGCACGTGAATTCAGCAGAGTGCGTCCACAGTACCGAGGCTAGCATAGAATGTCACAGCAGTGCACTGTGGGAAGGTATCCCACAGTTCCCGCAGTCCCCGCCACCCATTGGAATTGTGGGTTAAGCTCCCAGTGCATGATGGGGCAAAACCATTCTTGCAGGTGTTTCTGAGTGTGTGCCATCACTTGCTCCTCCCTCCATGAAAGCTATAGCAGACACCATACTGCCAGCAGACGATGCAGTATGGTGCACCGCCTGCCTCTTGGTACGATGAATGCACCTTGCATGTCCTCTCATCTTTCTGTCTACTCTTTTATCTAACCATTTCCCACCTTTTTTCAGCTGCCGTGAACTGAGCAGCACAGCTTCCGTCGCAAACTCTGCTCTCCCGCTCTTGCATCGCTAGCTAATTTTTCCATGTTGTCTGTCTTGGGCTCAGGGCCGGCTCCAGGCACCAGCCGATCAAGCACATGCTTGGGATGACACCTTGGGGCGGGGTGGCGCTAGGGCTGGGTTTTTTTTTTTTTGGTTTGGCTGGGTGGCGCTCAGGGGGGCAGGGAGTTGAGCAGCATGGCGCTTGGGGGGGCAGGGACTTGGGCAGCATGGCACTCAGGGGGTTAGGAGGCTTAGGCAGATTGGCGCTCGGGGGGGGCAGGGACTTGGGCGGCGTGGTGCTTGGAGGGGGTTTCCGGCGGCGCTTGTGGGGAGGGGTGTTATGATGGAGTGGAGCTTTTTTTTTTTGCTAGGGGGTGGCAAAAAAGTTAGAGCTGGCCCTGCTTGGGATTGTGTGCAAGCTACATAAGGCAACAATTCCCTGCCATTTTTTGGCCATTGTGACCTGAGCCACACAGCTTCTGCCACTTTTTCCATGTTGTCTATCCTGGGCTCCTGTGGAAGCTACAGAAGGGAACAATTCCCTGCTGTTTTTCAGCCACAAACTCTGCTCACACTTCCACCGCAAACTCTGCTCTCCCACTCTTGCAGTTCTAGCAAGCTTCCGGACTCCGTGAAAGCTACAGAAGACAACAATTTACCACCTTTTATCGGCCATCTTGAACCGAACAGGTCTCCTACGTTTCGAGCCATTTTTTCAGGATTACCTTTGCAGGTGCCATAGCGTGGCAAGCATGGAGCCCACTCAGATCTCCGCTGCAGTTTTGACCATTGTAACTATGTCGCACATTATCCAGCAGTATCTGCAGTACCTGCAAAACCAGGCGAGGAAGTGACGACAGTGTGATTACTATACTGATGAAGATGTGGACACAGACATTCCTACAAGCACGGCATGTGGCGATTGGGAGATCATGGTGGCATTGGGCCAAGTTCATGCCGTGGAACGCTGATTCTGGGCGCAGGAAACAAGCACAGATTGGTGGGAACGTATAGTGTTGCAGATCAGGGATGATTCCCAGTGGCTGCAAAACTTTTGTATGCGTGGGGCCACTTTCATGGAACTTTGTGACTTGCTGTCCCCTGCCCTGAAGCGCAAAGACACCAAAATAAGAGCAGCCCTCACAGCTGAGAAGCGAGTGGCCATAGCACTGTGGAAGCTTGCAACGCCCGACAGCTACCGATCAGTTGGGAATCAGTTTGGAGTGGGCAAATCTACTGTAGGGGCTGCTGTGCTGCAAATAGCCAATGCAATCATTGACCAGCTGCTATCAAGGGTAGTGACTTTGGGAAATGTGCAGACCACTGTGGATGGCTTTAATTCACTCGGGTTCTCTAACTGCGATAGACGGAACGCATATCCCTATCTTGGCCCCGGCACACCATGATGGCCAGTACATAAACCACAAGGGGTACTTTTCAATGGTGCTGCAAGCACTGATGGATCACAGGGGATGTTTCACCAACATTAACGTGGGATGGCTGGGAAAGGTGCATGATGCTCGCATCTTCAGGAACTCTGGTCTGTTTGAACAGCTGCAGGAAGGAACTTACTTCCCAGACCAGAAAATTACTGTTGGGGGTATTGAAATGCCCATAGTTATCCTTGGGGATCCAGCCTACCGCTTAATGCCATGGCGCATGAAGCCATACACAGGCACCTTGGACAGTAGTAAGGAGCAGTTCAAGTATAGGCTGAGCAAGTGCAGAATGGTGGTAGACTGTGCTTTTGGACATTTGAAAGCACGCTGGTGCAGTTTGTGACTTGGTTAAATCTCAGCACAGCCAATATTCCAATTGTAATTGCTGCTTGTTGTGTGCTCCACAAGTAAGAGTGAGAGTAAGGGGGAGACATTTATGGCGGGGTGGAAGGTTGAGGCAACTTGCCTGGCAGCCAATTTTATATAGCCAGACAACAGAGCAATTAGAAAAGAGCAGCAGGGAGCGCTGCGCATCAGAGAAGCTTTGAAAGCCAGTTTCATGACTGGCCAGGGTGTGGTGTGACAGTTGTGTTTGTTTCTCTTGAAGTTACCACCCCCTATATATATGAAAGGAAATAAATGCAGAATTGTTTAAAAACTGTTCTTTATTATTTGTTGCACAACACATTGAGAGAAATCAGAAAGTAGACCGGTGGTGGGGTGGGGGGTAATTGGGTTGGGGGGTGGAGGAGGAGGGAAGGACAAGTCCAGAAACCAAATCAAAAGTTTGCATATGCCAGCTTTATGGTGTTTGGGCGATCCTCTGGGTTTGAGTGTGGGGGTCCCCATAGCCTCCCCCCCCTCGAGTTCTTGGGCATCTGGGTGAGGAGGCTATGGAACTTGGGGAGAAGGGAGGGCGGTTATACAGGGGCTGCAGCGGCAGTCTGTGGTGTTGGTGCCTTTCCTGCATTACAGCGAAGCATGTCAGTTTGCTCCCCCATGAGCCTGAGCATAGCGTCCTGCCTGCTCTCATCGCATGCGTCCCTCCTGTTCATTTTCCTGTAATGCTTTACGGGGCTCCGCAATTGTTTGCCTCCACACATTCAGCTGGGCCCTATCAGTGCGGGAGGACGGCATGAGCTCAGCAAACATGTTGTGCCGAGTTTGTTTTTTCTGTCTTCTAATCTGCACCAGCCTCTGGGACGGAGTAGACAGGAGCCGTGTTGAAACGTTTGCACCTGTGGGAGGAGAAAAGGAGAGGGTAGTATTTTAAAAGATACATTTCAGAGCATGTATTTCATAGTTGCCTGTGATGGTGGATTGTGCTAATGGTCACTTGTGCTGATGGTGACCAAACACGAAATGAAATTCAAAAGTTCCTGGGGCTTTTCCTGCCTACTTGGCTAGTGCATTGGAGTTGAAAGTGTTGCCCAGAGCAGTCACAAGGGAGCATTCTGGGATAGCTCCTGGAGGCCAATAACGTTGAATTGCATCCACCCTGGATTGCATTAACCCTGGATTCCAATCTTGATTTAAGCACTACTCTGCTTGCCGAGGGATAGTACAAAAATTGGATTAAAGAGCCCTTTAAATCGAAAAAAAACAGTTTGGTCAGGGGACGGAATCATTTTTTTTTTCGAATTAACTCGGCTAATTCTGAAATAACAGACTAGTGTAGATCAGGCCTTAGATTTGCAGTACCTCAGTTCCGTATCTGTAAAATGGGGATAATAAGTCCATGCCTCACATGCATATGAGGATAAAGATTATGAAGTGTTCTGAGATCTACTGATGAAAAGTGCTACATCAGAGACAGGTGTGTTGATTTAAAGAGGCATTACTTATGGTGCAGTGATTTCATTTAAAATGGTAAGAGCAGGTCAGAGGGGAGTCATGCCACTAGCAAATGAGAGTCGCTTATGCCCATCTTTCCAGAGTGCAATGGGGTCTTGGGTTCACCAATCATATTGTTCGAGGTACCAATCCTGCAAACACTCATTTATGTCAGTAGTGGGATCACTTGCGTATGTCAAATTATTCATACGCACAAAAGCTGGGTAGCGAAAAAAAAACAGCAAAGCTATGAAGCATTAAATACAATTTTCACTGGGCTTACCTGTCACAGCCTGGGCACCATCTCTGCAGATTGCAGTACACTATTGCCACAGAATATGGAAACCTTTCCCTGCCTCCTGAAATGTCATGAATAATTATCTTCCTGTTGCGCAGCCTGGCACAGTTTCTTCAATAAATGTACCTCACAAAGCTTTGCTGCTGTGCAGCCCTGCAGACACCATTAGACTCATCAAGTTGAATGGCTAACTAGCGGCTTTGCCTGAGTTTTGAAAGTGGTTGCTTTGAGTCATGTTGCTAATGCTGTGTGAAACAGTGTTAGCTGACAAAGACACTGCCTCTGTTTGGTAGCTGCTTCGGGCCGCATTGTTTTTGAAGCCACATCTATTCCATAGGCAGGGATAAGCCTTTCTGCAGTGGCATATGCCTTACACTGGTGTGTGATTTGCAGAGATATCAGGTTAGCTGCCTAAAGGGTGTATGTGTTTGACATTGCCAGTTTCAATAATCAGGTCTTGTTGTTTTTTGGGTTGTTTTTTTTTGCTTCCTAACGGCTTATAGTTTCCTCTGGGTGGAAAAAAAACAAAAAATCTCAGGTTTGTCTGTCGATGATGGATGTCTGTTTTTTAAATGGCTCAATGATTTCAAAAGCATTATACTCTCATTTAGCCCTCACTTCAGAACATGGCGCGCGCGCGCGCGCACACACACACACACACACACACAGAGCAATGTGAAATCAATTGATGTAAAACCCACACATCATCTATTTGTGACTGGCCACTTTAAGAAGGAGTGGACGCCAGTGCACCTGTGACTCATCAGCTGCTTCCCAGTTGGGTTGAAGGGAACCTGGGTCATATCAAAAGGAAGACAGGAAAGGGCCATGTGACAAGGAGAGCTGCTTGAGTAGAGATTCAAGGAGTCAGGAAGGGCAGTTGAGAGCTGTCTGAGAACAGAGGTGAGACAGAAGGAGCAGTAGAGAACTGCCAGAGGGAGGAAGCAGCAGGAAACCAGAAGAAATACAGTAACTGAGAGTGACTAATGATAGAGTTCTAAGGAAAACTGTTGAAGGACTGGCTTGAGCTGGGAATGCTGCCAAATTTCAGGAAGGCTTATGCAGTGACCCTTAAAAAGAGGTGATGAACCAGCATGGTCAGTATAAGCTGGGGCCAGAAGCAAGGGGCTGATCTGGAGCAAAGATCTGTGGAGCAGCGGTAGGACTTGCAGGCAAAGAGGCATGGGAAATGTAACACTGCAAGGGCTCTCTATCAGAAGACCCGAGTGGAGGGCTATGGGAGGAGTTCAGGAACAAGGGGTTGCCCTGATCAGGGGTAGGATTTACAGATGAGGAGGCTTAGGGGACCCCTCATGGGACAACTGACATGAGGCTACAGAAAAAGACTTCCAGGAGAGAAGCAAGTCTGGGAACCCTCAGGTAGAGTGCCTGGAGAGTGGGACCCTGGAATGGGGCTAAAGGAACTGGAACTGAATGGTTAACGCTCCTATGGGCGGCCTGAGAATGGTGACCTCTGAATAGGACTGAAATGCTCCTGCATTTTTTTGTGGGAGTTTGAGAGGAGTTATCTTTACTGTGAGGGATCTGTGGGCTAAACATATCAGGGTTTTAAACCATTTGATTTACTAGATCTCCTTGGTCCTATATTCTTGCCAAATCCTGTAGCTCTGTGTTGCTCTGGTCCCCCAGACAGCTCTTTACTCTGTGGTGTGGCATAGTTCATCAGCAGTGTGTGCCATATTGCTTCTCTCTGGGAAAGAGCCAAACTATCAGCCACATGATATTCTTTCAGATTGTTGTGGCATTACTCTCTGCGCTACATTAAGTCTATGGGGAAGCGCATACACGCACAGCTGGATTCCAAATAACCACGTTTATTAACTAAGTACAAATAGACAAGGCCTAGCTACTGTCCATAGCTGCTCTGTCAGGGTTCTGATGACTACAACAGAAAATCAGGGAAGCCAAACTATAGGACAAGGTCTCTTTCTTGTTACAGCTATTCCACTTTGTATAAACTAATTAAATAATCATTGGAGCAGGGCTGGCGTCTGGGTCTCTCAAGATGAAGTAGTAAGCACTAGGTTATAGAGTAAATCATACTCTCTTTCTCCAATCCAGTATACGCTGAAGAATTCATGCTTCGAAGTAGGAGTGATTTTAAAAGGCCAGCCCTGTAACTGCCTACTGGTTAGTGTGTGCCTGTTCAAACTAGTTTATTTGTTGATCCAGTTACAAGTATCCCAAATAGTCTGCTTTTTACTCAGTGACCGTTACCTCTGCAAATATTTATGGCTCTGACACATTAATATAATATCAGTAATAGTCTAGTTCATAACCATTTTTCATCTCCTCCCCCATGACATTCCTCCTTCTCCCTCCTACCCCGTCTGTTCCATTTCTGTCCCTGTCCTTAGATCTAAATGACTCCTCACCTTCTCAAGGTGTTTTGCTTTTGTTTTGTTTTTGACACTTCATATTTATTTTCCCAAAATATTTTTTGGCAGTTGTTTGCATGATTATCAACTGTTGGACAAGAACAAATCTCAGAATCCTGTCCCTGCGATATAGCCTGTGGCTTTGAAAATTATATTGGAGGAATAGTCTCTCAACAGAAACATGAGTTTAAAACTTTGCTCTTTAAAAATTGCAGGTGATCCAAAAAGAAATGTAAAGATGAATGAGGCTTCAGAATCTCTATGGGTGCAACATAAGGTGCTAGATGAAATCTCTCATGTGGCCCTTGAGAAAATTGTATTTTCAGTGAAGGACGCCATGTTTGTTTTAAGGAAATGGTTTTCTTTCACCTGAGATAATGGACCTGCTCCTGCAAGGCTTCCATGTGGGAGCCTCCTAGTCTACCCACTAAATAGGAGTAGTGCATGTGGAGAACTTCTCTCCACCTGTGTATATTTAAAATACCCACCACTATGCATAGGTACTGGACCTAGTGGTGCCGGGGGTGCTGCAGCACCCCCTGGCTTGCACTGGTTTCCATTATATACAGAGTTTACAGTTTGGTTCAATGGCTCTCAGCACTCCCTCTATAAAGTTTGTCCCAGCACCCTGCCACAATGTTTTCTGAGCAGGAACAAACCCAAAGTGTATACAATTCCTAATGATGTGTCTGTCCAGAACACTTCCTGAGATGTGTCTGCTGTAGACTGACACCTTGTCATTGTGGTCTTTGTTTTAAATGATATGCCAAGTTCAACAAATATGGTATAAAATGATTGGTGCACCACAGATAGTTATTCTAGTATTATACTGTGACCTTGCCTGTTAAGCTGTTACTATTGTGTAATAAAATTTTAAAGTTTAATGCTACAGCTGGTTTATATCATCATAAAAATCAGTTAAAATATTCTAAATGTTCTCCCCATATAGCCATCCAGCCCGCAAGTTATGTCTCTCCTGAACCCGGGTAATAAGCTCCACTTCTTCCAGTGACATGGTGCTCAGCCAGTTTCCCAACCGTGCCTGTAATAGTGCATTAATAGCCAGCCTGACTGTTTCCCTAGCACAATATTGGATCTGTCACCGCAACAAATTGCAGACCACTGACCTCATAGGTAGATGTTTAGTATTGTCTTTGGCCTGGGTCTTGTGGGTTTTTTTTTTTTAATCCAAAACAAAGACGGAGATTGAAGATAAACAGTGATGTTCTATATTCCTCAGACCTCATGTTTTAGAACTAAAGAGACACAAAGAGAACTCTATTTTCAACTTAAAAATGTGTGCTCTTTCCAGCTCCCATGCCATTTGTCTTTTTGATGTTTCATCCCCCTTTAGGAGAGCTTCAGAATAAAAAACAAATATAGTTCGCTTTTCTCTGAAAGCAAATATAGCGAAACAGTGTCCTTCCTGGGGCAAACATCTCTGTCAGATTAATGCCTAAGTTGGTCCATGTGGACTTCTGGGGCCAAATCAGGCACCCAGAGTCCTACATAAGGAATGTGATAATAATTCAGCTACTTCAATTTGCGTGTTGAGAGGTATGAATAACGAATGTCCATAAAGCACTTTGATATCCTCTTATATAATGTGCTATATCAATTTAAAGTATGATGATCATTATATTGCAGTGCAGCTAACAGCCACTCTCACCTTTAATAAATGATATGTGACTGAAAGAGATTTTGTTCCAGCATACAAAGCACCAGGATGAGATATCCATTTGAATCAAGATAGGCTACTGTATGATGGCACATGTGGTTTTCGTGGTATATTCTGTGATTTTTAAAGACAAGGGTGGTTGTTACCTTTATACGAGTTTGGTGTCACTCTTGGCCAGTTTCCAATATGGTCCCCTGGTGGGATATCATTGATGCAACTGGACTAATGAATACAAGTTCTGCATTGCTACTGTAATGCTGGGTGCATTGTATTGACTCTCAAATGACCATAAATAGCACGTGATGGCTCTGCCTTTGGGACATCTTAGACACTGTCCCACCAGAATAAAATATACCGGTGCTGTGTGCTATTCACAATGGTCATTTAAGATAACTATTCCGGATACATAGTTTTTGCGAGGAAAGAGCACTGAGGCCCTAACTCCAGGAGCAAGATGATTATATCAGACTCCCAGATTTCTTTTGTAGAAAATAAGAGTTTAGCCCTCTTGGTTGTGAAGAAAAGCTTGAAAAGATGAACCATTACATTCATGGTTCCCTGAATCTGCTGATAGCTCAAAAATCTTCCTCTGAGAGGGGGAACTGCCCATGAATCTCACTATGTCAGCTGCAAAATCTGCTCACTATTCTTGGTGCTCTGCCAACATCATCCCAACTGCGGTTTCTGTGCAAGAGTACACTGGGCCTGTCCTATGCAGTGAAGCAGACACATCCCAACTACTGCATTAAGTATTGTGCATAAGAATGGCCAACCTGGGTCAGACCAAATGTCCATGGAGCCCATTGTCCTGTCATCCAGTTGTAGCCAATGCCAACTGCTTAAGAGGGAATGAACAGAGAAAGTAATCAAGTGATCCATTCCTTGTTGCACATTCCCAGCTTCTGGCAAAAGCTAGGGACACCATCCCTGCCTATCCTGGCTAATAGCCATTGATGGACTTATCCTCCAGGACCTTATCGAGTTCTTTTTTGAACCCTTTTATAATTTTGGCCTTTAGAACATCCTCTGGCAAAGAGTTCCAAAGGTTGATTGTACAATGTATGAAGAAATACTTGCTTTTGTTTGTTTTAAACCTGCTGCCTATTGATTTCATTTGGTGAGCTCAGGTCTTGTGTTATCAGAAGTAGTTAAGTAACACTTCCTTATCTACTTTCTCCACACCAGTCATGATTTTATAGATCTCTATCATGTCCCTCCTTATTTGTCTCTTTTCCCAGTATCATTAATCTCTCCTCATATGGAAGCTGTTCCATACCCCCAATCATATCTTTTCTGACATGGGGTGACCACATCTGCATGCAGTATTCAAGATGTGGAGGTACCATGGATTCATATAGAGGCTATATGATATTTTCTCTCTTATTAGCTATCCTTTTCCTAATGATTCTCAATATTCTGTTAGCTTTTTTGACTGCCACTGCACATTGAGTGGATGTTTTCAGAAAACTATCCACAATAGGTATGTTTACTCTACAAAATTAGGTCGATTTTATAGAAGTCAATTTTAGAAATCGATTTCATATAGTCGATTTTGTATGTCGACACTAAGCGCATTAAGTTGGCAGAGTCTGTCCTCACTATCGTGGCTAGCATTCATTTATGGAGCAGTGCACTGTGGGAAGCTATCCCACAGTTCCCGCAGTCTCCAATGCCCATTGGAATTCTGGGTTAAGCTCCCAATGCCCGATGGGGCAAAAACATTGTCGCAGGTGGTTTGGGGTACATGTCAGTCTCCCCTCTCTCTGTGAAAACAATGGCAGACAGTCATTTCACACCTTTTTTCCATACAGACGCCATACTACAGCAAGCGTGCAGCCCGCTCAGCTCACTGACACCTCCGCTGTTGTGTCCTAGGTGCTGCTGGTAGCAGACGGTGCAGTAGGACTGCTAACCATCATCAAACACCACTTCTGCTGCAACTCTGTTCTGCTGCTGTTGCCTTGATAGCAAATTTCTCCATTTTGTCTGTCATGGGCTCCCAGGTACATGTGTTCTTCCTCGGGAAATGTGTGCAGTGCTAACCGTCATCCTCCACTGCTTCCCCTGCAACTCTGCATTCCTGGTGCCATGAATCCACCTCGCAGGTCCTCTTGTCGTTCTGTATAAATATCTATTCTCGTGGCATCCATCATCATCCACCGATTCTGCTGCAACTCTGCTTTCCTGCTCTCCTTCAGACTCCATACCACAGCAAGCATGGAGCTCACTCAGCTCACTGCTGCTTTTGTGACCTCTTTAAAATTGATAACACAGGCTTGATCGTGTGGACAGGTGCAGGGTTAAATTGATCTAATCTTGCTAAATTTGACCTAAACTCGTAGTGTAGACCAGGGTGATGACTCCAAGATCACTTTCTTGAGTGGTAATAACTAATGTAGATCCCATCATTTTATATGTATAGTTGGGATTATGTTTTCCAATGTGCATTACTGTGTATTTATCAACATTGAATTTTAGCTGCCATGTTGTTTCCCAGTCACCCAGTTTTGTGAAATCCCTTTGTAACTCTTAACAGTTTGCTTTGCACTTAACTATCTTGAGTAGTTTTTAATCCTCTGCAAATTGTGGACTCCTCCCCCCACTATGACCACTTTTGCTAATCCAGGGCTCCATGGTACTAGCCCTATATCTCTGGGCCTCCCTGCTACCACCACTCCAACTGGATGTGGGTGACTGGGCTGTGAGGGTACAGACACAGGACTCTTTGGCTCTTGATATGCCTTAGGCCCCAGACTTCCGTAATTTGTCTCTGACCAAGAGGCACTCTCAAGTGTGCTATTAGTTGGGCTCTCATCATACATTTATTGGGTGTCGACAATTCCATTTGACTTCACGGAACGCTATGCCATTCCAGTTACATGAAAACAACTTTTAAGCACTTGCCTTTTGACTGTATATGCTTGTAACCTGAGGTTAAATGCTGTTCTCAACCTTTTCCATGCCAAGATTCCACACTAACATAAAAGAAAATTTCGGGATCCCCCTCTCATCTATCCAGTTTTGGGAAAACCCTCTCACATCTGACCCCTCATCCCTAAGACAAGAACTCATGTTCTAGGTAAAATAATTGCAGTATCCTCCCATTTATCCAAAGGTTCTGAAACGTTTGGATAACCAGGTGTTCAGATAAACAGAAGTGCTAATTTGGACTGCCATCTCGGGAAGTAAAAAAATGCCTCTTTGCCATTCAGCTCTTTGTGGCAGTGTTTTGCCTTCTCTTTAAGCATGAGCTGGTTGTTGGAGCGTCTTTCATATGACTTTTCTACAGATTTCAGGGACACCACTTCATGTGGGGCCTCACCCTGGCACATGTGCTTGGGTTTCCTTTCTCCCACCCCAGTATTGCTGTCTGTGGGTGCAGCAAGGCTCTGCAACTTGTCTCATCTCCTAGGCATTGCAGATGGTGGTGTTACCAATACTGGATCCCAGTGCAACATTCACAGCTTTTTCTAGGTCCTCTATAATCTGTAGTGTCTGCTTTATATCCAGTACAGCTCTTTCTTTTAGACATTGTGCTGCCAAGTGGCTGTTGCTACTGAAATGATCTGTGGGTAATCTCTCATCACTACTGTACAAATACAGAACTATTGATTAGTGCTAAGAGGCAAGCTGAGAAGTTATTAGTCACTGCTTAACTAACATAGGGCTACGTGGGGTTTTGCACAAAGGGCATGGGAGAACTGGAATTATACTATATATTCAAATGTGTTTTCCACCAACAGTCAGGTAAGATGAGGTAGGAAAGGTGGTACTCCATTTAAACTCCACCCATAATCCCTGAACAGATGGGTGTTTCTCCTAGACTGATATTAACAATCCTAATGGTTAGTATTTTCACATTTTGGCTTCCGAGTGGCATAGTAGCTGACTGGATGCATTTCACACCTTTTTTAGATGTGAAATTGGCTTTTTTCTGTTTCTATTGGGTTTTTTGTAGAAATACTGCATTGGCTCACATTTAGAAGCTTATCTTTACAGTCATAAGTGTTTGATACTTTATTTTTTTAAAGAAAGCTAGAGACAAATAGGACCACCTGATAGGTGCTGGTGCTGCTGTGTACCAGCTCAGTGTGAAAAATATCTGATGGCAAACCAACATTTTGACTTTTGCTTTAAAAATGTTCATCCTGTGTGTTTTTCTTACTTCAGTGTAAACCAGAAACACTGAAGAAATAAAATGTATTTTTTGTCTTAGTGACACCATTTAAAAGATGTCATTAAAAATAGCTTCCATCAGCCAGGAAAACGAAGTGTACTGAGACTAGGACAGGAAAAGCTGCCAGTAATGTTACAGTTTACATTACTTATACACTGGTGATTGTATTCCTTATGTATCAATGAGGTTTCTGGATGTTATATAGGGGCTTGATCCAAAGCCACTGAAGTCAATGGGAGTCTTTCCATTTACACCATGGAGTTTTGGCTCAGGTCTTATTTTAGACCATACATTGGGCTCTTTATCTCAATGGTGCCTGTAGGTCACACTTCTAAGTACAATATTAGCTTATGTTAGGAACCAAACCTCAGGCTAAGTGCATTCAAGGAGGTGGAACCAAAGTAAGGACAAATGTGACACAGGTTAGAAACAGCGAAGATATAATGCCATGCTATAAAAATTGATCCAGAAATATAGGCAAGACTTCCAGTGTAGCAACTTCCCATATAAAAATAGTAATCTTGGCAAATTCTCAGCACAGTTCCAGTTTCTGCTCATGTTTGAAGTTACTCTAAATTGCACTATTTAAACACAACTGGAAGTGAATAAGATTACATATATATTATATATCTCTTTATTTCCAGTTTAACTTCAGGCAAGGAAGTGTCATCAAAAGTAAATGCCTAAAAACAGATTTGTTAATTTTTTTCTTCATGTTTGAGACTGTGTGAAGCTCAGAACAATAGGATTGTTGGTTTCTGCAGATTTTGTTTGATGCCCTTGAATTTAGTCTTCTAGCATTTAATAAAACTGAAATTTTACATGTTGTCTGACATACGTGCAAAAGCTTTCTTCATTTGGAGGTGAAGCGAGTCAAACCAGCAGCTATTTATGTCTCAGGATTTATCTCCGTGATCCCTGTTGCTTAGAAATGTATCATTCTATCAGCACAATATCTTTATTCAACTGAGAATCAGCTCTACCACTCCTGTGCAATCAGAATGGCTATTCTGAAGTTGGAATAATGAGCCTGATGGGGTTATGAATTTGAGAAACTTGACTCACAACCCACTACTCTTTCATATGTCATTTTCTGCCCTCTTCACTTTCAGAAATGGAGTCCACCAAATGTTGTTATGCTTTTCTAAATTAAAGGCCTGTTAATCATGCAAGTCTTTCTACTCAATTCATATCCAACTGGCTGTCTCTACTGCTTTTGATGCTGTCGTTCATCCCCTCAACATTGTATTGACCCTGTGCTTCCATGACAACATCCTGTCCCAGTTCTCATCCTTCCGCCCAGACCATTCCTTCAATATGTGTTTTGATGGCAAGAAATTCTGACCTACAGCTAAGTTCTTTTTCCTGCTTTTGAGCTAGTTTTCTATCTAACAAGCATTTCAGCCCATATACCTCGTGTGAAATTCCTGGCCCCACTGACGTCAATAGAAGTTTTGTCATTGACTTCACTAGGACCAGGATTACTTTCTTTACTTCTTAGCCATTATCCTTTTGTGTGATAGAATGGTCACTATTTAAAAGTCAACATTTTCCAATCTATCATCACTGTGTGGTAATGGTTGGTAACTATGGATATTTTAGTGGTGACCAAAGTAACCTATCAAATACCTGCAGAAATTTAAGTATACATTGTTACATCTACTCAATTCTGCATTTTCTTTGTTGTCCAAGATGGTGCCTTGCAGTATACCATTAAGATAGTTACTTAGCTACTGTCAACTTAAAAAGGTCTCATCGGTAACACATTAGAAACCTAAAAAATACTTTGTTTCAAATTGGATTTGGTACCTCCAATTGTACAACTTGTTTTCACATTACAATTCCCATGGAGACTGGACAGCTTGTTAATGCATAATGGTATTTGCTGCTCTTCTATTCATGCACTGTTTTGGAAGTAACTTGCACTATCTCTAATATAATCTAGAGGATTAGATATTGGTATTACCATAGTGCCTAGAGGCCACAACAAATATCAGAGTCACCGTACTAGGCACTGTACAGAGTCCCTTCCCTGAAAAGCTCATAATCAAATAAGTATAGAAGGTAAAAAATACAAAAGGAACAGAGAGATGAAATCGTAGAATCATAGACTTTAAGGTCAGAAGGGACCATTATGATCATCTAGTCTGACCTCCCACACAACGCAGGCCACAGAATCTCACCCACCCACTCCTGCAACAAACCCCTAACCTATGTCTGAGCTATTGATGTCCTCAAATCGTGGTTTAAAGACTTCAAGGTGCAGAGACTCCTCCAGCAAGTGACCCATGCCCCACGCTGCAGAGGAAGGCGAAACGCCCCCAGGGCCTCTGTCAATCTGCCCCGGAGGAAAATTCCTTCTCAACCCCAAATATGGCGATCAGCTAAACCCTGAGCATGTGGGCAAGACTCACCAGCCAGACCCCCAGGAAAGAATTCTCTGTAGTAACTCAGATCCCACCCCATCTAACATCCCATCACAGACCATTGGGCATATTTATCGCTACTAGTCAATGACCAATTAATTGCCAAAATTAGGCTATCTCATCATACCACCCCCTCCATAAACTTATCAGGCTTAGTCTTGAAGCCAGATATGTCTTTTGCCACCACTGCTCTCCTCTGATGGTTGGAAACCTTTGTCTAATTTCAAATCTAAACTTCCTGATGGCCAGTTTATATCCATTTGTTCTTGTGTCCACACTGGTACTGAGCTTAAATAATTCCTCTCTCTCCCTGACAGAGCCTCCCTGGCTCTAAATTACACCACAGGTTACCTGACAGAGCAAGGAACAGAACCCAGGTCTCCAGATATTGTTTAGTTCCTTAACTGCTAAACCCCACTGCCCTGGTTTGTGACAAGGACGACTGTTAAAAGATTAGCAACCCTTTTTAAAAAGTGCATGTCCTTGTTTTCACTTTTGACCCAAGTCCTCAGCGGGTGTAGTCATCCTATCTCAAGTGAAGGGGTTGTCTGTTCATTGTTTGTTATAAGTTCTCAAATTCTAAACCCAAAACTAGCCCTTCTAACATTACGGTTTAAGGGTATAAACTCATTATATTTTGGCTACATCCCTAGAAATAACATTTAAATAATCACAACCCCCCTGCTAACACCCTGCCCTCTCCCCCACATGAGAATGAATGCTGGAAGTTCATATGTCTATCCTTTATCTGACAAGTTGTAGACTCTCTGGGGCAGTAGTGCTCTGATTCACACAGTGAAGGCTATTTTGAAATTAATAAAAAGCTAGGGGGAAAGCCCATCATACATAAAATGAAACTTTAATTTCTGAATAACAAGGTAAATATTATAGAGAACTGAAATGTGCAGCATTATTTGCTCAGAAATAGAAACTGTTTTTGTTAATTGTTGCATATGTAACATCCATAAAACTGGATGTTGGCTCCTCTCAAAGTAAATCCATTCTTTTGTAAACTCAGGCAAAAGCCTAAATCACAGCAATAACCATGGGCAATACCATAGCAGAGACTAGCAATTTTTCAGGCTTCAAAATTAGCTTAAATTCCCATAATCCCTCTGGTCCTATAAAGGAGAAAAATGCTTCCTGAAACCCATATAAACCAGCACATAACACCTACTTGTTCCATATTTGTCCAGACTCCCAAAAGACACAGACATGCTCCAAATATAAATCATATAGTAATATGATGGTTTTAAAGTCATCTTGTAGCCAGTCATTCCAAATGGAAACACATGATACAGAGAAGGGTAAGTGGTGACTAGAATGATATCCGGGGAGAGGTTACTGATTTGAGAAGGTGGATTCTGCAGAGTGTATTTAGAAGTGTTTTTCAGTTCTAGTTCAGGAAAAAAGGAAATGTTAAATGCTGTCAGGTGTTAATAGCTACTTGTCTCATTGAGGTTCCATTTCTTACAGAAGTACTGCTAGTTGCAGAATGTAGCCTTTAGGGATTAGCTTTTTTCCTTCTCTTGTTTGTTTTTGGATTTTTTGTTTTTGTTTTGGTTTTTGCCAAGGCAAAGTATGCAACATGTATAGTCCTCCTACCAGCCCCTCTTAGATCGAATTCCACTGACTGACCTATCCCTGGTAGTGGATTCAGAGTTGTAGATGTTCAGCATCCATTACGTGAGTGACCTGCAAGTAGTCTCTGGGATCTGACAGCTGGATATCATTATATCATAGCATCAGCCTGACAGAGCAGAGATGAGTCAGTTGCCATTCGTGTTATGAATCCTTTTTGGAGACATTTATAGATTGTAACAATTATTCTTAAAATCAACCTAGGAACTTCACAGTTAAGGTCTGAAGATATACCGGTAGGGGAACCCAAATAACTGTAATTTTCCCATATAGTTACACCAGGCAATAATCACTTTATTATGATAAAGTCTGCAGTGCAAAAGAGAATTATGCACATGTTCAACTTTATGTAGAGCTGAGTGAACAATGGGTTTTGTTGGCAATTCAAAAAATCAGAACAAATAATTATTTGGGACTGAACAAAATGTTTCATTTGACCTGAAACACAATGTTTGGTTCAGTTCCGAGCATTTTAAAATGACTGGGTTTATATATATATATATATATATAAAAAAATCCCCTCTCACCCCTATGGGTGGTATGTGTCTTCCTCAACCTCGGGTCCTCTACCAGAAGGCTGGAGTTGAGGGTTCTCTGCACAGTATTTAGGTTCCAGCACGCAAGTTCTGGACAGCGAGCTCGAGTTATCCTGGATTGTTGAGCCATCACAGCCAGCTTGAGTAGTCACAGCCCAAGGTGCTCTACCGAACATTGGAACAATTGCCTCATTCCAATGCTAGATTACTTTCAGCGGGTATTCGCCAGCTTCGAATTCATCTCCCATGATGTTTGCTGTCAAATTGGCATGCTGATAATATCACACGTTTCTGGAGGTGTTATTACAAAGTTGTTGATGCCATGACTGCCTGCGTGCCTGGAATCTGATCACAGGAATCTTAGCCCTGCATTCCCAGCAACCTTATCGTGAATCCCATCTGTCTGGGGAGATCAGCCTAAGTCGTCAAGTTCCTGCGCACACCTGCAAGCCACTTGGATTCTGCATTCATGAGCGTTTTTCTGCAGTCTCTGTACAAGTCCGCACTAGTGTTGGACTGTCGGAGGCTCCTGCGACATCTGCACCTTGGGTACTCTGTGGAGAACCCAATGATCTGGTGCTCAGTGCTTGCCGGCGCAGATCATGCCTCAGTGCTGCTTTAGTCAGCTCAGCCAACTGGTAGGATTCCCAAGTCAGCCACCTAGCTAACTTGAGGTACAACCATAAGGGTGGTGTTGCATAGGCACTCTGCTGCTAATCTCCTCATTCGCTGCTGCCTACAGGCATTCTCAGCAGTCATTCTTTGGGGCCATCTTACGATGTACTGTCCCTTGGTGTCGGTTTCATGACGGGCTTGCTGCTCACGCCCGCCACCATCGTCCGCGGTATAAGTCCTGGTGTGATTGGGTGGATAAGCCTACCGCATTGGAGAGCCTGCCGTTTCACATCGGCAGCCTCAATGCCTCCTGGAAGCGATACGGCAGTATCGATGATGCAGGGGATCGTTAGGGAAAATGATCGTGTTCAGACTGGTCTCGACATGTCTTATCTGGGACTTGAGTGCGTTGCTGTCTCTACTAGGTGTCCATGGATGTGGACACAAGGACTTGAGCTGCTATGTCGGCGATGTGGCCCGTAGAAGGGCTGGTAGTTCCCCATCTCTGACGTACCTTCCCCCTTACACAGAGCGCACACTTCCAGCCGATATGGACATCAGATATCCATGGAGTCGCGTAGTGGAATTAGCCGATATATGTGCGTTCATTCTTACAACTACACCTGTGATGTATCCATGAGATGAGTGATGATTGTATCACGGCTGAATGTACAGTCCTTGGATACGGCTGAGGGGGTAAAGCCTAAGGCAAAAACAAGCGGGAAGTACATCACTGGTAGATTCACACTTAATGGCCAATTGGCAAGCGGCCTTAAAGTGACTCTAGTGTTCTTCCAGAGGTCCGATTGAGTTTGAGGAAGGTGAGGCCTGGTCGACGTGTAAGGCGAGACATTGTACAATCAGGTGAGCATTGAATTTAGCCGTTCCTGTAGTCAACAGGCGTGCCTAGATTGGTCTGTCTACTTGCGACTGCTCGATAGGAGCAACGGTGTTGAGCTCGGTGGGTTCCGAACGCCTTCTGACATGTGCCATGAGCTATGGCGCTATAGAGCTGATAGACTTTCCATTGGTGGGGGAGGGCAGGTAATTGCGGTAGTGGATGTTCTGTCCTTGCAGGCTTTACATGATCAGGCACTGTCCTGACGTGTAGCAGTTTGGGGAGCCGGCGCTAGCTAGCTGGTCTGCTGTGGAAACAGGCGTCATGGCACTGCGGTAGTTTTCTTAGGCAGTAGGTGGATATTTGTCCATCGTGCATTCAGCTCTCATTTTGACCCCTGCGGAAGTCTTGCTGCGTGAGGGTGCACTGGTTTTCTCGTCTGGAGAAAATTGCTGCGTGCTCTGTTCCTAAGGTCTCAGCATGGACTGGTGTTAGAAGTCCCTCTGTTTCCCCTATGTCTCCAAGACGGAGTTTACTGCTGCTGCGGGCTCTGCTTCAGTGGGTTGTGAACGATGCAGTTTGGACAGTTACACCCTGCAGCTGGTTGTGGGAAGGAACAGGGCATAAGCTTTTGCCTCGGGCGTGCTCTAAGTGTAATCGCAGCCTGTAGCTAGTGTGTACTTTGTTAGGGCAGCCTAGGTCGGCTCGAGTGGATCGTGGGCTGAGATGTGTTTCAGAGGAGCCAAGGGTCTATCTTAATCTCTACATCCATTGGCGAGTTCCATTACTAGCTGGCATGAACTCTCCAGAGTCGCCTGGACTGTATCTTCTGCTCTGACGTCAGCCAGGGTGGAATACTTGTTCTCTTGATAGTGTAGTCAAGCATTCTCCAGGAATAAGATGCTGAGCGTATACCAGTTCATTGGTTTGAGTTATGGGTAGTAGGGATGTCATTGAGGGTCTAGCAGTTCTAACATATCTATGGTGGTACTTCGCCCTGAGCTGGAATGTCTCAAGGGATGACTGTAGCGATGTGCTCTGATCTAGCCATATAGCTACTGGCCTGCAGATGGAGGGGGGCAAATGAAATATCAGCTTAGTGTGGCTGAAGCAATTCTGTGTCCAGACTGCTGATTCTGGAGTAATGTGAGTTGGTGCCTATCTCAAGTGTGAGAGCAGCTCCCTTACTGATTTGAAGCATGGAATAGCGTGCTCAGTAAGGTGGATGTAGGTCGTGTCCATACATAGTCCCGCTATCACATCCCTTCCATCAGGTCTATGTAGTATGTAACATCCATCAATTCCAGGTTCTCTTGTCTCATCCATGAATGGTTTGTTCCAGTAGCCCACTTATCGTCAGATTGTCCTGGTTCCTCAACATCTGGTGCGGACGTTGTTAATCTGGGTGATGTCCGAGCCGGCATGACTCTCCTAGTTCGTGTCACTCTCATATTTTGAGGTAGGCAGGTGAAGCATTAGGGGGTCTTTTGCCCAAGGACCCCTACTGGAAAGTCGGGTACCAACTGGGATTTGAACCCCGGTCTCTCGTATCAAAGGGCGGTCTCCCATATCAAAGGGCGGTGCTCTTAACCACTACGCTATCCAGTCGCTATGCACAAAATTTTAAAATGAAATTCCATTTCAAACCAAAATCAAAACATTTTGTTTAAAAAATGTCAACATGAAATATGTTGCGTTTTCCATTTAAAAAAAACTGTTTGGACTGGTGTAATTTGGTAAAACCGACATGAATTTCTGAAATGTTTTTTGTGTCTTAAATCTGCATTTTTCACCAAAAAGTTCTGACTGAAAACTTAGGCCCTGCTCTGACTTTACACACTGTAAGTAGCCCTGTTGCCTTCGATGGGATGACTCTCAGAGCATAAAGATTAAGCATATGCAAAATTCTTGGCAGGATCTAGGCTAAATTATTTTAGTGTTTGTGGTCCTGGATTAGATTAATATGTCTTAAAAAGTCAGTTTATATTTCTTCCTCATGATGTCATTACAGGGGTTTACAAGAAATGTGCAACGTAGGCTTGTTTACCTTGATCCTAACTGGCTCCTGCACTGGGGGGAATTCTCGCTAGCGCCTATACGCTGCTGCAGTGATGAACAGGGGCTGGAGTGGAGGCCAGAATGGGCTCCTCAATGTTTTTGGGGTTTTTTTGGAAATAGGATCAGGAACTAAATACACCAAAAATTTAATAACAAAAAGGCTTTGCAAACGTCTACTTTGCAATGTTCTTTAAGATAAGAATATAACTTTTTTTTAAAAAAACTAGTAACTGTAGAAAAACTGTTAAGATCTGAATAAACTTCAGTATTTAACCGCTTCCTTGGGAGCAACTGACTAACAAGAGGAAGTTATTTATGATTTCTGATATAGCTTTACCTCAGATGATAATATTACTTTTATATACATTGCATCAGTTGACTCTAACAAGAAGTAGACAGTGTCATGACATCAAGAAAGCTAGTTGCATCGTTTCACATTCATGTTATTATTCATATCTTGAGAAGGGCTATACTTTGTCATTTTCTAATTTATTTACATTCCTTATTCTGAGAATGTACTAATGGAATTGCCAATTTTTCTGCTGTATAGCAAATAAATTTGAAACTACATGGCAATGTGCTGAAGCAGCAATGTGGGGGTGACCTTGTCCTCAGTCCAGATTCTAATGACAAAGGTTGTAAAGAAAGCAAAGAAATCTCCAAAATAATTGTATCCTTAGAGGAGGATTAGAACAATTAGAGACAGGATCAAAATTGATCCATTCTCAGGACACGTTTACAACTAGAAATAGGTGCTAACATCACAAAGGACACCACTACAAGTGGCAGTAACTGGCATTTGTGTGTGCAGTCTCAGCAACTGTTGAAAAGACTATATAAATAAAATTGCCCTATCGCATATAAAGAAAGTCTCTCCCCTCTAGGAATTGAGGGATGTTGACAGGACAATGTGCAAAATGTGCGTTATCTCTAACTGTTCTGGGGATACAGACTGACCTTCAGTCTCGAAGGATGTAAGTGGCCCATGAGCACCTAGTTCACATCAACGAAGGTTGGGGAAAAAAACCTGTTTCTTTGCAGGTTCATAAAGAAAAGCAAGCATCAAAGGAGGCTTTTGGAGATACGTGGCTACGTGTATAAGAGTGAGGACTTGTTGTCGCTTTCCTTTAGGTGATCGCCATCCTGCTGTGTAGCTCATTGCCCACAGAAAACTAGTTCAAGAGTGAGTCCGAGCTTCCTGATACTACTGGCAAATGACGAGCCTGAGATTCAGAATTGAAAGGGATTTGAATTTGTGCCTCCTGTTTAGACATTTTTATTCTGTACTGGCCTTTGGCAGGCATAGTCCTGACATAACTTTCTGTTTGTAAGGGAATGGCCTATTTTTGTGGGTGTGGTCTACTCCTTGTGCTATATGTGAACTATAATAGGGCGTTTGGTATAGACAGTGGCACCAGTTTGTAGAATAGTAGCATTTATATACATTTAACACAGTAAGGTAATACAGAATCATAGAAGTGTATGACAGGAAGGAACTTAAATAAGTCACCTAGTCCAGTCCCCTCATTCAAGGCAGGCCTAAGTAATAACTAGACCATTTCTGACAGGTGTTTGCCTAACCTATTCTTAAAAAGCCTCCAGTGATGCAGATTCCACAACCTCCCTAGGCAATCTGTTCCAGTGCTTAGCTACCCTGACAGGAGGTTTTTTCCTAATGTCCATCACAAACCTCACTTGCTGCAATTTAAGTGCATTGTTCTTGTCCTATCCTCAGAAGTTAAGGATAACATTTTTTTTACTCATCTCCTTGTAATAACCCTTTATGTACTTGAAAACTGTTATCATGTCCCCCTCCCTCAGTTTTTTCTTCTTCAGACTAAACATACTCATTTTTTTCAATCTTTCCTCCTAGATTATGTTTTTTAGAACTTTAATCATTTTTGTTGCTCTCCTCCGGACTTTCCCCAATTTGTCCATGTCCGTCCTGAAATATGGCACTCAGAACTGGACACATTACTCCAGCTGAGGTCTTATCAGTGCAGAGTAAAGCGGAAGAATTACTTCTTTTGTCTTGCTTACAACACTCCTGCTAATACATCCCAAAATGAGGTTCACTTTTTTTGCAACAGTATTACACCGTTGTTACACATTTAGCTTAAGATCCACTATAGCCCCCAAATCCCTTATTGCAGTACTCCTTCCTTGGCAATCATTTCCCATTTTGTATGTGTGCAACTGATTGTTCCTTCCTAAGTGGAATACTTTGCATTTGTACTTACTGAATTTCATCCTATTTCCCCCAGACCATTTCTCCAGATCCAGATAATTTTGAATTCTAATCCTATCCTCCAAATCACTTGAAACCTCTCCCAGTTTGGTATTGTCTGCAACTTTATAAGTGTATAAATATGCCATTATCTAATTTATGAAGATATTGAACAGAAATGGAGCCAGGCCTGACCTCTGTGGGACCCCACTCAATATGCCTTTCCAACTTGACAGTGAAGCACTGATAACTACTCTCTGGGAATAGTTTTCCAACTAATTATGCGCCCACCTTATAGTAGCACCATCTAAGTTGGATTTCCCTAGTTTGTTTATGAGAAGGTCATACTACACAGTATCAAAGCCTTACTAATGTCAATATACAACATCTTAAAGTGAACCACTGATGTTTGCTAGCAAAGCCAGTGCTCAACAAAGAACACATTCCCTGTGTAGGACAGTCCAGCACTGTTGATTATCCATCAGCTGAAACACATTCATCCAGTGATTAGAATATGGCAGATTGGTATACATTGCATTAATGACACAAGGCTGCTGCTGCTAATAGTTCAGTGGTAACCATTTACAAGGAGTGACTACAAAGTGTGTCCTCTCTAACATCACTCTGTGGAAGCTCCTGGCAAATATTAACCTTTTTAATGGTTAACACTATAGTTAGTTTTTGATGGGCTACATAGAAGTGTAACATCTGCTCCTTCTTTGCATTTGCTGTTACTATTGTGGCAAAGATGGAGATGGTGAGACAACTGTGGCAGTCATTCTCCCAGATCTAGATTTTTGTTTATTGGAACATGTTCTGCTTTTGTTTGCGTGGAACTGCCAGTTGTGGAATAGTCTCACAATAACAAAAAATGATGATCCCATGTGACTGGTGTGTCAGTGCTTGATTGTTTAAATTCAGAGCCTACTGTAGCACAAATGAGTGGGTGCTCCTGCCATCCCCCCACTCCCCTACAAATTTTTGTCCTTGCTCAAAGTTCCATGGCCCAGCCACTCTTAAGCAGTGGTCCTGTACTAAATTTGTATGGTTGCTGAAATTTAACCTGCTGCCCCCCTGTACAGATGGAGGGTGTCATAAACAGACAGTTAAGGGTTAAGAAGTTCACCTAACCTAGCTGAAACCTGACCAGAGGAACCAATGGGGGGCCAAGACGTTTCAAGAGGAAGGAGGGAAGTTCTTTCTTTGTTTTTCATTAAATTCTGTGCTGGAGTGAAAAGATCCAGGAATCAACCAGGGTAGTGAGTATTAGAGAAGGAATGAATTAATTAGCTTATGTTTATTTCCTTTTGTGACTTTGTCTTTTTGCATTAGAGGGATAATCAAATTGGGTTTTCTTTTGTGTAAGAGGTTTTGCCCAGGGGAACATCCTCTGTGTTTTAAATCTGTTGTCTGTGAGAGTAGCTTGCATGCTAATCTCTCAGAGGTATTTCTTTTACCTCCTTTTCCTTAATTAAAAGTCTTCTTTTTAAGAAGCTAATTATTTTTTCCTTGTTTTAAAATCCAAGGAGTTTGAATCGATGTTCACTAGAAAATTAGTGAAAAAGTCTCTCAGGGTTACCCAGGGAAGGGTTACAGTACTTGGGAGAGGAAGATTTTTGCGGGGAAGATAAAGTTTCCCAAATAACTCATAAACAGATATTTTAAACAATTTGGGTGGTGGCAGCAACCAGATCTAAGCTGGTAACTAAGCTTAGGGGGTCTCATGCAGGTCCCCACATCTGTACCCTAACGTTCAGAGTGGGGGTGAAACCTATGACAGAGGGGCAGCTGGGCCAAATTGGTTGTGACTTGGTATATGAGGAATCTGTTTCTGTGCAATGGCACACACAGGGGAATCCTCTAAGAACCTGACTTTTATTGGCAACTACTTGTGCACTCTGTGAGCAAGAGAGAGGGACTGAAGGAGACTTGAGATCCCTGGGAACAGGTGGGACATAAGTGGTGACCAGAACAGGGTCCCTGCTGGGCAGAGGAACCACAATCTCCCACCTTCCCAAGCTGTGTCTGCCCTCTCTGTGATCAATAATAAATAGAGCATGATGTACCCAATTCAACTTCCATTGAGTCCATTCATTGACTTCAATGAGAGCATTATAAAACTGTAACACGAGAACAGTAGTGCTAGCATGCTGGCGGCCTGAACCAAGCAAGCTGTCTATTCTAAAACGGATAATTAAAAATAGGCCTCCCTTGACCTAAACCAGTTAATATACCATCACTTCTGAAAATGACAACTAAATAAAAATTTAGCAAAGAATGTATCCCTGACAGATTCTATAAGAGTTTTTAATCAGTCATTGGCATCAAGGAAACTGCGTAACTGAAATTAAGGTAAATTTGACCCTAAAATCCAGGCCAGGGGCTGTTTTAATATGTTAGATGCTGCACAAACATAATAGGACACCAATCCTCATTGGGGCTTTTGGGCAACCCATAATATAAGTTATACTGTACATTTACTAGGCCTTTTTTATGTTGCTGTCATGTTCAGAAAGTGAAAAAGCTCCCTCAAAATTGTAGTTCCAGAAAGCCACAAGTACTAGTGTGCCAAAGCAGGAGAGCCTGAGCAAGAAGAAAACTAAAGTTGAAATTTTTGGCTCATTATCTCTCTAGCTCATTATCTTCTCCATCCCATTATCTATCTACTGGTCCATTCCTGCTCAGTAGATTAGAAACACACAGTATCCATGCTTTCAGCAAGTTCACTGCAGAGAAAACATTTTTTTTAAAAATGATGGCTCTCCAGTCCAAAGCATCCATTTGCTTCATCTCCATTTGTTTTAGCTCCCAATAACATCTGCACACCACTTGAGGTTGACCCGCTTATACAACAGGCTTGGAGGAGAAAGGGGTGAACCCATCACAACATATATCAAGGTTTAAACTTACATTGAACTTAACTATTTTTTCAAACTGTTTGATCCCTGTTAAAACCCTGCATGGATTTCATCACTGCCTGACAAGGTTCTGACGTGACAATGTAACTGGAACATCATGGTTCAGTTAGATTCAACACAAGAGAAATAGGAGCACAAATGAAGTGTTTTCTGGACAGATCCTGGTGGCTTTTGTGTGAGTTTGCAAACGATGGAAGGGGGGAAGCATGTAGGAAGCATGCAATAAGGGTGAACTAGCTGGTTCTCCTAGGTCATTGTGTGTGATGTGGCACTTTAGTTGCTCATCTACGGAGATAATACGATAAACTTATACAAATGCCAGCTAAGGGAGAGCAAGTAGTTGAGAAGCCTCTATGTTTAGTACCCAAAGTCCTGGCTTTATCCTCAGTGATGAATGTATGTGCAGTTTACCTTGACAGTCAATGTGGATTTGTTTATATTGTGTTCGGCACCATCATGTTGCACGACCGACGCTTGACAAAATGACCATACTTAGTGATGGACATTGGGGGTGTGTTATGTCATTCAGTCATTCAATCTCTTGAAAAATTACCACTGACCTCCAATTTTTTACAACAGACACTTGAGTCCATGTACAGACATGTTGCTGACCCCCTGATTAGACCTCAAGCCCAAATGAGTAGAACTTTGCATTAATATCAGATCATGCACTCAAATCTCCACCAATATTAGTGAAGGGTTTCTGAGCACATGGAGGAAGGGGCACACAGCTGCAAAACTGAACCAGACCTGCCTAACCTCCATCTTCTGGTGAAAGGCTACTTCTTTCATGTCTGTTTGCTGGTATCTCACCAGATTGGATGGCTGCTACAGTGGGCAAAGCTAGTGAGAACTCTGATTTTCCACTCTGGCAAGGAAAAATCAGAACATACTGTGCCCTCAGCTCCTTCTCATTAAGTGAGACAGAGGGAGTTGTGCAGAAGCTAAGGAGATGGAGAGACCACAAACTGCTGTTGCTGTCTGCTTTCTTCTTTTTCTAGCTATGGAACATTAATGGGACCTTACGTACTTGGAGCAGAAGTATTGATGATTTATGGCTGAAGCTTTAGGATATTGCAGGGAGGACTGATGGATTTGGAGGGAGCTGTGTCCTCTTTGGATTTTGGTGCAAATAATGCATTTTTTTTCCCTGAGACTTTTTGCTGAGCCCTGTAGTCTACTGTGAAGCCCTGACCTCAAAAGGGAGTCATCTCACCACATTATTTCCAGGAATGTCCTACTTATCTGACATGTCTTTGGGTGGGAAAAGGGATTCAGTGACATACCCACTTTCCTTAGAGCTGGGTGGCCTCATTATCGCGGGTCATCAAGTGGTCTCTGGCCCGCCCAACAAAGTTTGCAGGGGGCAACCTGAAGATTTTTTTTGAACTTCCATTTTTAAGGGATTATTTTCATATGAACTTTTATTCAGTCTGGTGCAAAAATCTTATCTCCTCATTAATATTTCTTCTAAGAATCCCTGTTGCTTAAACAATTATGAAACAGGAAGTAATTTGCATGAGAAAAGCAGATGTTTACTTTGTGAACCTGTTGCAGGAAGCTAGTTTTTCCTGAATATTTGAAATAATAATCTGTTACTAACAAGTCTTTGGCTAGATCATTATCATACTGAGCCAGAGCCATGCAGATATTTAACTATGGCCACATAACCTCTCATGGCAACATCTGTTTATTTGCCCATTCTGTCTAACATCTGCTTCAAAACAATAATCCTCTTGAAGCCTCTGATGTATCTGCCAGCTGTTTCTAATAGACCAGGAAAGTTGCTACCCTATAAATGACAATAATTCAAGATTCTTCATAATTTTAAAACTGCATGGAAGAATCAGGAGCCTGAACCTGATCAGCTGAATACTCAGATCTGGTGCTCTTTTCCCTGGAAGGCTATTCATTGTGAATGACAACTCTGAAGGGAAAATAAAAACAGAATTGCACACTGAAGTTAGGCATACACCCAACTGCAATAATGAGGGAAACTAAAGAAAACTGATGTACTATAAAATGAACAGGAAATTGCAGAGATATAAAGTTTTAGCATGACAGTTTATACTAAGGTCCTGAATGCACTTTTATTCTTCTCTGACAAATGGGCCAAAACACTACGAAGAATGAGAAATCAGAAATGCCCAGAACATAAGATTCATATTTACCCAGGACTTCTAAAATTGTCACTTTAGAAATGTTGTTACTCAAAAAAACTCACCATAACAAAATAATATCACTTAAGCAGTAATCCAAAGGGATTGCAGCTGTCTATTATGGAGATAAAGGGTCTCCTTATTTCCTGTGGCAAAATTTGAGCACCTCCATTTAATGGAAGTGCAAAAATCATATTTGTACAGGCAAATACTTATTCATGCAGTTATGACTTGTTTCTCCATGCCTTCAATACCCTAGAGGGCTTCCTCATTTGGCACAAGTCAATATCTAATGGCAAAGTACTGGATTTTTGTGTGTGAGTGATGTTGCTCTGCAAAGACTGGTCCAAGGCAGCATGAGAGATCTGCTTCTCCTAACAGCAAAGGAAATGTTTATTAGCGCAAATGGAAGTCTGTGGTTTGAGAGGCGGAAGGACCAGGATTTTAACCCTAGCTCTATATGACTAAGGGCAGGTCTACACTACAGCCGGCATCGACGCTCTGAGATCGATCCACCGGCGGTCGATTTAGCAGGTCTAGTGAAGACCTGCCAAATCAACAGCAGATCACTCTCCAGTTAAGCCCTGTACTCTACCCCCACCGAGAAGAGTAAGGTAAGCTGATGGGAGAGTTCCTCCCATCGACCCACCCATGATGTAGACCCCGCGGTAACTTGAGGTAAAGTACGTTGACTTCAGTTACATTATTCAGGTAGCTGGAGTTACGTAGCACAGGTTGACTTACTGCGGTACTGTAGACATAGCCTTACTCGGTAACGTGGCTCCTTGACAGCAGCAGCTAGGTTTTTTTATTACAATATGACTCTTGAATTTTCTACAGTTGCAATCATATATTTCATTTTCCATTTGAAATGGGCAACATCACACACAACTGTTCTCTCAGATGAAATCCCACCCCCTTTTCTGCACGTCTTTACAAGCTTGTTTAAATTTTTGAAATAAAAAGCTTCAAAGTCTGATGTAAACTTGTGCTGTTAAAGAGGATTTTGAGTTGGAGGACACTAGGTCAAATTCTCCAGGTAAAAAGTGATCAAGGATTGGAGTGGTGGAAGGAGCTTGAGGAGATGGAAAGATAAACATTACATAGAGGAATTTGCTAAAACTAAATATTCACTAATGGAATGTTCTCTTTTGGTGCCCTCATCCCACGCTGCTGCTGCTGTTGTACTTGCACTGAATATCTTATTACAAAAAATACACAAGAAAGTGAAGAAGATATATGCCAGCTTATTTTTGTAAGTTTGGTCTCAGCTCATTGTGCACATATTTCATTTGGCTGCATCAAAACATAATAAGCTACTTCAATTACTTCGGCACGTAGACCACCACCACAAACTTGCTATTTCACATCCTTGACACATTTTTGTGTGTGTGCGTGTCTTTTCTCTTTCTCAGTGAAATCTCAGTTCCTCAGCTCACTGCCAAATTAGGTCTTAGTCTGTAACAAAGTTGGCTTAAAAATGATAAATGTAATGAACAAGGCATATCAACATAGAGAGAGACCTGCTGGCAGTCCCTGAAAGGTTCCCACTCATAGATCCTGTAAGTTCTGCTGGATCATTACCCCAGCCTAATTCAGAGGATATGCCACAGTCCTCCAGCCTCCACCACGGGCTGGTGCTTGCCCATTACCACTGAGATATTGTTTAGAGGAGGGCCTGAGGTGCTGAGCTCAGATGTGGCACCTAAGTTCCCCAGAGTTTTAGGGTTGTTTGGATCTGGGGTTTTGCTTCTGTCATCAACACGATTCATCAAGACACCTTGTCAAGAATGGTGTTAGTGCTAGCTGTCAACCTGGGAGAACCAGGAATAGTGTTAAGTGCCACAGCATTCACTCTTACTTCCCTTTCCCTAACCTCTTTAGGAAAAATACTAACACTAATGAAGTTGAAAGAACTTAGGTTAGGGCAGGGGTAGGCAACCTATGGCACGTGTGCTGAAGGTGGCACACAAGCTGATTTTCAGAGGTACTCACACTGCCAGAGTCCTGGCCACCGGTCTGGGGAGCTCTGCATTTTAATTTTAAATGAAACTTGAACATTTTAAAAACCTTATTTACTTTACATACAACAATAGTTTAGTTATATATTATAGACTTTCAGAAAGAGACCTTCTAAAAACATTAAAATGTGTGACCGGCACGCGAAACCTTAAATTAGAGTGAATAAATGAAGACTCCGCACACCGCTTCTGAAAGCTTGCTGAGCCCTAGGTTAGGGTTTTACATCTGTAACCTGGTGTCTTGCATATTAACCAATGTTCTGATATTCGATCAACAAAATTCATTGGGGCGCCCGAGTAAACCATCTGTTCCACATTACACTAACCCAACCTAAAACACACCAATAGGTCACACAAGTCACCTTCTAAGAGTGACACTGCTATATAAAATGTACCAGGAATGTTTGCTGTCATATATCAAATAAATATATATAGAAATATACGTATATATTAGTCTATTTATTATGAATATAAAAATATTATCTTTGTTAGCGCGCACTCTCCACTAACCCTTAGGTGGGGCTTCTAAAAAGTAAGTTGGCGTACCTACACCTCGGGTACCACATAATCGCAGAGGCTGGGCAGTGGGAAGCGTCTTGTACTCACAGTAATCTTTAGCGTGAATCACATCTCCCCTAGCCATGCTGCAAACCCACAACTGGGGACAGAGAGCTCTGAGTTTGTTCCTGGGATCTGTTGGAGCCACTCACCCAGCTTAGGGTCACAGCCCGAGTGCTCTACCACCACTGGGACCACTTTGGCCTTCACTTTCCACATCCTCTCTAGTTCTTTCAGGCCCTGGTACTTTTCCAGCTTCTCATATTCCTTCTTCCTGATGTTGCTGTCACTTGGCACTGCTATATCTATCACCACCGCTGTCTTCTGGTCCTTGTCTATTACCACGATGTCTGGTTGATTGGCCAGTACCTGCCTGTCCGTCTGGATCTGGAAGTATATATATATAAGTATGTGGCCATTAACATAAACATACTCGTTATCAGTGATCCTTCCTTTTCTATGGATGTTTTCACTTAGCTATAATCCGTAGTAGAAGGTTCAGGTTCAGAGGAGCAGTACCACTGATCATGCAATTTGTACTAATTATCCTGTACAATACAGAGAAATGGGAGAGCAAATAAAGCACAGTTATGGGTAAAAGAATAAGTTATGTCAATTCTCTGACTCTAGTGAAACAATAGCTTAACCATCCAGCCCAGCAAGAGCCCAGGGCTGGAAAGCCTGCATGAGATGTGGTGATTCCAATCCTATTGTGTGAGCTGTATGTTCAGTGAACGGGCTGAAAGCAAAATACAGATCACCTCTGTCAAATATGTTTCAGAGCCCATTTTGTCATATTGGCAACCTCCTTCCTGACTATCAACTTTCCATTTTAACACATTAGTAAAAGGTATTGATATTCTCAGTTGTGAAAGAAAAAGTGAAGTGATTGATATGAAGCAACTTCCATGTTGTGGTAGTGAAGAAAAAATAATATGCTATTAGAGAGTGGGAAATTACCAGCAGTGGGAGGCCATGTGTGTTACTGCAAAGGCATAAGTACAATTCCCCACAAACATTGTTAAAAGGTTCCCTCATTGCCACAATAGGCTAACTCAGGGTGGGGAGACCTGAAAACCCAAATTGCAATCAGTGTGATTCTAAAATTCTAATTCATGTGTGAACCAGAGTAAAGTGCTACCCCCACACCAAAAGCAATAAAATTCACATTCACACTTAGGATTCAGTTTTCATGAGGGAAGCTTCTCCTTTGTTGATGCGATTTATACCTGCAGTTGATTTACAAGTATAAATCTACAAGCTAACAACTTGAAATACTCATCTGCCAATACAAAGCAGGTAGTTAACAGGCGTAAGTGCAGTGATCTTCATTTAAGTCATTTTTCAGTTCCAAAAACAGTGCCAAATCCCAGCTCTTCAGAAAATGTAACCACATGTGTGCTTTCTGATGAACTGAGGGCTAGCGTACACTAGAAGCGCTACATTTGCACAGCTGCACCCATGGAGCTGTGCTGCTGTAGTGCATCTGGGGAAGATGCTGTATGCCAATGAGAGAGAGCTCTCCCGTCGGCATAATAAATCAACCTCTGTGACAAGCGGTAACTACAGTAATCCCTCGCTTAACACTGTAGTTATGTTCCTAAAAAATGCAACTTTAAGCAAAACGATGTTAAACAAATCCATTTTTAAGAATGAATGTAAATAAGGGGAGTTGGGTTCCAGGGAAATTTTTTTCACCAGACCAAAAACTATAGGGAGCATTGCGCAACTTTAAACGAGCATGTTCCCTAATTAATCAGCAATGAAACAACGTTAACCTGGACAACTTTAAGTGAGGAGTTACTGTACATCAGTGGGAGAAACTCTTCCGCTGACATAGCGCTGTCCACACTGGTGCTTAGATCAGTGTAAACTACACCACTCAGGAGGTGTCTTATTCACACCTCTGAGCGACGTAAGTTATACTAAAGTAAGTGATAATGTAGATCTGGCCAACAGTCATCGTTTTTCATAGAAGGTGGTAGGCCATATCTTCAGCTGACATAAGCGGCATCACTCTATTGACTTGAGTGGAGTTATGCTGATTTACACTGGCTCAGAATCTGTTCCAGAGACTTGTAATCCCAAGACTCACATTTAAAAGCTTTAAATGGTCATAAGCTAACCTGCTAATAATGTGTATCATGACTGTACTGTGCCATATGTACCTTTAAACCCTTTTTTATTGCTACTGCGCTGCTCAGCTTTAGTCTGCCATTGATACAGCTGGAGCACTAGCTGAAGAAAAATTATAGTTGCTACCTTAGCACTGCTGATTCTATAGCAAATCCTTGTTTGTAAAAACTTTTGCCTCTACAGCATCACATACAAAAAGAGGCTGAAGAGTGGGCGCCAAACTCTGACTGCATTTTTAAAGAAAATTTGGAAGCTGAGAAAAACCTTAAAAATCAGTAGGGTATTTAGTGTGCTTGGGTAGTAGGTATGTCCAGTCTTCAGCCTCTTTTTGTATGTGGTGCTGGCTGGAGATGAGTCTTGCTTATCAGCATTCTGTACCATTGCCACAAGTTGAAAGGGGTGGGTGGGGAGAACAGAAACATAAAGACCAGAGAATATAAAAGGAGATCAGTGAAGTGGAAAATAAGGACAGTGTCAAGTTGTTTAGGAACAAAATTTCACATCCCTTAAAACTTGTACATTATAATAGTAGCAGATGTCATCCTGATTCTATTCCTATTTCCCTTGAAATTGATGGCTGCAGGAAAAAATAATTTAGGGGCTGGGCAGGAGACAGTGGCACTTAATGTAGGTCCTACATATAAGCAAGTCTGCATTGCGGTCACTGATTCAAGAGGAGAAAGATTCATCCATCCTTCCCAGTCAGAGCATGAGATGAATGGATACAGAGTGGAAAGAGTAGATACTGCTGTTCATAGCTTCGCTTTTGCCTCTTGCTCTTCTGATAACAGCAAAATATATGAGGTGATTAGTAATTTTTCCTTCCCCTCCCCTGATATCCCAACTGTAACTGTCAGTCCACAGCAAAAGAAAGATATTATTTTAAAGCAAATAGGCCAATTTATGCATTCAGATTTTGAACTTTGTAATGACTTGTGGTCAAAAATACTGGAAGTCAAAAACCTAAGTGGCTGTTTGTGGAAGTGAAATCCCCTGCTCCCTCACAAACCCAAACATCTAACTATAACCTGTTGCCATAAATCCAGTAGTTAGACATCTAACAACTGGAATTTTTACTATTTTTATTCTTACTTCTTAGGACTCATGTAGTGCTTTTCCCTGAACAGATCACAAAGCATTTAAAGCTGGGGAAACATTTTTATCTCCTTGTCTACAGGTGATCAGACAGAGGCACAGGTAAAAGATTTGCTTAAGTTTGCATGGCTAGTAATGCTAAGGGAACAAACAGAGCACTGTAACAAACAGCTTAATGCTGCATTGGGCAAAGATCGGGAGAAATTATTGATAGGTCAGTGCTTTCATAATGATGGTGAACGTGCGCCCTAGTAACCAACCATATTTGAGACCAAATGATGCAGTCTATTTCACTAATACACTGACTACTACAGAAGAATGACGATTGCTATCCCCAGTTCTAAAAACACAGACACGTACGCCAAATATTTATACTTTTATTGCTTTCTTAAAGGGATTGCCAAAATAGAGGCTATTTGCTCTTTCTTTAAAGTAAGTAAACTATAATAGTCAATGGTGAATGGTGGCAGAAACAGAAAAAGTTATACAGCACATCAAAAAAAACATACCAGTCTTCCATATCTTCCACCTTGATCTCCCCCTAAACATTGCTATGCCACCAGTGCCATCAATTTATATATAATGACTTCAGTTTATAAGGCCTTTGGGTTCATACTTTGGTGTTCAGCCTGCAAAAACTTAAGCATGTGCCTAACGTTATGCATGTGAGTTCAGTGGGACTAATTATGTGCTTAAAGTTAAAATGCATATAAATCTTGAAAGATTCAGACTTAAGCTGATAGGCAAACTATACACAGAGGAACTCTTAACAACCAAAATGTGAAACATGTTTTTTCTTGATTAGCAGGCAGCACCAGTTTAAGAAATTAGAGTAGAAATGAAAAAAAAAACCCTGCTTATCAAGAAATATTCAGAAGGAATTTATAGAGGCCAAATACAACTCTTGGTACCTATGATGAAATCCAGCTAGGTCAAACACCACCATCTCTACTCAGACAAATTTCCTGGAAACTTCTATTGACCACAACACATCAGCTCCTTGCAGCTCCAGCAGCACAATGCCCCTAGAGTGACACATACTGAATTACTGGGCCACTTCCTGCAGCGCCTAAGTAGACTTTAGAAGTGCGCCACCCAAATACAGCTCCAGCCCAATTTTGTTAACACATAAGGGCTGATGGACTCAGAGCTCCAGGTGACATGGCTGGAGGACACACCTGAAAAGTAATGCATGTCTTTTAAGAAAACACCAATGGTGTCTAATGAACATTTATCTTTAGAAGTGTCCAAGTGAGTTAGCTCTCAAGTAAAGAACAAGTGCAGGTAAAATGAACACACAGGCCTTAGTATAGGCTGTCGGTGCAACCTCTCTCAGAATCATGAGGTAGAAAAATCTCACGTTTTTCAAAATACTAAATTCCCATGAAGTCAGTAACAACAGGGCAAGTTCTGGAGCAGTGGACAGGAGGTTCCCCATGATGTAGCTGCAGAGGGCAATTCCATTTCTACATGTTTCCCTTGATCAGAGGCCACTGTTAAGTTTGCTGAAGAGCAGCGGAGAAGCATTCCTGTGGTGATCTGATCATATCATTACTTCAGACCACCTTCTTGTCTAGTATACATAGCTCTCAACATATGCATACTACCACGCATAAGAGTTTTTTTAAATGATTCCTTCACAGAAATTATTAGCAGTAAGCTGGAATTTATAGCCACAGGCAGGATCAGACACTGTGGACTTCAACTCAGCATTGCAAAGCCTAACATTTATGGACACTCCCCAGGTTATGCAAACCCGACTTACGCAAATCTGCACTTACGGGAAAAGGTCCCTACGGTCTGTAAGTGTGTTTTGGGGTTTTTTTTTGCATAATTGTTGGCTATACGTTCCTGACTTATGCAAATTTCGACTTACGCAAGGTGTTCCGGAACGGAACGCTTGCATAAGTTAGGGAGCGTCTGTAGTCTCCTTTCCCCTAGTGGAATCTACAGCCCATGTTAGGCATACAAGCTCCACTATACAATGCCTGGGGACAGTTAGGCACTTAAGAATGGGGTCCACAGAAGCCAGCAAGCTGAGCAGGGAGCTGCCTAAACTAGCCACTAGGAAATTCTGAGTGGAGGGGTGGGTACTGAGTCCCACTCCTCAAGGGACTTAGGTATTTCAACCTGTGTCAGAAGGAGACACCTGTCTCCACTTGGGATTCACAGCTGTGAACCTCTCCTGCAGTTAGATGCCTAAGCCCTTTCCTGCAGAAAACAGAAGAGGACCCCCCCCCCCTTACACTCTTAGCCCAATGATTTGTGCACTCACCCCAAAGTGGGCAGGGCTGCCTGGGGAGGGGGCAAGTGGGGCAATTTGCCCCAGGTCACGGGCCCCAGAGGGGCCCCCCCGAGAATATAGTATTGCAACTTTTATGGAAGGGGCCCCCGAAATTGCTTTGCCCCAGGCCCCCTAAATCCTCTGGGCAGCCCTGAAGTGGGAGACCTAAGTTCAAATTCCCCTCTACCTGATGTGACCAAGGATTTGAACTCGATTCTTCTATCTTCTAGAAAAAGTGCCCTAACTACTGGACTATGGGGTATTCAAGCTCTGCTGTTGAAGCTGTTTTACTTTGTACGAATAATTAAATAGCCAGAGAAACAGTGAGAATGACTTTATGTTTAGAGTCTTCTACATCCTAGGCGAGTGCCCAAGTTCCAGTCCTGGCTTCATGTCAGGCATGAGGAGAATTTGAACACAGGACCCCCACATCCTGGGTGTATGTTCTAACCCTGGGGCTAAAGCTACAAGCGCGTTGCCAACCAGCTTTTGTGCAAGGCCCAGTCTGGCAGACAGCCTCCGGAAAGGCCTACTGAATCAGGCTCCACAGGTGAGATTGATGGGGCAAAGCATAGTTTCGAAATCCTGCCGGGGCTTAGTCGAGTTTGCCACCTTGGCATCAGAACTGAAGTGTCAGTGCATATGCGCAGACATCTAAGAGACTACAGGATTAAGGGGGGATATTGAGAATCTACATTTTGAATGTAGGTGTCTAAATCTCTGTGGCTCCAGGTCTACATGCCTGATCCTACATTCTTGTCACGCATTTCATACTGGTGTAACTCCACTAACTTCAATAGCACATGTCTAGATTTACACCAACTGAAGAGGAGAATTGGGCCCTGGTTCCAGAGGTTCCACATACAGATGGGCAAAGATACAATATTCACCCCTAGATTTAAATCAACCCCCTGTGCTGCCCCAGGGTGGAAGAGAAGATGTTGGATCCTGGCTATTGTTTGGCCATTATAAAGAGCCTGATCAGCTGTGAAATTTGGATTTAGGATTGGGTTTGTTTTTTCTTTCCACCTCCATCTCTAACTCTGTGTCAGTTTCGTGTTACATGGGGGGATGGGGAGTTGGGGGGATGAGTGAAGAGGGGAAGAAATGCGCTTCTGTTGCAGTAGAAAGAAAATGAAAAGCTTATGTTCAAAGTGAGGACAAATGACAATAAATCATTAGAAGCTTATATAATAGAATATAGATTTCATTGGTACTCAGCAATGCATATTAATAAATCAGTGAATCACTGCAGCAAGCATGCTGTAAGCAGTACCATTTTAACGGGAGGCACTTGAAATAAATCTTGATGGTATATGAAAAATGTTTCCAGTTTGCTTTGCTAATCAACAGCTTTTGCTTGATTGCTGTTTCCTGCTTATTTGTTAAAATAACTACACCAACTGTACAAGCATCACTCAGATAAAAAATATACAGCTCTCAAAACATAGTGCTTTTAAAGCAGTTTGCGATTTTATATGAATGACACATCAGGTACACTTCACAATAGATTCATCGTGGGTCTTTTTTCTTTTATAAGGTGAATGACTAAGCAGCACTGTGCATGTAACAGATCACAGTCTGGGGACTCAGCAGGTTGTATACATCTCAACATGTCTGCAGCTGATCAGGACAGGACGGCCAGGGAGGACAAACACAGGAATGGGAGCAGAATGCAACTTTATAAAACCTGACACGGGGAGGAGGTGCTACCCACCCTAGTACTCATATGTTTCAGGCATTTTAAGTAGTTCTGGGCAGGGCTTAAAGGTCTTCCACCATATAACCCATAACTCAGGCTAGACACTCCTCTGCCGACCTCTAGGACTCAGCTTGCTGTTTTGAATCCTTTCACTGTCCCTCCCAGTTCCTGAGGAGGACTGAAGGTACTAAAGCAGCAGCCCCTCAGCCAGCAAGGGACCTCCCTTATCCTATAAGCCCAAGGCCCACCAGCAAAATCCCAGGTCTTTTAATCCTGGAAACCATTCTTTTGATCCTTTTAATCGCACTGGAAACCCCACATGCAAGTTACAATAAAATAACATCCCTACTAATTACTACCACCAGTTATTAAATCCAATTCCCATTGAACTGTGAGAAAGGCAAAAAAAACCTACCAGGGCTTTGCCAATTTAGCACCTATGGGACAAAACAATTCCTTCCTGACCCCAACACAAATGATCAGTCAGACCTTCAGAATCTGCAAAACACCGAAACTAACAGTACAGGATGGTGTGGGGAGGGTGGGGGGAAATACATGTGTGCTACTGAAACAAAGAAAAAAGAGGCACCATATGGCCCAAGCTAGGGTTTTAATTGATGAAAGGGGGGAGTGAGGGACCAATTATCTCCATTCCTTCCCAGGCTGGCAAGTGAGTGGCTAGAGACTTGGGAAGGGGAGGAGCTACCCCTGAGTTCTCTGGCATATGTACGTCTCTGTAAGCATGTAGACTCACCCCTGCGGCACCTCCTACTGGTCTCTCAGGGAATTAGCTCGATTTCCAGGCTGGAGTGCCCTCTGCAGGCCAGTGATCCACTACCACTTGGCCTGTGTCCCTCTCTGGACTCCAGTACCCTGTTAGCTGGGGTGCTGCCCTCTGGCAATAACTCCTTTCTCTCAGGGTCTCCCCTCCCCAGGAAACCCCCACCCACAATCCCCACCTCGCCTCAGTCTTGGCTACTGCCAGTCATCACTTAGCCCCCATTCACTGGGCCAGACTGCAGTGTATCAGCCACTCATCACAGATAAAGGGGTGTGAACCTGCTGCATCTGCCTACCCGTGGGCTGCCCCTTTGCAACCCCAGTACCCAACTGGCCTGACCCTAGGCCTGCAGCCTAGGGGGTTTCCAGGCCAGAGCTCCCCAGCTCCTCTTGCCTTCCCCCAGCCCTGCTCCACCTTAGGTACCCAGGTACGCTCCCTAGCAGCCAGGCCCTTCTCCCTCTAAAGGCAGAGAGAGAATGAGACTGCTTCAGCCCAGCAGTCCTTTTATAGGGCCAGCTGAGTCCATTTGGGGCATGGCCGCAGCTGTGGCTGTTTCCCCACTCAGCCTGGGCTGTTCTCCCAGCCTACCAGCCCTTGCCTGGGGTGGCTCCAACCCTGTCCATTCTGGAGCGGGCCATCAGCTCGCTACAGTCTCCCTTTTCCTAGTGGTGCTGTGCAATCACTTGGCCTATCAAGTTTTCCACCCATTGATGTAAGTGGGTGGTAATGGCTTGACCACTGAAGTCACTTCAACTAATTAAGGGCCAAATTGTAACTTGGCTAACACAATGGTAGCTGGATGTAAGAAGACACCTTTCACCTTTTTTACACCCTTGTGCTAGTTGCCAACTTGGACTTAGCTGAGGAGGTGAAGCTGGCCGAGTCCCTTTATTGCCACACTGATTGCATGAAGGAAGTGTGGCAGTCTTGCAGCTGCTTCACAGTTTGGCCCCCTGGTCATGAAGAAATGCCATTTTTCACAGCTATACTATATGTTTGCATTGCAGCAGGGAGCAGAATATTATTCACTGACATTGCTGAAATGAGCCATTGTTTCTGACTAGCTGCAACAAAGAATTAAAGCAACAAGAACTGTTGTACCCTGGCACCATGTTAGGAGCTGGCGTAATGAGTTGCTGGGACAAAGTCATTTTCTGTAAATAAAATACATTTCATTGGACCTATAGAACTGAGGAACAATGTGGCATATTCTTGAGGGCCACGTGCTGGCACCTTGTTAAATAATTACATAGACATCTCTTTCATAGAGCACTCCTTAGCTGGAGAGGACAGTGGGTGTAGCCCCAACATGCCAGTATGCAGAGGAACAGACACTGTTCTAGACATAAACATTTCAGTTTCTTTCTTCCAGGGAGCAGAGAGTCATACTCTGCTTCCCGAGTTGTTCCTGGGGAAGTCAGCAATGAGCACACCTTACTCTGGGTATGTGGCAAAAGCCATGAATGAATGCATTTGGTCACATCACAGTGCATGCACCTTCACTACATGCAATGGGTGACTAAATTATTCATGAAACTGGAACATGGAAAGGAATGCATGCAGCGTGCACTTCACTATATGCAGAAATGTCACATACATACTCTCAGAGCAGGTGTGGAAGCCTCTTGTAGCAATCAGGGTTCATGCATGTGGTCAGACGGCTACAGTACATGTTGCATGCATGAAGCCCATGCATCATCTCATTTTTTTTATAAGCTGTTAAAAAGCAGTGGAAATGAAAAGGCCTTCATCCTGATTTGCAAAGAGCTGCTCCTAGACTTGCTGCAGTGTTAAATTGCTGAAGTAAACAGCAGCTGTTTTCTACAGAGAGAAATTTGTACAAGTTCAAGAATGTGTTTTTAAAGTCCTTAAAAACTTATGAATCGGCTTTTCATGATGCAAATGGACTTTGTAAATGAAGACTAATGTACTAATGAGGCAGGGCCGGCTCCAGGCCACAGAGCGCCAAGTGCGTGCTTGGGGCGGCATGCCGCGGGGGGCGCTCTGCCGGTTGCCGGGGCGGGGGGGCGGCTCCAGTGGAGCTCCAGCAGGCTTCCCTGAGGAGGGTCCGTTGGTCCTGCGGTCTGGTGGAGCATCCGCAGGCATGCCTCCAGAGGTCCACCGGAGCCGTGGGACCACCGGACCCCCCTGCAGGAAAGCCTGCGGGAGGTCCACCGGAGCCGCAGGACCGGCGAGTGGCAGAGCGCCCCCCGCGGCGTGGTGCCATGCTTGGGGCGGCGAAATTGCTAGAACTGGCCCTGCCTGGAGGATGAGTGAACGCAATTGCAGGAAATGCCAACTGATGATAGAAATTTTATAGTCAGAGCGGGCATTTTGGGCAAAAATGATGTGAAGTCTGAATTGCTTCCTAATTGCTTTTTATTTAACTTTTCTTAAAACTTTTTCTAAAGACATAGTTTAACCTATGCTCATGTACTGTCTAGTACCATCCAGTCTTTAATAAGTCCAGTAGCAGCTCATTTCACACAACAGTATTTGTAAGTTAGCTCTGGGCACATTGGTAATAGGTGTCCCCGATGCTGCCCACTTTGCATTATAAAGATATTTAGCAGAGACTGGCTTTTACCAAAACCATGGCTCCTAACATCCCCTGAACTTTCACTGCATGTATGTAAATGAATGGGCCCAATTCTGTATTCCTCTGACATTCAGCATGCTCATTCAAAGCCAATGGTGTTTTTTGTGTAAAAAACACAGGATCTGACCCTCAGATCAATCCTAAACACCCATCTTGGCCTCTTGATGATGCTCTTAAAACAGCCAGCTAGGGATTCACCAAGTGCAGGTGGAATCCCCAAGTGGGTTAAAGCTGGTATAGCCAGCCTACGCCACCCTTTCTCTTCCCTCAGCATAAGGGACACATCAGCGTAAGCCACAGCAGTGTGCTGTGTTCTGGAAATTCCAGGTTGGTGGACAGCCCCTTGCATGGTGGGAGTAGTTCAGAAAAACTGGCGCCTGCCCAGCACAGCTCCCACATCTGCTGCAGCAGGCAGAAACTGCAGGCAGTAGCCCATAGTAGTAAGCACTGAAATTGCAATGATCAACCAGAGTGGGACCCTTCTGAGCTAGGTGCACATACGTAAATAGCAATGGCAAAAGTAGCCAACATATAGCAAAAGACCATCTCTTGCCAAAAGAACTTGAGTCACTTAGTTTTATAATCACTTGACTATATTCAATAGTCAGTCATCAGCATTGTGTTTTATACACTGAACATCCCAGATCATGTTCATCTGCGTATACTAGGAAAAAAATGAAAAAAAATTATCCACTGAAGCAAGTTAGCTATTTCTTATAAAAATGAACTGCCTCTCATAGATAATCAATCAGCAAATTATACACCAGAGTTAAGTTCCAATATTGCTATTCCAAATTGTTTTCTTTTTCAACAAGTAGACAGGGCTTGGATTTGCATGACCTCCTGGCTTCTAATTTACAGAAGAGTTCAGGAATATTGAAAGATTTTCATGGACGATTTTTATCATTGATAATACGGCACATGAGTTTTAAGTGCTCTCATTAATAAAGACACTTTTGTTTGTTTCAGATAGTTAAGAAATCTCCACATACTATTGTTATCAGGTGTTCATTATCAGAAGGCCATCTGTACCAGAGGAGAAAAGGAGTTATTTCCCCCAGTAAAGGCTGTGAATGATTTGAATTTTAGGTTTCTCTCAGTTTCCCTTCTTACAGTATTTTGCAACTTTTCCAGAACACTGTGCTCTTGGCCTAAGCACCTGGTTTACCATATACGAGGAGATACTCAGAAGGGGAGCTCTCATTTATATGCAGCTTCTACTGGATTTTACAAAAATACATTTGACTCTTCCCTTGGGTAGTAAATTTTATTCTTACTGACAGCAGGGATAAATATTTTACTTAAAACTCAAAATGACTGTTTAAGAGGTTCAGCTCCTCTATCTTGCTCCATTTTATAATATACATGCATCCTATGCGGAAAAGAACAAAAAATCTTCATATTTGCCAATCAATTTGGGGCACAAATTCAGGTTACTCTGTATTTATCTGAAATGGATCAGCCAACCCTACCAACACCACTAGGCCAGCATATCAACCTTAATAGAAAACATACTCTGATCACTGAGCTTTCCACACAATGTGCTTATGTTGATCACACCTGGTAGAGACGGAGGCCACATGGAGAGGAGACTACCTGTCTGAGCAACATAACTTATCTTCTATGAACCATCCCCATTAGGGCTTTTTCTCTGATAGAGCAAGCATTTGCAAACTCTCATTTATCTTTTATTGACATGCACATCACAAACACTACCCTTATTTTGGCTGCTAACAAATGTTGGCCCTTTCAAGTTTTCTAGATAAGTGAACACAGCTATGATACAGTTGTAAATTATTTTATATTACTGTCTTTTAAATTTCATTTATGACAGTATGCAAAAGACATTCAGGGTGAAATTCTCAGGTGGTATAAATTGGCATAGTTCCACAACAGACAATTGAAATGTGCAGGCTTCCATAAGAGGATCTAGCCCAGTAAGAGATGAGGTATATGTAAGAGAAAAAACACAACTGTAGTTGCGCTAAAATGGGAAGTGTGATTATAGAATCATAGAAGATTAGGTTTGGAAGAGACCTCAGGAGGTCATCTAGTCCCACCCTCTGCTCAAAGCAGGACCAACCCCACCTAAATGATTCTATGAAATAGCATGAGGAATAGAGATTTTGTAAATTATAGAGTCAAAATGATTAAAAATGATGCCCTCTGTAGTAAAAAAATATTGAAAAAAATTCAGGTATTTGATCCCTAAGTCCAAATTTTAATATCTATATTAAGGAGGACTACATTCTTAGGGGATTGATCATTAGAGGCTTCCCTAAACTAGTTCACTCATTTATATCCAACCCAGAGCTCTGGCGACCAAAGGTCACTACCATCTGAAGGCTGGAATGGAACTGTGTGAAATGGGTGGTGGTCTTGATCCAACTTCTGGGAGTCTCAGAGAGGCCATGATTGAATGGGCACATAGAATTTACTATCTGCTCTTCATTATTGGTGATGCCCCCAGGGCAGTGTGGAGGCACATTGGAAGAGTAGCATGGGGAAGTTTGTGTTGCTACTTCCTGTGCTGTAGCTGTTTGTGGGATAAGCAGAGTACTAAAGTGTTTCAGCTCTTGTCAACAGAATATAAACGTATATAGTGTGCCCCTCACTACTGCTTTTGGGCAGCACCCACAGTCCTGAAGATGTGTCAAACATGTTCCAACCTTTTCTTGGCTGTTTAAAGCAAAAAATAGTACTTCAAAAAGCATTAGAGGGGTAGCCATGTTAGTCTGGATCTGTAAAAAGCGACAAAGAGCCCTGTGGCACCTTATGTACTAACAGATGTATTGGAACATAAGCTTTTGTGGGTGAACACCCACTTCATCAGACGCATGTGGTGGAAATTGACTGATTCTTGCCTGCATATTTATACCTGCCTCTGGAAATTTCCACCACATGCATCCGACGAAGTGAGTATTCACCCACAAAAGTTTATGCTCTAATATGACAATTCGTGTATAAGGTGTCACAGGACTCTTTGTCGCTTCTTACTTCAAAAAGATTATTCACCCTTTTCCTCCTGTTTCTTCATCGTTCATGGTGGCTGTTCCATTCTTGAGGTCCTCACCCCTTTAAAAAGATCAAACTCATAATGATGAAATGATACAGTTGTGAAAATAAAATTTTGGTTCAGCTTTCCCCAAACATTCAGGATTTAAAAAAAAAAATCGTAGTAGTTTAGTGGCATTTTCCAGCATGTTATAAAAAGCATAAGTAAGCAAATGGAAGTAAGACTGCATGATGCTTACTACATTTGCACATTATACTCCTCCATTCTTACCATTTAATCCATACTATTCTACTATACTCTCCCACAGTGGAGTAGTATGCCACTAATTTTATCCTCTGTCACTCCAGTTATTTGAGAGTAAGAAGGGGAGGCCTTTAATGAACTGTTTACATTCCTTCAAAAAAAAATAATCCTGCGCTAAATGTGTTAGGCTAACATTCCTTGTTATAAGGCATCATGTTTGGGTATATAAAGAAAAATCATTGATGTGAACATCAACTAAAAACGTGAAAAACATTTTTAGATAATATTTTTTAGCGATTGCACTCAATTTAAATTTATGCATAAAGAGTAGATCAGAAATTCCAGCTTGCCCCCTCGGTTCAGGAGTTATGTTCACGCAGAGGTACCCAAAGCACTCCTGAATTTGTCTCCTGTTTTTTGAACAAAAGGCAATATAAACAGAAGATCAAATGCTTGTTGCCTGCATCTTTAATATGTCAGCACCTTCTGTCTAGGGGGAATATTGTGCTGGACAGAATGCTGCATAAATAGTGTAGCAGACAAATTACATTACCGCTTGTGGTGTACACACTGCCACACGAGTACCTTGAAATAACTAAATTCCATCTTTTGTCCAAATCTCAGCCATTGCATTTCAAGTCAGGTAAAAGAGAGTGTATTAGTCTGTTTGTTCTGCACAAAAGTAATAAATAAAAGCTGCCTTATGTAGTAGTAAAACATGCACTTTCTATTAATGATCTTCACATTAATGTTTACACTAACATATTCTCAAGCACGGAAAGGTTATAAATAGGATGATAGGACTGCCAACACAATTAACTTTTAAAATGCCACTGCATTTTTATGAGCATTCTGAGGTGACTGCATGAGTATATTAATGCATAGAAAACTGGAAAAATTGGCATATTCTTTCTGGTATGTTCAGTTGAATAATGGAGTTTACATCTGAACAATATTCTAATTTAAACATAGGACAAAGCAGCTAAATAGTTTCCTTCCCAAATTATGGTGATTAATGTTAGACACTATGCAAGGACTCCATTGTATACACACTGCACTGTCAGAGCGAGCTGGAAAAGGGAATTTGTGATTTATCTGCAGGGTAATGTAGTTCTTATAGGTTTAGAAAATCTAAATCAGATTTACTCTTATTTGAACAGAAAACAAAACAAAAAACAAACAAAATCCAATAATCTACTGCTGCCTATTCCCATGCCTTAAATTAAGGGAGGATGTGAGACTGAAATAACTACTTTGTACAGATTCAAGGGTTGGAAGGGACCTCAGGGGAATCATCTAGTCCAACCCCCTGCTCAAAGCAGGACCAATCCCTAAATGGCCCCCTGAAGGATTGAGCTCATAACCCTGGGTTTAGCAAGCCAATGCCTAAACCACTGAGCTATCCCTCACTCCACTTTTTAGGGTGGAATTAATCTCAAATATTTCAGAAGATTTTAAATAGTTGATGTTCACACAATAAACATTTCAAGAACTAGTTTTCTGCCACCATTATATACATGTTCAGTGTTGAAATGAAGAACTTATTTAAAAAAGGGGGGGGAACCCAACAGATTTTCTTTCAACTTTTGCCCCCTAATTTTTTATTCTGCAACTGTATTTATTAGAAAAAATACTGAGTGAAAAATATTTTGCGTTAGCACAATGTATTAATCAAGCCTTTATTTTGGTGATATTTTCATGTTTCTGTTTTAAATACAGTTTAGCAGGCAAAGACAAGGGTTTATACATTGCTTGGTGAATTCATGGATTAAATTCATCTTAATTGTATAGTCCGTAATCTTACCGAATAGACAATGAAACTCATAGTTGCATGACTAAGTGCAACGTTTGACAACTTTTTCAATTTAGTACACTAAATTAAAATTTCATTGAAACATTGATTGCGGGTTAATTAAAATGCAAGGTGCAAGTGAATTAGTTTTGTAAATAAGATATTGTATAAGTTATGCAGCAATTACCCAGTCTACATTTATAACCTTATTGTTTTTCAGTAAATTGCAATAAACATAAAATTTGCAAAATACAATTAAATAATGAATTAAGTGCAAACAGATATTTGGTTTTGGGTATATCTATTTTAGGTACTTCAATGGCCTGCTCCCCAATCATTGTATTATCTGGTTGCCTCACAATCTTGAATGTATTTATCTTCACAACACCAGTGTGAGGTAGGGAAGTGCTATTTATCCCCATTTTACAGATGTGTCATTGAGGCACAGAGGATAGGTCTACAAGCCTCCCAGCCTTGGTAGACAGACTTGTGCTAGTGGGACTCTGAGCATGCTAAAAATAACTGTGTGCACATTTTGCCTCAGGAGCCTGAGTCATGCTATCTCAAGCCCCATTAGTACAAGTCTCTCTACCCAGCTGGAAGGCTCCCTCGCAACTAGTGTAGACATACCTGGAAAGGCTACATGACATGCTCAAGGCCACATTGGATGTCTGTGAAGGAGCAGAGAAATGAACTCCTCTGTCCCAAGTCCTAGACTAGTGCCCCAACTACTGGACCATTCTTCCTCTTTGTTGACATTAATTCATTCCTTTTCATTCCTTTTAAGCTAATTCTTTGCAGAGCACGGATCTAGAGACGGTACATGTTATCTTAAGAACCCCTTCTGGTTGCAGTCTGGAAAATGCCAGCAATCAAAAAGGTCACATATTTTACTTTAGGAAACCTAATTGCCCAGCTGGAAGCAACATGGAATTTCCTTAGTACTCGTCTTATTCCTCATTATGAGAGCTCCGACTTCTAGCTCTGGGTATTTAGTACACAAACATTCCTTACCACATGATTTGTGTTGTTACAGGTTTTACTACGGTGAGGTGGGGCCATGCTGGACGTTGAGCTAGGTTGGAACACAGAGGATGAAAGCAACAGCTATACTCTGTCACCAGTTCCTGCAATAATGTAGAGTATACGTTTAAGGCTCAGGCATAGAGCCATTCATATGAAAATTGCACCAGTCCCTCTCCAGCCATTGGTAGACACTTCCTTGGAAACATGACTAGATCTTCCCAGTGAAGCAACTTATTAGCTCCAGAAGCAAGGCCTCCCTTCTAATTATAGACAGAAAGGTTTGGATCATCACAGACATGTTTGATGTGCATTCTGAAATCTGGTGCTCATGATCATAGGGGTAGGCCTGCATCTGTGGGGGGCAAGTCAGTAGCTCATGGGAACTAATGCTAAGTCTGTTCTACTTGACTTTTGGTTGGTTTCACACTCTGAGGTACTAAAGGCGTAGGTGGCACTTTGTGTCAGAATTTGTGCTTTGGACTAGAGCAGAGCAAATAATTGATTTTTGGAGTCAGGAATCAAACCAACAAAAATTTGGTTAGCTTCATACTGAACTTGAAGGGTTTTTTAAATATTTTTTCTTGCCAAAACCAACCAACCAAACTGAAAAAGTTTCACTTTGGGTCGAACAAAACTTTTTGTTCGACCCAAAGTGAATATTTTTTGTGTTTGTCACCTGATTTTATATTAAAAAAAAAAAATAGCTAAATTACAAAACTAAACTCTGTTTCAAAACAAAGTCAAAACATAATTTTTAAATGAAATGTCAAAATGAACCATTTGTATTAAAAAAAATCCATTTCTTTCCAGCTGAAACTAATAGTGGATTTGACCCGAAAACGCAAATAGTTTGAGTGCCTCCCATAATGAATGTTTTGGCAAATTTAGTATTCATAATAATAAATAATAATAATAATAATAATAATTAACCCAGCTCTACTTTGGACTTCTTTCCATTTGCCTTTATGAACCAAGATGGGGAGGGAGTGATTTCATTGTTGGAGAATGTCAACATTTCTTCTATGCTTTTATTATAAATGCAAAAATATAGTACCAGCCAAATGCAAAGGCAGGGGACTCGAAGTGAAGTATAATGTGAGTTTATCACAAACATGGGATAAAATCAGTCAGACTTTATCAGAGGACTGCCCACTCACTTAACTAATTATATTTGTTGGGCACAGATGTTGGAAAATTTAAAAGGGAGTTGAAAGGTAATTTACTAGAGAAAAAAACTGTATTCTCAGAATCAGTGATTAAAGACGGTGAACTTGAATATTATTTAGTTCTATAATAATGGCATTATTCTTATAATCATCTATTATTAATTTTTTTAAAGAGCTACTAAAGATTATTCTAACAGCTTCTCAAAGATGATTGGTCTAGTGGTGCTCTCAGGTACACCAATGCATCTTCCCAATAAGGATATGTAATAGACTGAGGAAAGTTCTCTTCGGGGAAGTGATAGTGCTTGACACATTTAAAACTAAATTAGATTAAAGCAAAAGAAAATATACTGCCATATATGAAAACACACACATCCCATTAGGGAGTTGAAACAGGACGCACCAGTTTATTAGAGAACAGAATTTGGACCAATGAGTGACTGTAACTAATTACAATGTAATTATAACATTTCATCAAAACCTTTTAAATGTATTGGAATTTTTATTATAACCTCGAGGCATTTGAAAGGGACGCTGCCTTGCTTCCTTTTCTCAATGTTAGTAGAACTGCAGCAGTGCATCACGACAAGGCAATGTTACAGACAGAGGTGAGCAATCCTTTACACATCCTTTACACTGCATGTGAAGGAGCAGTTTGAAAATAACGAGTCCATTGTAAATAGAGGCTGCTGCTGCCAGATAAACGTTTGAATTCAGTTACAGCAAAGTTAACAGCTAATGTTCTAGGGATAAAGTGTGCCTTGAAGGCACCACCCTTCATTGGAAGTTGCCTGGTGTTGCGCTGCCCAGAGAGCAGCACCAGGAGTATTGAACCTTTTAGAGCTCCCAAAGACCACAGTTGCAGTACCAGGCGTTCATAGGTGCAGGCTGTGATCTCTGAGCATGGCTAGTCATTGTTGAGTTGGAATGGCACCCACAGCCCAGCCTCCTCCCAGCTTGCTTAAGAATAGCTAATGCTACCAGTGGTGATAGCCAGCCCCATAATCTTTGTGCTTCCCCAAGAATAAGGACTGCAGTTGTTTCTAGCCCTGTGTGTGAGTGGAGGTGGCAGGATAGGGTTAGAGGAAGAAGCAGGTCTGTAATGCTGCAGGAATTTGTTATGCTTATTGCTACCCGGTGGCTAATGTGCAAATACTTTTATGGTTAGAATATAGAGAATATGTACTGTTAGAAGCCGTAAGGATATACTGAGTGTGCTCCAGCTGAGTGGTGGGCAGAGGGCTATGTGGGGAAGTTTTCCAATATGGAGCTGGTTTGTTGTGTATGTGAACCTGTAACAGAAGAAAAGCTAAGTTCTACATTTTGGGTCTCCATATCCTACAAGGTTATTATCCTTCTTCATTTGTACATCCTCATAGCACTTAAACAAAATCTGCTCCTAGGTCAGACTGGGATTATAATATGAATTCTTGACTTGCTAACAATACAATCAGTTTCTCAACTGCCTACACTGGGTCCAGTTGTGTAATCTATTTTTGTGTGGATGAACACTTGCTCACACAAACAATCTCATTCAAGTTGACAGGCTTGATACTCTACTCAGCACCAATGGAGTTGCACTGCCATAAAAGAAGTGTAACAAAGTGGAGAATTAGGTCCAGTGGGCGTACTTACTCCTGTAAGGACTGCAAAACTGGGGCCACTTGTTCCATATATATTCTCATTTATGGAGACTAAGATTATTCTATTCAAAGTTTAGGCTTTCCACTTTAGAAAAAGAAAAGATTTAGTAATGATTAACGAAGGAGCAGAACCTTACCTTAAACCTGTAATGTACATTCTTCCTTAGCTGGCCTTCTTTTCTATCAATCAAATGACTTTTCCAAAATAATTGCCCATTTCTGAGTTTAAGAATGAATGGCAGTTTTTCTCTTTAACTTAATTTTTTCTCATTTACTTAACAAAAAAATCAAATCTTACAGCATTAAAAAGCTCACTTGGGGACCTGTATTTTATTGACTTTGAAAGGTATTTTAGTGCAGCAAATACCGGGAAAAGATGCAGAACTAGTTGAGTACAGGGATAAGCAGAGACTCAAAATGAGCATTTGGACTGAACATCAGGAAAAACTTCCTAACAGTGGGGATCTAATAGACTGTGGAATAGTCTCCCAAGGGAAGCAGTGATGTTTAAAATTTAAAACAAGACTAGACAAAGGAAATACACTGTAGTGCAGTGCACGACACTGCATTGGTAGAGGGATGAACTAAATGACCTATTTTTTTTCTCTCTCTCTATCTCTCTCTCACACACCTCTCTAATTCAGCTAATCTTGTAGTACTGACGGCTATGCTGTTGATATATATTATGTGGCATAAAACCGATGTCTATGTGTGCTATACCATGATTTTGCATAACCAAAGTTATCACTGGTTTCATGAGACGAAACCTTAACACTGACTAATGAAGGATGAAATCCTGGTGCTGTTGAAGTCCATGAGAGTTTTGCCATTTACTTCAGCAGGGTCAGGATTTCATGCAAAGTCATTTTCAGAGCTAAAGAAGTAACGAATAAGCTGCAGCAGATCACCACCACTTCAGAAGGAAAAATCAGTTTCACACATACAAAATAGGAAGAGACTGTCTAGGAAGGAGTATGGCAGAAAGGGATCTAGGGGTTATAGTGGACCACAAGCTAAATATGAGTCAACAGTGTGATGCTGTTGCAAAAAAAGCAAACGTGATTCTGGGATGCATTAATAGGTGTGTTGTGAGCAAGATACAAGAAGTCATTCTTCCACTCTACTCTGCACTGGTTAGGCCTCAACTGGACTATTGTGTCTAGTTCTGGGCACCATATTCAGAAAGATGTGGAGAAATTGGAGAGGGTCCAGAGAAGAGCAACAGGATGATTAAAGGTCTTGAGAACATAACCTACGAAGGAAGGCTGAAAGATTGGGTTTGTTAGTTTGGAAAGAGAAGAACTGAGAGGGGACATGATAGCAGTTTTCAGGTATCTAAAAGGATGTCATAAGGAGGAGGGACAAAACTTGTTCACCTTAGCCTCTAAGGATAGAACAAGGAGCAATGGGCTTAAACTGCAGCAAGGGAGGTTTAGGTTGGACATTAGGAAAAAGTTTCTAATTGTCAGGGTGGTTAAACACTGGAATAAATTGCCTAGGGAGGTTGTGGAATCTCCATCTCTAGAGATATTTAAGAGTAGGTTAGATAAATGTCTATCAGAGATGGTCTAGACAGTATTTGGTTCTGCCATGAAGACAGGGGACTGGACTCGATGCCCTTTTGAGGTCCCTTCCAGTCCTAGAGTCTATGAATCTATGAAAGCTTATACTGAAGAGAAAAGGGGATTCCATGCACATCAAGCTCCAGAAGATCTCTGTATTGAAAGGAGAGGCATAGCTGGAAGTGAAGGATGCAGCAGGAGACATTACCATCAGTGACTGTTTCAGTCTTAATACAGTATTTCTGTGCGTGTATATTCCTCCCAATCTTCTCTTCCATTCAGAATTGAATGTTTACATATCCTTTAAAATTCTACAGGATTCAAAACAAGAACAGCAACTAAAATTAGTATCAAACAAAGGATGCAAGGAAATGTCTTGCTTTGAGAATTCTGTGAGCACAAGTGATAAAAAAATGCTGAAAGGAATAAACATACAATAGAGTGTGGCTGAGAGTATCAATTTTCTTTTAACTGAGCAGTAAAAGATGTTTCTTTGCAGGAGGAAAAAATACTGTACTGGGACTAAAATAGTACCATTTGGCTTAAGCACGCCATTATGGCTCTCAGATATGCACAAAGGAACAATACCAATGAAGCCATATTTGTTCTGGTATTGCTACTCTGTATGACAATGAGCTTTCTATATTAGTCTGTTCAAATAAATTAAAATCTACTTTCTAAGTGAATGGAAGCTGGAAGTGAGAAAAAAGGGAAAGTGCAGCTGATAGTGCCATTGATCTGTGCAAAGATATTAATTTGCCTTTTGTTGTAAGTTCTTTTTATCATGAGAATCTCTATCAGTTGAAACATCATGTTCCCAGTGAATATCCTGAGGGCAACAGCAGGAGAAATTCACTCAGTGCCACACAAATGCTCAGTTTCAGTCTGCACAGGGGTGATCAATTCAAAGCGTAAACAATAACATTTAAAGAAATAATAAAAGGGAACTGAAAACAAGTAACAACATAATTAAAAGGCAGCCTCCTGAGAGATGTGGAGAGGCTGGGGGCGGGGGGAGAGAGGGAGGCAGAGAAACAATCCAATCCTTCAAAAGGAGAACTTCTGTGAGGAAAAAAGCAGTTCAAGAGAAATTGCTTTCAGAGGAAAATGGATTTTTTTTCCACAGTGTGTAGAATTGGGTTTGAAAACCTAAGGATCCAATCAATTCCAAGTCACGGTAAAGAATAATCAATGTGACTTATGATTTGTTAGGTGGCTGCAGGGAATCATTCAGCTCAGATTCCTGTTCTTGAAACAATAAAGTAGAGTTAATTACCAGTGCAAACAACTCACCCTCCTCCCCACCCCAGCCACCCTTTTATGAAAAAGCATATTAACTTTAATAAATAGAGCTTTGCTGTTGACTTCACTGGACACAAGAGAAGGCCTCTAAATTGCTAATCTAAGTAGGGAGTCCAAAGATGGAAGAAGCCATGTACTGAATTGCATTTTCATCTCTATAGATGATTCGTTTCGGTCAGGCACAAAATTTGTGCAATCATAGAGTCATAGAGTTTAAGGCCAGAAGGGATCACCAGATCATCTAGCCTGACCCCCAGTACATCACAGACCACCAACACCACCCAGCACCCATGCACAAAACCTAACAACTGAAATTAGATCTAAGTATTACAGCCCACAGAAGGCCAGACTTTCATGTACCACAGGTAGAGAATAGGAGGGATGAAGGAGCACTAGCGCCTTATGGCTCCCACAATGGCACAGAAATGATTAAGTGAGATATACTCGGATAATTCTGTTAAGTGGCCCGCATCAACATGCCGCTGAGGAAGGTGAACCCCTCAACCCCAAACTTACCATTAGTCTGATCTTGGGGACAATTCCTTCCTGATGCTATTTATGGCTGTCAGTTAAGACACTGAGCACGTGAGCCAGAAACAGGTACTTCGCTGGCTGGGAAAGAGAATGTTCTGTGCCACCTCAGAGTCGTGGCCCTCCCAGGCTCCAGCTGCAACCATCCCAGAAGGGAACCTTTTAGCTTGACCTCCTGTATATTCCACCACCACCACTCAGCACCCATACACTAAACCCAACAACTGAAATGAGACCAACGGTTTACAACCCATGGGAAACTCAATTATTGTGTGTCACTGGCATAGAAGAGGAAGGACAGAGGTTCACCCACACATGGGGGAGAAATATCTTCCTGGCCCTTGCAGGTGGCTGGCTAAAACCCAGAAGCATGAACTTTAGGAACATAAGACAAACTGGAATTGAGGCCTAGGGTTGTTGATCCCTGGCTTCTGCCATCACAGGCAACCCTGTCATATAATTGCACTCATAAACTTGCTCATTTCTCTCCTTAAAACTAATTAACTTGCTTGCTCCCACAACTGCTATTGGGAGGCTGTTTCAGAACTTCATCGCTCTAATGGTTAGAAATCCTCTTTTAATTTCCAGACTGAATTTGTTCATGGCCTGTTTATATCCATTTATTCTTGTGCTAGCATTGTCCTTTACCTTAATAGTGTTCCATCTTCCCTGGTATTTACCCCAATGTATTTATAGAGAGCAATCCTATCACCTCTCAGCCTTCTTTTTGCTAAACTAAAAAATCCAAGCTCTTTAGTCTGCTCTCGTAAGATAGGTCCTCCATTCTCCTGATCATCTGAGTAGCACTTCTTTGCACCTGTTCCAGTTTAAATTAATCATTCTTGGTCATAGATGGCCAGATTTGTACACAGTATTCCAAATGAAGTTTCACAAGTGCTTTGTAAAATGGCATTAATACTTCTCTGTCTCTACTGCAAAATGCCTTGACTATGCATCCTAGGATTGCATTAGCCTTTTTCTCAGCTGCATCGCACTGGTGGGCCGTAGTCATCCTATGACTCACTCACAACTCAGCTCTCTCTCTCTTCTCCTCTGTCGCTTCCAGACGATGATCCCCGAGCTTGTAGCAAATGTTATTACTAGCCCCAAACTACATGACCTTGCTCTTCGTACTATTGAATTTCATCCCATTTCTGCGACTCCCATCGTCAAGATCATTCAGATCTTCCTGTATAGTATTCCGATCCTTCCCTGTATTGATGATGCCTCCCAATGTTGTATCATCAGCACATTTTACTAGCACACTCCTACTTTTTGTGCCAAGGTCATTGATGAAAATATGGAACAAGATTGGTCTGTAGACTGATCCTTGAGGAACTTCATTAGTAACCTCCCTCCAGTGCAGTAATTCACCTTTCAGCACAATACATTGTCTTTTCCCTTTTCGTCAGTTCCTTAGCCACCTTACAGTTCTTGCACTGATCCCCATCTTCCCTAATTTAACTAATAATTTCCCATGTCAAATGCTTTACTGAATTCCAGCTATATTAAATCTACTTCACTTCCCTATCTAAAAAAAATCAGTTATTGTCTCAAAGAAGAAAATCAGGGGCCAGAGATTAGCTTTAGTCTCCTTCCCATCCACACTGCATAGCCACCATCATCCTTCCTTATTCTCTTTTTCATTATATAACTAAAAACCTCTTATTATTTATTTTAATTTCCTAGGCAAGGGCAAATTCAGCTTGACCTTTAGCCATTCTCACTTTATTTCTACATTTATTCACTCCTAATAACCTTTTCGATACAATTATTCAGCCAACTGGGTTGGCACCTTTCCCTACAAGATTCTCTTGCTTGGGATGCAAATTTCAGATAGTTTTTGTACAGCTGATTAGAACAAATTCCAAGCCTGCTCTGTGTTTAAGTCCTTGAGCTCCTCAGTCCAGTTAACTTCTTTAACTAGTTCCCTAAAGTTCCCAAATTCTGCCCTTTTGAAATAAAAAATCATAGTTGATGTCCTGATTTTGATTATTCTTCCATTTAATTAAAACTGAATAAACTCATGTATTTCCTACGATCAGCTCTTCTATTATGTCCTCACTACTTACCAAACCCAAGTATAAAATTGCATCACCTCTTGTTATTTTGGTGACAAATCGATGAAGAAAACTATTGTCTATCACAAGGGTAGGCAACCTATGGCACACGTGCCGAAGGCGGCACACAAGCTGATTTTCAGTGGCACTCACACTGCCTGGATTCTGGCCACCGGTCCGGGTGGCTCTGCATTTTAATTTAATTTTAAATGAAGCTTCTTAAACCATTTTAAAAACCTTCTTTACTTTACATATAACAATAGGTTAGTTATATATTATAGATTTATAGAAAGAGACCTTCTAAAAACATTAAAATGTATGACTGGCACGCAAAACCTTAAATTAGAGTGAATAAATGAAGACTCGGCACACCACTTCTGAACGGTTGCTGACCTCTGGTCTATCACATCCAGGAATAACTTCGCCCTATCAGTATTAGCTGCAATTATTCTTCATTCTACATCTGGGAAGTTAAAGTCTCCCATTATGACATAACTGCCAAAAGTATTTCTTTCTCTAATAATATTGAAGTGATCTCTAGCCAAATCTGACCCTGAGGGTCTATTGCAGACCTCTAACACTATCCTAACAGAACCTCTTTTACAATCTTTCCCCAAAGTGATTTTTTGACCCAAACAGATTTTGTTTTGGCTATGCTATTGCTTTTTATTTCTTTTCAGTTTACTTCTTCAGTGATGTACAATGCAATCCGGCCACCTTCAGCTTTATTTTCATTGCTCCTAAAAAGAACATACTCTTCAATACCTGTATTCCGGTCATGAGAGCTATTCCACCACATTTCTGTAATCCCTAGGATATCTAGTTTGCACCAGTAGTTCCAATTTTTCCCTGATTTGTAAACTGCTCACTAGTCATATAGATGGATTACTCTTGTTACTGACCATCCTATTACTGATTTTGCATTAAGGAGGCAGTTTTGGGCTCCAAGATTGTCATTCTGGCAGTTTTCATCAACACTAAGTGCACTAATAGTAAATAGCAGTAAATAATATATTGTAAGCCATGATTTTCTCAAAGGCTATTGCTCAGTCAAGGTGGTTCTTGTGACTTCACACCAATTCTTCCTGAGGATGCTGGCCTTTTCTATATTATGAAAAAGAGCAGTGCACCCTGGCTGCAGGAAAAGATCAGTTGGGAGGAGCCCAAAAGGGAAGGTGGAAAAAGGTCTCAATAAATGAAGAGTTTCTGAACAAGAATATGTTTTCTCTCTCCTGCTGTCATTTACGAAGATTTTGGAAATAAAACAGAAATTCAGTTATCCAGGTGCAGAGGGTCTATTGAACATACAAATATATTTATGTTTGCTTTAGCACTAATAGTTGGGGATGTTCACTCTGGCGCTTAGGGTTGTCCAACACTTCCTATTACAAGACTCTGTTTTCAGTTGAATATAACTTTGCCAAATTTTACTGTTCAGACTGCCTGGTGTCTGCCTCATGCTAGTTGTTGCTGTTATTTACTTTCAGCCAAATCACTTCATCCTTTTCTGAAAAATAGGTTTCTCATTGTTAAAAAAAAATCCTAGTGACCTTTTCTTTGGAAAGCTCTAGCACCCTTATGCGTTGGAGTAGGGACTTGACATCTGATAATGGAATGGCTTTGCGTCAGGGATGTGCCTTTAGCATCCTCCTGAAAAATCAGCCCAAATTTAGCCAAGCATTTGGAAAAAAAATTGCAGTTTGCACATGCTCAACAAAGACTTTCTAGAGTTTAACAGCTGAGTCTCTGAAGATTCCATCTTCAATGAGTATGTGCCATCCCCTCACCAATCCTAGTGTTGACCAGAATGCACATGCACCACCCCCACATAGTGACTGAGCAGACTTCAGCCCAGGGCTACGGGGACAAAGTTGTATTTTCCCTGTAATGGCTGCTCCTGGCTGTTAGCATGGAGATTGAGAGCACAGAGAAGACAATGTCCCCCTCTACTGGCACCCAGGCAGCTGGAAGGAAGAAGCCATCTGATTCAAATGCAGAAGGGACAAGAGCCAGACCAAGGGTACTGCAGGGAGTGCCACAGGAGCAGAGAGGAACAAGGAGCCTGGGGGTGGAGACTGGGACTGGCAGCTGTTAGGAAAGTGAGTGTGTTGGGGGAGGGGGGACTGAAATTGAATCAGGAGCCAGGGGAGGAAAACACTGGAACTGGGAGCCAATGGGAAAAGGGAATATGTTCTGGGGAGAGTAGCAACTGGAGAGCAAGGGTGGGGGGAGAAAATAACAGATTAGGGAGTAGAGGAGGGAACTGAGACTGGCTGGGCAAGGAGACTGGCATCAGAACATGAGGATTGGGTAGGCAAGGAGAATGGGATTGGGACAAGAAGCCAAAGATGGAGTAGAGACATGATTAGGATAGATTAGCGGGGACAAGGGGTCAAGCTTATGGGGAAGTGTCTGTGCTCACTAGGAAACACTCCCATCCAGAGCCTGGAATGGAAACCATGATCTGCGAGTTTCACCATTCCTCTGCTCTTCGCAAACCGCTGTGAAATACACGGGCAAAGTTCCCATTCCCCTCTAGACCTGGTCCACATGGAAGAAGACAATTAAATATTACTATAAATTACTCCATTAGCTCAAGTGGCAGATGTCTGTGCAATGGATCAAAAGGTTGCAACTCTGCTGATGACCCACGTGGGTGTCAATATAATGGAATTTTTTTTTCCTGGTTCAGTTTTTTTTTTAATAGGAAATTGCACATAAAATTCTACATTAACAGAATATTATGGTTGCAAAGTCACACACTCAAAAGTTTGGAAATGCCAGCATTAAGGTTGCCTGTGCACATTTAATTTGGCCTGTTTATGCATACGCATTACAATACTATCTTTAAATTACATGATCACATTTTCCCACAAGACCTCCCCCAGCATCATTCATCCCCAGAGCAGATCCATTGTATGCACTGAATCACAGCTGTGTACTGGAGGAAGCTGTTGGCTTTTTTTGCTGTAGGAACCTTGCATCATTGATTGCAGACGTTGGAAAGTGGACAGTGAATGAAGCAGGAGATTTCAGGAAGAGAAAGAGCAGTATCATAATTAAGACAGTTGAATGCTACCATGGAGAACCAGATTCTATTCCTGCCTCTGCCACACAGTTTCTATGCAGTGCGAGGCAAGTCACTTCAAGCAAACTTTTCACCAGTGGTCACTAACTGTGTGTTCCTCATTTTCTGGGTGCCCAGGTTGATGCCCCCAAAGTCTGATTTGCAGAAATGTTGAGTATTCAGAGCTGCAACTGAAGTCAACGGGAGCTGGGCTTTGACCACAATAAGTGCTATATTATGCTAAGTACTCTGAAAAGTCAGACCCTCGCTGTCTCAAGCTGGGCACCCAATTTTAGTAGATACGTTTAACCTTAAACTGTGTGCCTCAGTTTGCCAACTGTAAAATAGAAATAATACCCACTCATCTCACAGGAGTAATGCAAAAATAAATTAATATTTGTGAAAGAAATGGTAAAGAATGGTGTCCCTAGACTCTGTTCATCAGAAGATGGAGATGGATGGCAGGAGAGAGATTACTTGATCATTGCCTGTTAGCTTCACTCCCTCTGGGGCACCTGGCATTGGCCACTGTCGGTAGACAGATACTGGGCTAGATGGACCTTTGGTCTGACCCAGTACGGCCGTTCTTATGTAAACACTCAGCTACTATAGTGGTGAGCACCATAGAGAAGCCCCGGAGGAAGTTAATAGTTCTAACTACTGAATAGTGTCCGGTAAATAAGCTGAGGGACCACACATTGAAGAATGAGGAGAAAGCCATTGGAACAAGTTACCAAAGATTGTGGTGGATTTTCTATCACTGACCATTTTTAATTCAAGTTTGTATGTTTTTCTATAAGATCTGCTCTAGGAATTATTTTGGGGAAGATCTATTGCCTGTTTCATGCAGGAGGTCAGACTAGCTCAGAGGTTCTCAACCAGGGGTCGAGGGCCCCCTGGGGGGCTGTGAACAGGTTTCAGGGGTCTGCCAAGCAGGGCCAGTGTTACACTCACTGGGACCCAGGGCAGCAAGCCAAAGCCCTAGCATGAGGGGCTGAAGCCTGCGGCCCTGAACCCTGCCACTTGGGGCTGAAGTCAAAGCCTGAGTAACTTAGCTTTGTGGGGCCCCCTGTGGTGTGGGGCCCTGGGCAATAGCCCTGCTTGCTACTCCCTAATGCTGGCTCTGGCTTTTATATGCAGAAAAAAGTTGTGACACAAGTGGACCATGGAGTTTTTATAACATGTTGGGAGAATTGGGGGGGAGGCTCAGAAAGAAAAAGGTTGAGAACCCCTGGACTAGATGATCACAACAGTTCCTTCTGGCCTTAGAATCAATGAATCTATGAAAAAAACCCCCCCCACAAAATATTGATTACCTACACCCTGTCTTCAAGAATGGGTTCTGGTTTGTACCAGTTTATTTGAACGAACGGCCTTTGGTTTATCAAAGTGTACCTTTTGCCCTCTTCCCCAACCCACTCCTACTTCCATACAAACACACACTACTTATTAAGATCAATACCCTCAACTTCTAAAGAAGCCTTTTGTCAAGGGTGTTTAAGACACACGCTGTTACAGTGGCTGGTAGCTTAGGGCACAGGCTATTTGCAAAAAAGCAGAAATTACGTGGTTTTGCTGACAACTTGAATTTACAGCAGCGCATGTCCACAAGCCAAGTATATGGGTGCCTGTAATCCACTTCATTGTTTGGAGCTACAACTAATCAATTATTTTTCCTATGCTGTTTTGGGGATTAGATAGTTCTACAACACTATGTGTGACTAATTCTAGAACCACATATCACCAGTTATACTTTCTCTGAAATAGGCGATAGCTGTAATTATGTAGAATTGAGAAGGTTGGCAGTAAGCTACTTTGTTGCCCGTAGCTCCTCAGTCATTAAAACTTTAGTGCTAACAGGACTGTGGATGGTTGTAGCTTTGTTGCATTGTCCCAGCAGACTCAATTAGAAAAGAAAACTGCATTCCTTGGAATTATTGGGGGCTGAGGGTAAGTTGGTTTTATTTTGATTTTCCAGATAATTTTAGATGGATGGAACTCAAGAGGTACTGAAAAATCTTTTAGAGCCCAGTATGTGTATACCATCATCTGACCTTTGGATGCCTTTACTATTCCATCCTCAACATTGTTGTAACCCAATCCTCACAATCTCTCCTAGCTGTTATAACTATACCCACAATTCTTTTCCCCATAATCCCAACTCACTGCTCCCAGCCATCCTCTTTCAGCCCTGTTCTGACTCTTGGCATTACTTCATGAGACATTTGCATCTAGGAGTTACTGTTTCTCCTTTCGTTTAGTTTCTCCCTTCCCAGTTCTCTTACTCTTCCCTTCTTTGCCCCATACCTTTGAGAAAAATCCTGTGGCCTTGAGTCTAGCAACTTAGCACACTGTCACAACTTTCCATGATATGTGATCCAATAATATTCTGTGATGTTTTGTATCACAACCTGGCCCAGTCCTGTACTCTGGACTGACACCAGTCTATTATAAGGAGACCCAACCACTGAATCCCGTATGTTGCTTAGCCCCCTGAGCATGGATATTGACTGATCACTGGTCCTAGCACTAGGTCTCTTGGGGGCATGCACAGGTGCACATCTCATGTCTGACACTCTTAGGGGGCAGTGAGAGCTACTGTCAGGCCACCTAGCCCTCAGAATCAGTGCCACAGCCCTTCCAAGACCCCAGTTATTTAGAGATATTCCTCCTCAGAGTCCATCTGGCTTGGAAGTTCTGGTTTCTCAGTTATATCTTTCAGGGATCACATGACAATAAACCAGTGATCACAGGCTTAGTAAAAGAATCTCTTATATACAACCACTTTATTCATACAGAAGATAAGACAGTCACAAATCTACTCAGACCAAACTCCAGAATGCAATCCTCCTGGTCAGATCTCACTACTCCCAAGTATCCTGGAATTGTTTCAGAAGTTCTTGGTCCAGGCAGCTCTTCCTGCCTGCTTGACTTGGTCTTCTTGCTTCCGGCATTGGTTGGCCCCTTTTGCTTAGAAAAACATCCATTGTCAAAAACCCAACTCTAGCAGGCATCAATAGAAAGACTTACTGAAAGTCAGCGGCCCTACTAGCAGAAAGCCTATTGTTCCAGTAGGGAAGAGCCAGTCATTGCTGATGGCCTCAGAGTGCTCTGTCACAGCCTGTCAGACATAGCCTGTCCACTAGATGTCAAGCTTCAAAATTTAAAAATTGGATGTTCTAATTCACAGTGAAGATTTCAATCACAAATGGCCTTCATAAAACAAAATGAAATTTGTAATTTGATAGATCTATCCCAAGCTGGTACTCTTTTACTCAGAACTTGATCCTACACAGAGATATTTAAACATAGTTCTTGTATGTTCCAAGGAGCAGTTCACTTGCACAGCACTTGCAGCATGGCAAACCAATCATATACTGGTGAAATAATAACGTATGTCTCTATGGGCAGTTATGTGCATGTTCTACTCTGATGCAGAACCCTCAGACTACAGAACTACCTGGAACCTCCCACGGCCAGGTAGGCATTAGATACCAACTGCTGTTCAAGAACTGAATGAAGAATTGGTTTGAGACACAGAGTTCTTCTTGTGTGTGGTAGCAAGCCAAGAGATTTGACAAGAGTACAAACTTGTGCCCCTCAAGCACCCTAGCACCCCTCAGGGACACATCAAAACAGAGTGAGGTCCCAGCATAAAGGTCTCAGGCAGCAGCAACATATGGGAGCAGACTAAGTGTGTTCTTCAGATCTAGGGAAGAGAAGCCAGGGAATAGAATCATAGATGCATAGGACTGGAAGAGATCTTGAGAAGTCACCCGGTCCCATCTCCTGCACACATGGCAGGACTAAACCATCCCTGACAGGTGATTGTCTAACATGCTCTTAAAAATCTCCAGTGATGGAGATTCGACAACCTCCCTGGGCAATTTATTCTAGTGCTTAACCACCCTGACAGTTGGGAAGTTTTTCCTAATGTCCAGCCTAAACGGTCCTTGCTGCAGTTTAAGACCATTGCTTCTTGTCCTATTGTCAGAGGTTGCGGAGATCAATTTTTCTCCCTCCAATGCTCTTCTCTGGACTTTTTCCAATTTCTCCACATCTTTCCTGAAATGTGGCACCCAGAACTGGACACAAGTCTTCTGTTGAGGCCAAATCCGCATGCAGTAGAGTGGAAGAATTAAGTCTCATGTCTTGCTTACAATACTCCTGCTAATGCTAATACATCCCAGTATGATGTTTGCTTTTTTTTTTTAACAGTTTTATACTGTTGACTCATATTTAACTTATGACCTACTATCACTCCCAGATCCATTTGTGTAGTACTCCTTCCTAGGCAGTCAGTTCCCACTTTGAATATATGCAACAGACTGTTCCTTCCAAAGTGGAGTACTTTGCATTTGTCCTTATTGAATTTCATTCTATTTACTTCAGATCATTTCTCCAGTTTGTCCAAATCAATTTTAATTGTAATCTTATCCTCCAAAGCACTTGCAACCTCCCAGTTTTGTATTGTCTATAAACTTTATAAGTGTACTCTCTATGCTATGATCTAAATCATTTATGAAGATATTGAATAGAACTGGACCCAGAACAGATCCCTGCAGGACCCCACTTGTTATTCTCTTCCAGCATGACTGTGAACCACTGATAACTACTCTCTGGAAATGGTTATAGTACCGTATACATTATAGTAGCTCCATCTAGGTTGTATTTCCCTAGTTGTTGTTTTTCACCAGGGATGGTGAAAAAGATAGTTGCTCAAAAGTTGAGTCGTCTTCTCAGAATTACTAGCAGTGCACCAGGAAGGAATAAAAAAAATATTTGGTGGCAGGGGAGAGGAAAAAATACTTTTTATCTGAACCTTTGAAAATGTTCAGGCTTGCTTGGAACAGAAGACAAGACTGAAGCTCAGGCTAGCTTAAGAAGGAGCTGGAACTTGCTAGCATTTGTGGGAAGTATATATCAATGATTTTGGGGAGGTGAGGAGACAGAACCTTATGTCATTGCCCGCAGTCTGAGTCGTACCCACTCCTAATAGCTATGCTTTTTAAATAATATCACCCACCACTTTACACTCACAAATCACTTTTCAACCCTGGATCTCAAGCATTTTGCAAAGCAGAGTAAATATCATTAATCCCACTTTACACATGGGGAAACTCAGGCAGAGAGGTTAAACGAGTTGTTCAACATCACACGCTGAGTCAATGGCACAGCCTGGAATACAACTCGGGTCTCCTGACTCCCCATGTCACGCTCCATTTACTGAACTGTTTCTCTTTATGCTTAACTTTTTGTAACATTAACAATGTTTCTTGTAAATGCTAATTACAGATTAAAAGACTATTTACATTTAAACAACATTTAAAACAAAAATAAAGGCAGGAGAAGAGATAATGTGAATTATCTTTGCTGTTGCCAAGGGACTCAGTGTTTAATATCTGGATTATTTCACACAGTCTCTCTCCAGTATGCTGGTGTTCTTCAATGAGCTAGCAAGTCTCTCAAACCCTCTCTGAATTAGCATTGCAAGTTTCTAGACACTTTCTCTTAACAGGACTCTTACTGTATGCACTCTTAAAACCACATCTTTGAAAAAATGATTACTCGAACCTCGCTAATCTAGCAAAACTGCAACAACCAAAAGCTATTAGAAACCAGGCTTTATTTTACTAGCAATTTTTTTATCTTGCCACAGTACACAGAGCATCCATCACAGGAGAACAGTGGAAAATACAGTGATGAGATACAATCTAGTAAAGAACACATCATTTTGTTACATTTTACTCTAATCTGACCACACTCCAGATTCATGCATCAATTACTGCAGCTGCAGAGGAGAGCAAGAAGCATTTGATGACCAATTCAGTGAGTGAGTGACAAACAACTAGGCATGATTTAATGTAAACTTTGCCGGTTGATGACTTACTAAAAGCTGACCTACCTGATTTTATATCAGGACAGAGATATTGGTGCATTAGAAACACAATAGGTTAGAATTGCTGGATAACCTATTTACCTGTAGGATTTTCTCACACCAGATACCATTTGAAGCTGGTACTCTCAGCCTAGTTCAGGAGTTCTGCCCCACTACTCTGGTGCATAATATGTTTCGCTCTTTGTTGCTCACCTTAGTAACTGTCTGTGAGTGTTAAGGGCAGCATAACTGATGCACTGATCCAGGCATCTCAGCATGGGGTCTTTGTCATGATGTTCACAGTGCTTGGTAGGATCATGGGCTAAGAGGGATGGGATAATATTTAAAAGTAGTCTGACTATGGAGTACATACTCTTCCAATAAGTATGACTCTTCAGACTATACCTATTGTGTGTAAGAACCTGTTCAGATCTCTCAGCCTTCCCTTTTCTGGCCTCCAGAAGTCTTTGCTTGTTTATTTCATGCTGCATTGTGCTCAGCCAGTGATTCTCCCAGTGGGCTATCTGAAGGAGGGCTAAGGGCAATCTAGACTACAACTCATAGATATAGTATACAGGTTCAAAGACTTACCTTCATTTTTTCTTTCTAACCACATGAGAACAGAAAGAGCAGCAACAGTTGCAATCCTGCACAGCTCCTTGGAACAACAGACCAATAACATGAATCCAGTGCCCATTATTAATATTGCCACAATGAAGTCCCGTGTTTATAATTTAAGGATCTATCAGCATCTGCTCTCATCATGGATCAGCATCTGCTTTTTCTTTTCGAGGAACTACAACCGCTGCAGGGACACAAGCTTGTATGCCCATTCTCTTACCTACATTAGTCATGTTCTTTATCCAGGGTTTAACATATCTGAGTTATCAACGTTCCATAGGGATTTTTGGTATTTTCCCGCTTCAACAGTTTTGTTGATAAAGCTACTAGCGCCACATTTTGAAAAGAACCCACCCATACATAACACTTTGTCCATGCAGAGATCTGCACGTGCATTTTTCATGCACTAATCCCTGTGTGTGCATATGACATTCAAACACATGCATGGGCGCTAACATTTATGCTTGAACCACCTGTATATGCAAAAATTAATAATCAAATAATCAAAATTATACACACACATAGGTTGGAAAATCTGGCCCCTAGTGTTCAACAGGGCTGACAGAAAACTTGCCTTAAACGATACAATCCTAAGTACAAGTAATTGCACTGATCTAAATTGGGACCCCCATATGATCTCTATCAGTTTTAAGAATATGCACTTGTCTTTAACTAGTAGCAATCACCAGAACTGGATTTAGGATTGTAGGGTTAGCCTTCAGAGCTACCCAAGCCTCATTTGCTCCTAACACCCACAGTGCCCAGCAATAAAGTTCTTTCTCAAGGCACCAGGACCCCCAGTAATATACCAGAAAAAGCCCCCTACCAAGTTCCACAATGGCATGCCATCTTAGCATCTGGATTTTATCACTCAGATAAAAAGCAGTCAAACTCACCAGTGACATAGGTAGACAGGCACAACATTACTGTAGCCAATGGAGTTGGATCTACTTATGGTAGTACTGAATTTGGTCCTCAGTATAATTGATTAGGCCTTTTTCATCGAAGGCTCCCTGTCGCATCCACTGATTTCAAGCGCGTCTAAAACTAGCTCTCTCACCATCTCACAGTATAAAATGTACAATAGTGAAGTGCTTTGAAAGCCTACTGCTCTAACACAGGCAGTTAAAATTTAGAATCTTTGCACATACAACATTAAGCATAAAGGCCTGTCCATTATGGACAATTGATCACTGATTATAGATCATAGCAGATTAACAGCCTAACCCCTTTTCACTCAGGGCTTTCTGCCAGAATACACAAAAACTGGGTGATGAATAGCAAAAGCAAATTAAACCATTATCTTCAGACTCTCTTCTGTACTCTCAGTAAAGCATCTCTCACACATCCTGTGTGTGTGTGTGCGCCCACGTATGCTGTATTCAATGTGAAATCCTTACTTAAGGGAATTTCTAGATTTTCCACTCACATGCCAGAATTAGTCCCTTGGTTCGGCATATCAGCTGGGGAAATGAAAAAAAACACTCCGGCCTTTCTACATGAAAACTGATCCTCCTATTGACACTTGCTTCTCTTGAGAAGAACCTTGAGGTCTGATGCTGCAGCAGACCCACTGCAGAGGAATCAAAGGAGCTGTTACAGTGTAATGACTAAAATGTGCTCTCAGAGCTAAAAGTGCATGAAGGGAAGTCCCCTTACCACAGAATAACCTCTAAAATGTGGATTTGCTATGAAACAATTAATCATATTAGTCTATTGCCTGACTATACCTGGGCAACACAATTTCAAAGGTGTTCAGAAAATGTATTGAGAAAAGTTAGTTGTATACCAGCATTCCATTAAAATCAGCCATCAAATATTACAACAAAACATGTCTCAGCTGTCACATCAACATCGAGCTCCTCAGCTGGTGTAAGTCAGGATAGTTCCATTGTTACTACCTCAGTCCACACCAGCTGGGGATTAGTCCCAAGGCTCCAGTCTGTGAAGATCAGATCTCTACCATCAGCTCTGTACATTTGTGGATTCTACAGTTTAATTTCCCAATTGGTGAGCGAGCACACAGTAAAGAGATCCCTAAGAGAATACTGAAGTTTCTGTAGCAAGCGACATTACTCCAAAAGAAAATCCAGACATATACACTTTGGTATGTTTAAAAATCACATTGCGATTGCAGTGTGACCATCGATAGACAGGAGAGCAAGGCACTCTTTAACATTTTAGCTTACTGCCTTTTAAAGACTCACCTGCTTCATACTGTAATTATTAGCATCATAATTCACTTCTTTTATTCTGAGATTGCCTTTGAGCTGCACCTTTAGTCTGATTTTAAGTATATTTGTATGTCTAGGCTAAAAAATGAGTAAATCAGCAATAATCACAAATGAATGACCCAGAAACTTAGTTTTATTCATTTTCATTTGGAGTATATTAATGAAATTGGAGATCTGAAAACTTCTAATTATTTTTTTGAATTAGCAGTCAAGTGGCATTGTTTGTTCATTGAAATAATAGGGTCCATTTCAACATAAGAGATTAATGATCCATATTAATCAAGAACCTGTTTCCTGTAGCAAGCTACCAGCTTGGGAAATAACAACCAGAAATTAGATTAGCTCTTGGGATATATGGCTGATTTTTTCTAACCATGTATTTTAAGAGTTGTAGATAAATGAAAAACTTATTTTTGGCTTTAGTTTTTAGTGTGGAACACCAAGGCTAAAAATACCCCCAAACCTACATCAGCTGCTTTCCCATGTTATATAAGAAATTGTACTGCCTAATAGTTGCAAGATGTGGGTAAGAATATCACCAAGTGTACAACAGCAACCATGCCTCAGTTTGCCTTTCTTAGTATGACAATTTAGTTTTCCCGTTAGACTGAAAGACTCATCTCTTCCAAGGTAACAAAACAATCCATGTCTTCATCTAGTCTTTTTCCCTGGATCACAGCCCTCCACTGAGAGTATGTAAGACTCCTCCTCTCTCAGGATACACGCAGCTGACTCCTGAGAATCAGAGGGGAGCTCATTCCTTCCCTCTTCCAAAAGTCCTAGCCTTTAACTCCTCAGCAACAGCAAAGCAGGTTTCAGGCATGACCACCAACTCTTTTACTGGTTCCTTATGCTACCTTTGTTCTGCCACAAAAACCACGTACTGTTGCCAACCCTCATGATTTTATCACAAAACTTGTGGTTTGTTTCCCTTCTCAAGGCCCCAGCTCTTCAAATCAAGAGACTGCAGGAGAATCTCAGCTTTCTTTTTAGAAGAGAGTAAGTTTATTGTCATCCTGCTTGTGAAAAACTTAGAAACAGAGTAAGTGCACCCTAAAAGCTCAGAAACCAGAAAGCAAATAAAACCCAGTTGTTATTGTTTTTAAAAAATCATGTGATTAAGCTGCTTTCATGATTTTTGAACACTTGGGATTGGCAGTACTGCATTATTTCTTCCTTGCTACCCAGACTTTTAGCTATCTTTTTAGGCCACTCTGGACCCTCCTTCAGAACTCCCTCAAAGCTTTTCTAGGTGTTTGGGTTAATGAGACAAAACTCTTACCCTCTTTCTTGCTTCTCTTTCACTCAGTAGGACTCACAACAAAACTTACTCCTTGCTAGTTCTTGGGGGAAGGAAACTTATATTCCTTGGCACAATTTTCCATCATTCCTTGTTTTGCTTTTAACTCCTATCAGCCCTGGGAACTACAACTCCCAGAGTTCCTCTGTGCTAGGCTGAACTAGAATAAAACAATGGTAGGCTTGTTGCCTGCTCTAAAGGGCCAGCGTACTGTGTTATTTACGATACGCTATAATCACTTCAACTGAAATGCAGTTGGGGTGTCAGCTCTTTCATTATATACGTAAACCTCACGTAGCAGTTTAGGATGGAAAATGAAGAAGAACAGCACATCCATATAAAATTATATGGGCATTTAGATATGCAGAATGAAGTTACATAAACCAGAATATGGACAGGACACTGTGGTAATGCCTTTTATATCATAATAAATGGTTGGGCAATGGTTTGAGAAAAGTTGGGCTGAGGTTGAGAGATTTGGACTGAAATTCAGTCATTTCTCTGGATTTTGAGTCTTTTACTCAAAACTCAAGTGAAAACTCAGATTGAAAATTATTTAAAGAAAACAATAACAACAAAAAATATTCACAGGAAATCTTACTAAGTGATACCACAAAGTTTCACTCAGCTCTAGTTTAATATTTTACCACCTCTCTTTTGAAGAGTGCCATGCAATGGTTAATAACCACAAAGGGGTTAAGATATTAGCATTACATGATTCTAAGGTTTTACAAGTAAGGTAGTGAACCCTAACTTGATTTAGGAAAAATCTACTGGTGGTTCCTTCCTGCCCAAAAAATTTAATGATAATTCACAATGACTATTCTTTTATAACTCTTATGATAACTCATAAGAAAAAACAACATAATTCTTTCATAAAGATGAATGTTCTAGCAGAGATGAGCCACTGTACATTCTCTGTCTATTTGCAGTCTATATGCACACTCTACTGAAATTTTTAAAAGATTAAAAGGGATACAATTTTCAAAGGAGTGCAGTCATTTTACTGAGGCAATATAATCATGATTTTTGGAAGCAGGTTCCCAGTTTGTACCCATGAATGAAGCAAGCAAATAAGATATTTAGATGTCTTATCTACATCACTTGCATCCACAAAATTGTGGTGTACCTCAAAACAGGAAGCTGGGTTAAAGTCAGGCCTGTGTGTCTTATGGTATCATACACAATGACCTTTTATAAGAGCACTCAGAGGCATAACAGCCTATTCCATCAGATTTCAAAAGCTAGGCTGGTTTGAATCAAGTCAATACTTGATGAGAGACTCCTAAGAAACACCTAGCTGCTGTATGAATGACTGATGGTGATGCAGTATGTGGCACTTACCTATTTGCATGCTTAACAAATGAATGCTCTGTCATGCTCTTAGGCCCACTGTGCTTCTGGAAGTGTTGGGTTTTTTGCATAAGAGATAAATCTTCAGTGCTTGTTGTCATTAAAGATTTTACAGCATTGTAAAAGTTGCATTAATCCTGATGTTCTGAGCAAATTCCAACCTGGATAATTACTCTCTGTCTACCTTAACTACTAATTTGAGTGGAAAAAGTTTTTCTGCACTTCCTGTCCTAAATAGTAGTGTACTAGCATCACTCTGTGCTGTTATCACAGCTGCACTGTTTTATCAGAGGTGGTTGCCTTTCAGAGCTGGATGTGAGGGATCACTGTGCAAAGTAAACGTATCAGTTTGTAAAGATGTAAGATTATTATTAGAACAGCTTGCACAGTCTCAGAGGATCTACTCATAAACAGTGCGATTGTATATGAGAATATCTTGTGTGATATAATATGTAGAGTCAATACTAAAGTATAGTGTTTAGTATATATGAAAATACTTTGTATCATGCAAGGTATAACATAAATACAATGAAGACTGGCCAAATCACACTCTGTCACATATATTTTACATGTATGTTGAACACATTTGATCTTTCACTATGCAACAAATGCATGAAACATGCATTTTTGTTCGCCTATAATGTATGTAGAGGAATACAAATTTGATTTCTCAAGAGTAGTCAAGATGTTTCCTGTAGAAATCCCTTTCTTGCTCATAGAGGGAGCATTTATAAGACATGAAAATGTATAACAGATTAAAGAAACAACCTTCCGTTTTGCTCATTATAACAAGATTTTCATTTATTCAGTTTTACTGCATTTTCCTTCACTCAAAACCAATTTCCTTTAAAGAAAATGGTTTCTGTACTATTTTAAAGTGTTTTAATATTGTACTTTATTAAAGTTTCACTAAAGCTATGACCTTGATAAGATGGGGACTTCTGCCTCCAATAACTAGCTTGTGAAATGTCAATCAAGACCTTACTTTTAACAGGAAACTGATTACAATGTTTTTTGTAGATTTCTTTCCCAAGAAGCTCTGCTAAGAACTGGTGCTTAATGGAATGTGGTCTGCTTAAACTCAGTCTGTGCATATCAATTTCATCCAGTATGTATGGTTAGGTATCACCTGAAGTCCTCGAACCCTGAATCCACAATGTCTCCTTCTCATTTTTATTTGATTCCTTTCTGAAGAAAGTGGCCAACCTAGTTTCCTGTCAGTTAGCAGAAAGGTTAAGGTATCTTTGATTACTGAAGAACACTAACTGACTTAAGAAAACGACACCATTGCCTGGACTTTAGGTTGCATTTCAGTATTTGCTTTTTTCTCACAAACATTCCCGTGACATATACAGAATGTCCAGTCAAGCCATCCCCAGGAAAGAAAATGAGACCAACTTTGCTTAGAAAGAAGTGAAATCAATGAAGAGTTTGAGTGCAAATTCCTTTTCAATGACTACTACTTTCCAAAGTGTACACATGATGCCAGGATAGTAGGGAGACACATGCATTATAATATGATAGACAGATGACAGATGTGAGAATGCTAACATTAAATCACATTTACTAACAAAACATCTTAAAGTCCTGTTATACACAGACATTATAACAATATTTGTCAAGAAATGGAACATATGTACTTGCTGTTCCTAACTCTTGGGTATTTTTTTCTGTGAAAGGAATACATATGTAACGTTCAACAGCCATCATTAAATCTTTTCCCTTGCCAAATCAAAGTAACTGATTTTAATAATAAGGTCTTTCATAGGTAGGAAGATGTTCTTCTTAGAGCTGTGGCTCTAACTTTTTTACTGGTGACTCCTTTCACATAGCAAGTCTCTGATTGCGACCCCCCTTATAAATTAAACACATTTTTTTATATATTTAAAATCATTATAAATGCTGGAGGCAAACCGGAGTTTGGGGTGGAGGCTGACAGCTCACAACCCCCCTTGTAATAACCTCATGATCCCCTGAGGGGTCTGGACCCCCAGTTTGAGAATCCTTGGTTGTATGGGATGCAGATTGGTTGAACAGTCAGTCATTACTCTAGGCCTGAGGCTGAAGCAGCGGTGGCTCCAGGCACCAGTGTTCCAAGCGCATGCCTGGGGCGGCAAGCCACAGGGGGCACCCTACGGGTCCCTGTGAGGACAGCAGTCAGGCTGCCTTCAGCGGTGTGCCTGCGAGAGGTCCCTGGTCCTGCGGATTTGGTGGCAGTTCGGGGGCAGGTGCGCTGAAGCCACAACTTGCGGATCTCCTGCAGGTGTGCCGCCAAATCCATGGGACCAGGGACCTCCCACAGGCATGCCGCCAAAGGTGGCCTGCCTGCCATGCTTGGGGCAGCACAAAAGTTAGAGCTGCCCCTGGACTGAAGAAACTCCCATTGCTCCCATGTTTCTGATCCACCAGAGACCAATGACTGGTGGATCTTTGTGGCCAAGCAAAACCAATGCACTTCAGATTTCAGATGTCATAGATTCCAAGGCCAGAGAAAGGGACAATTGTGAACATCTAGTCTGACCTCCTGTATAAAACAGGCATAGAACTTCCCCCAATAAGTCCTAGAGCAGATCTTTTAGAAAAACATCCAACCTTGATTTTAAAATTTTCTGTAATGGAGAATCCACCATGATCCTTGGTAAATTGATTCAATAGTTAATTATTCTCACTGATAAAAATTTTTGCCTTATTTCTAGTCTGAATTTTTCTAGCTTCAATTTCCAGCCATTAAACCATGTTATACCTTTCTCTGCTAGGTTGAACAGCCCATTATTAAATATTTGTTCTCCCACATATGTAATTATAGGCTATAATCAAGTAACCCCTTAACCTTCTCTTTGTTAAACTAAATAGATTCAGCTCCTTGAGTCTATCATCTGTTCTAATTCTTTAATCATTTTCCTGGCTCTTCTCAGAACCCTCTCCAATTGATCAACATCCTTCTTGAATTGTGGACAACAGAACTAGACAAATATTCCAGCAGTGGTCACACCAGTACCAAATACAAAGGTAAAATAACTTCTTTATTTCTACTTGAGATTCCCTTATTTATGCATCCAAGGATTGCAAGAGCCCTTTTGATCACAGTGTTGCAATGGGAGCTTAGATTATGCTGATTATCCACCACAATCACCAAATCTATTTCTGAGTCACTGCTTTCCAGGAGAGAATCCTCATTGTGTAAGTAGGGGCTACATTCCTTGTTCCTAGATGTACTTTTTCTTTTAGACATATTAAAACATGTATTGTTTGCTTGCACTCAGTTTACCAAGCAATCCAGAACGCACTGTATCAGTGACATTTCCTCTTCATTATTTACCATTCCCACAATTTTTGTGTCTTTTGCAAACTTTATCAGTGATAATTTTATGTTATCTTCTAGGTCATTAATAAAAAATGTTAAACAGCACAAAGCCAAGAACTGATCCCTGCAGGACCCACTAGAAACACACCAGTTCAATGATGCTTCCCAATTTACAATTACATTTTGAGACCTATCAGATAGCCAGTGTTTAATCCATTTAATGTGTGCCATGTTAATTTTAGAACTTTCTAGTACTTTTAATCAAAATCTTATATGCTACAAAGTCAAATGCCTGACAGAAATCTACCCTTATTACTTTTACCAACCAAACTTGTAATCTAATCAAAAAAATATATCATGTTAGTTTGACCGGATCTATTTTCTATCAACCCATTAGTTATATTAGCCTCCTTTAATTCTTTATTAATCAGCCACTCCTCTATCTTGCCTGGGATTGATGTCAGACTGACTGGCCTATAATTATCAATTATCAAATATTCACAATCAATTACTCATGACAAAAGAATTCTGTGCAGAAGCAATTCAGTGAATTTTGCGATGATCCAAAAAGGGTAAAAATGTATGCATAAATATTCTGCTTTTTTTGGTTGAAATTCAAATTTTGATGACAAATTTCATCAATCATCATGGGCCATATTATGAGCCCTTTATTCCCATTGGTGAGCAGTTACACCAGCAGCAGTGAAGTTAACTGGACTGCTTGTACGAGTGCTGCTCTTCAGTGGAAGTAAGGGGTTCACAATCTGACCAAATATTAGATAGGTGCTTAATCTAGTTCCTGGTGAGAATTTATTCTAGAATAGAGTGCTCCTAGAGTCACACACTGCCCTTGTCCTGACATGGATTGAGTGGAAAGTTACTTGACGGATAGTCCCATTGAGTTCAGTAGTGCTATTTGTGAAGTAAAGCACTACTCTGTTTGTGTAAGTGCTGGGATGATGTCAAGGTTTTTTTTTTGGCAGAGTTCATTGCTACAACACATACCACATCCTTTACATATTCAAAGATGGACTGTTGTTTCTCTTCTTTCATCAGATGGCAGAAAGTCCACATCTTTTTTCTCATTATTTCCTCTTTTACCCCTTAATTCCCTCTCCCTGCAACAAACTCCCACAACTGTTTATCAACAATTTTATGTACATGTCCAAAGTTTGGTTATACTCTAATTACATGAAAACCTACAGTAAAAGATTAGGTAAGTTAGTTAATGTGGTGTACCTTATCCAGTGCATCAAATGCCCCAACAACAACTATGTTACTGAAGCCAGACAATCACCATGCTCTTGAATGAAAAATGATAAAAGACAAAAACACCACATTATCCATAGGCAAACACTTTTCATAAAGTGATCACTCCATATCTGACTTCTCAGTCCTTGTCCTCAAAGAAAACCTGCATAACACCTTCAAAAGATGAGCCCAGGAAGGTAAATTCATAACTCAGCTAGAACTTAAAACCATGGCTGGTTTTATGGCTCATGACAATCTCTAGCACACCTCATTGCCTGCTAATCCTTAACTTCCACTTCATTTTAAGGAGTGTCCTACAGTCTATTGAACTCCTTGTGCTTAACAATCTTTCCCTACTTGTATTTAGCTCAGACACTCTGCTTACCTTCCTCAGACCCGAAGAAAAGCGCTGAGAAGCTTGAAACCTTGTCCCTTCCACCGAGAGAATTTGGTCCAATAAAAGATGTTGCCTCACCTACCTTCTCTGTCTAATATCCTAGGACCAACAATGCTACAACACCACTGCAAGTAAAAAATAAAGCAGATAAGATAATCTGATTTTAAAAAAAGCGGAGAGCTGGGATGTATTTTGTATGAAATAGATGGGATATCTTTTGAGGCAAATATGACAAATAAAGGCAGATGAGAAAATTAAATCTTATCTAATTTATAGATGTTAGCTCATAGAAAATTTTGTATTTAGTTCTCCTTAACTTCTGACAATAGGACAAGAAGCAATGGGCTCTTTTAGATAGCTATTAAAATAATGATACTCTCTCTCTATTAACAAAATTCATACACAACGTCCAAACAGTTACTATTTATTCCATAAGATGGGCACACCCTTTCTTTGTACATGTTAAGGGCCACATTTTCAAATGGCTTAAGCAAGAAAAAACTAGATTTTTATTTGAAATTACCTGCATGGCATAAATAAGTCCAGGTTTTAGTATGCATAAATGCAAGCCTCATGATGGGAGAGATGCCAGAAGACTGGAAAATGGAAAATATAATGCCAATCTATAAAAATGGAAATAAGGACAACCCAGGGAATTACAGAGCAGTCAGCTTAACTTCTGTACCTGGAAAGATAATGGAGCAAATAATTAAGCAATCAATTTGCAAACATCTATAAGATAATAAGGTGATAAGTAACAGCCAGCACGGATTTGTCAATAACAAATCATGTCAAAGCAACCTGATACCTTTCTTTGACAGGGTAACAATTCTTGTGGATAGGAGGGAAGTGGTAGACATGGTATATCTTGACTTTAGTAAAGCCTTTGATACTGTCTCGCATGACCTTCTCATAAACAAACTAGGAAAATGCAACCTAGATGGAACTACTATAAGGTGAGCGCAAAACTGGTTAGAAAACCATTCCCAGAGAGTAGTTATCAGTGGTTCACAGTCATGCTGGAAGGACATAACAAGTGGGGTCCCGCAGGGATCAGTTCTGGATCTGGTTCTGTTCAATATCTTCATCAATGATTTAGATAATGGCATAGAGAGTACACTTATAAAGTTTGTGGACGATACCAAGCTGGGAGGGATTGCAAGTGCTTTGAAGGATAGGATTAAAATGCAAAATGATCTGGACAAACTGGAGAAATGGTCTGAAGTAAATAGGATGAAGACTGAAAAAATTTGGTTTGTTTAGTCTGGAAAAGAGAAGATTGAGGGGAGGACATGATAACAGTTTTCAAGTACATAAAAGGTTATTACAAGGAGATGGGTAAAAAAATGTTCTCCTTAACTTCTGACAATAGAACAAAAAGCAATGGGCTCAAATTGCAGCAAGGGAGGTTTAGGTTGGACATTAGGAAAAACTTCATGACTGTCAGGGTGGTTAAGCATTGAACTAAATTGCCTAGGGAGGTTGTGGAATCTCCATCATTGGAGATTTTTAAGAGCAGGTTAGACAAACACCTGTCAGGAATGGTCTAGACAATATATAGTCCTGCAATGAGTGAGGAGACTGAACTAGATGACCTCTCAAAGTCACTTCCAGTCCTATGATTCTATGCCTCTGGAAAATGGACAGATGCAACTGAGAAGTCTGTTTTAAAATTTGATCCTAAATTCCTTTTGGCTCTGAGAGACATATTTTATTAAGGCAATTGTTGTAGCCTATTTGAATAGCATTGTCAGTCTATGGAATATGCAATGTAGAAGTGAACACATGCTAGGATTATACACATTAGATTAAAATTGGTTCACGTACTGCACAATGTCAGAGCTTAACTGGCAATATGCATAACTAGTTGAAATTCAACTGAAATGAAACAGAAGAAAATTATGGGGGGGATGGCTCAGTGGTTTGTGCAATGGCCTGCTAATCCCTGAGTTGCAAGTTCTAATCCTTGAGGGGGGCACTTAACTTAAGAATCAGAACAAAAAATGGTCCTGCTAGTGAAGGCAGGGGACTGGACTCAATGACCTTTCAAGATCCCTTCCAGTTCTAAGAGATTGGTATACTTCCAATTATCATTATGTTATGCTGGTTTGGACAGAGGTAAAATTTCCCCTTTTGGCTCATCTAGTGCAACTGCAGTCTGCTGCCCTCAAGGATCTTGGCTTCAGTTCCACTGCAGCAGTCTGCATGTTCTACCCATGTCAATTCTGCTAAATGGCTAAATCTGCTTTGAATGTCTGGCCAAAAGTTTGCAGACATAACAGTCTGAGATGTATCAAACAATCTCCATACAGGTGGTGTACATTTATGAATATTACTGTAGGTCATATAAAATAAATTGTAGACCTAGAAGTGAACTAAGCTTGTCTTAAGCTCTCATCAATTGCACTTTTGGGTGTTTCCACCTCTGCTTCCTGTCCCATAGCCTTCCACCTTAGAAAAAAAGTAGCATGTGGATGCATGCAAGTCATGTGAAATCTGGGTAAATTATTGCCTGCCTATCCTTCTTTCAGGTCACACTGTGCTGACAAGCTAAGAGAGAAGCACCTTAAGTGCACGGTGTCTTTATCTTCCTAAAGTTAGGCTAGGGTAAGTCTCTCTCTCCAGGGCCGCCCAGAGGATTGAGGGGGCCTGGGGAAAAGCAGGGGAGCTGCAGTGCTTGTACTCACCCGGCAGTGGTCTGGGTCTTTGCTGGCATTTCAGCAGCGGGGGGCCCTTCAGTCGCTCTGCGTCTTCAGCAGCATTGAAGGGCCCCCTGGCCGCCAAAATGCTGCCAAAGACCCGGATTGCTGCCAGGCCAGGGCTTGCGGGGTCCCTGCGGGGCCCCTGCGGGCCCAGGACCTGGGGCAAATTGCCCCCCTTTCCTCCCCCCCAGCGGCCCTGGCTCTCTCTCACTCATATTATCCTCAGGACCACCTGCTGATCAGGTCTCATTGCTGCACTGAGCTCTAAGAGTACTGGGATTGGATGGTAAGCTCCCTCTTTTCATCCACTACTGCTTTCATAGAGAATTCATCTCTGAATTCCACTAGAATTTAACTGGTTTAGGACCAATTTTTTTTAAAAAAGACCAGCCCAAGATCCTGGTGCAATCATGCACCTATACTTGTGCATGTAATTACCGCAATTCCCATGCAAATTGGGAGATTACATACACAAATGTCGGAATGACTAAGATCACATGATTTGCACACACAAAACAGTGGCAATTTCACCTACCCTAGTACAGTTCTTTGCACATGGCTATTTTAAAATGTGTCCCTTATTGGTTTAAGTATTTTCTAATCGGGTTGTCACGATAGTTATAACTAGAATAAGTGCAGCAAGTTTGTCCACCAGTTGTTTTGAAGTTTTTCAGTTTGAGTTTAATTTTGCCAATTCTCTTCAACTCAAACATTTTACCTACATAAAATACTGTGCAATATAATCACTCTATTTCACTTTGACATTAAACATTAAATATGGGTATAGCAAATAAATTGGTCTTGCAATATATCTGCAATCTTTTCTAAGTGCATACACAATTGCTTGGGTTTGACTCTGAACATCCAAAGTCATCATGATGGGGAATGAGTGGAAAACAGCCCCTCCCGTGGAAAATACATTTAGTTTTAGAAAAATATTTTAAGTATAGTCATCATGGGCCAGATTTTCAGAAATGGCCACCTTAATTGAACCTGCAAAATTATCACACAAACTCTTTCTGAGTGCAAACATAGTATCAACGCATGCTAAAAATACATTACATATACAACTTGTAGAGCTACACATTTACCCATGTTGTATGTGCCAGCACCTGTTTTTGTGGGTGCAGTGGGTGCACATGTACATTTTGTAGGTGTGACTTAGGGAGCAAATACAGCACAAATGATTGAGAGATAAAGCAATAGAGCCAAATTATCTGCAGTTGTACTTTATCACAGCTGCTTTGATGTCAGGGGGAGCTATACCAATCAGAGAATTTGGCTCATGTATTAAAATATAATAGATGGTTGTAGCGTAAAGTACAAATATTCTATTATTTTAAGATGCACAAAGAGCTGTGTGAACTGAGTAAAGCTTAGCACACCTCATGTTAACTTGGCCAGGGGAATGTATGCTCACTTTTCGCTCATCTATGCTTACACTTACTATGGGCCACAAGGTTCCTGGCTAGATTTTCAACTGTAGTGCATACATAATATGCACGGACAAAACAACTGGCTAGAAGACATCAGGAGATCACTGGTGTTTGACCACTAGTTGGTGACAACCACAAATCATACTTTCCTCTTTCATTTACAGTCTGTCTGCTTAAGAGTCACCCAAAAATTATGGTGGCTCTGTCATAACATAGTGCAGTTGGTAAACTCTCTACCAAAAAGGGGATCTACTTTGGTGGTTTAGCTAAATAAGATGATTAAACTACTGAGATTTCAAATATGCACCTTCATCATTTCATTGTCATTGTATTTTATGCCAGAGACCCTTATACTATCCCTACAAAACATTTCAACTGCCATATAAGTAAAGCCCAGTTAGGCTCAGCAGTTCTCACATAATTTACAGGAACAAATTTCCCAGGAACTAGGTGAACTGTGATTTCTTATGGATTCCTTGGATGAAAGGAGATCGGTACTTCTAGGTTTTCCTTTATACTGACAGCCTGCCTCATTTCACTTGTATCTTGAGAATTAGTTGTCACAGGCCCAGGAGATGGGGCAGCAAGTTTCTAGCTTAACTGTCACTCCAAGAAAAGAAGGATAATGAAATGTCCTCCCTTCTTGAGCCAACCCCTGGCCTCATACATACAAAACATATAGAAGCTTTTGAAGAGTCTTCACACAAAGTGACAATAACATTCAAATTGAGCATTGAGTCTAAAAGTACTTGGTAATGAACACAGAATTAATACATCAGATTCTCTATGTCAATGATCAAATGATTTGTTAAAGGGGCACTTACTGACGATTTTGAGACTCATCTAAGAGACAAATGAAGTTTTGTCATATAATTAAATGAGCAAAATGTATAATCACATTCTTATTAATATGTTAACCTTGAAAAGAATAGTTCGGTATTGCAGGCATCTGACAAGATAGCTATGGTAAGCTCATTAGATTTTGAGTGAATTGCTAACCATGCTAATTTATATTTTATTAGAATAGTAATTAAAAACCAACATTGTACGGCTGCACTACAGTATCTTTTTATATTTTATAACAACTCTGCCTTACAAGTAAATTAAACAATGCAAATATAATGGATTAATAAAAGGACAACTAGCCATTTATTACTAATATAGTAAAAATTATACTGCAAATGTTTTATCTCATATTTTTATTACATCTCATCATGGGCTCTTTTAGCAATCACTTGGTGCAATGAATTATTTTTATATGCAAATTTAAATACAGAGTTGACAAAATAAATATGTATTTTAAGCACAGGTTCTATGACCTCATTTTATCTGTATGAGAAAATTAAATTAAGTGGTGCCAAGCTCATTTGCTATAGAATGCCACGTGCTAAGAAATACTGCATTACAGTAGAGGTATTAACCCATTGTACATGTGGTGCACATCTTTACATAAATCCTTTCTTCAGCTCCACTGAATCCACACTGGGTCAATGGATTGTGCCCTTTCAAGCTTACTTGCTGAAACCTAAGAGCAGTAACCATTTGGGGATATTTCTGTTAATGAGTTCATTATGGATAATTTCCAGTTAGTGCCACAGGCTATTCTGCCCCATGCTATCTCCTCTTTGTACCACCTCAGTGATTCAGTTCAGACTTAAAATTGCCCTAAACAGGAATCAGAGGATTCCCCGGCAGGTGGTAAAGTCTCATATTATAGAGTCACCATAAGTGGTTCTACATCACCCTCATCAGAAGTGGGTGCCGCAACATGTCCACTAAAGGGCTATTTACAAGCCAGCACATTGTAGACCAGCCTTGTGGCTACTCTAAATTACAGAGAGATCAAACTATTCCCTGTCACCTTCAGGATCAGGGGAAGAAAGGGAATAGAAACTCACCTTTGTTTCTTCCCACCTAGATGATTTAAAGGTACCATATTGTGCAATACATTCTACATTTCTTCAGGTTCCCTGTCCCAGTGCACCACATTGCCAGGCAGTGTCCCACAGGGCCAAGGAGCCTGAAGTAGCCTGGCTGATGGGGTTGGGGATGAGAGATGATGACTCTTCCCCAGCAGCTCCTGGGCTATTGTTCCTTCTTTGCTCCTCCTCTCCTAGCCCTAACAAGGGACAAGGGGATGAGGAAGTTGATCCATGATATTATTTGCGGAGGAGAGAGTAATAAGGAAATGGAGCAGGTCTTCACTGAGGCTGGGAAATTCAGTTCTTCTCATGAAGAACATAGCATCCCAGCCTGCTCCCTCCAAACTCCCCACTCGCCTATGAGAAAACAACCATCAACTTCTGGGCAGTGGAGACTCCTTTCTCTCTGTTCCCCACAGTGTAGGGCTGTCAAGGAGAGGGGAAGATCAGGGACCCAAAACAGTAGCTAAGACCACCTGAGGGGCAGTCTTCCCTACAGCTGGTACGGTCCCTTTACCATATTTGAGAAATATACAGCACTTTCCATGGCTATTTTACTTTACATGTTTTGTTAAAGGTATTGCAGAGACACTATATGTACAGTGTATATCTTGCAAACTACAAGACAGCTTTCATAATAGGAAGATGGGAATAGATTGCCTCCCTTCCGTGGCTCCTCTGCTTCCCACGGGTGGGGTGGCCCCTTATTCCTCTCTCTGCAAGGACTCGGTGGTCTCCCTTAGGACAATGGGTCCCTGGTGCTCAGTGCCTTCACCTAGTGCCAGGTGCATACATCCACTACCAACCTTCATGGATCTCCCAACTTACAGGTCCAGCAAATCAAGGACCAACAAAAAAATAAGGCACACTTTGTTCCCCGAATGGCTGGGAGTACATTAAAAGGGGAGGAATAGAAAAAGGAATCCAAGCTGTTAAATAAATGAGGCCTCCCCCAACTAAAATCCCACAAATTAAGACAATATAATTTGAAACTGCCTCCCCCCCGCCCCCGCGGTACCTCCAGGCCTGATGTGGGTAGTAGGATTGTCACTCAATGTGAAGGGCTGATATCCCTTCATGGGAGATGGACAATTGATATCATCAGCTCTCACAAACTGATTGTGAGTCAAGGGACTTGGGAACCTGCAAGAGGAGTTGTCATGATGATGTGAAGAGCTCCTCCATTCCCCCTATATTCAGGGCTGGATATGGTGGGGCACAGCTCCTTGTGAGAGCCTCGGGGCTGTCCTGCCTTGCCCTGCCCTTGAGCCCTACCTTCGTATGCGTATCAGCCTTAGCATAGAAAGGGTTTGGGACAGAGGGAGGCAGAGGAAGGGAAAGTTGGGGAAAAGGTATTGCTGGGCATAGACTCAGTTGCTGCCTCCTGGCTGCTGCCCAGGGTCTTCTCCTCTGGCCAGGACCAGCAGCAGCACTTCCAACTCAGACCTCAATCTCCTCCCTCATCCCACGCCTGCCTCTGGCTGCCCTCAGGGCTTCCCCTCTGCTTGGCTCTGGTAGCACCATTTACCTGACTCCTCCTGGTCCCAGGCAGAAAACACTCAGGGTAGTGGGAGGCAGTGGGGAGGGAGGAGGAGAGTTGGGGAAGTGCTCCCAGACCCAGGCAGAGGAGAAGCGCCAACCCAGTGGGAGGAGGGGAAAATCAAAATTAAATAATTATTTTAACTATTCAACTTGGACAAGTGTGAGATTAAAAAAATTATTGTAATTACTGGATGAGTCATATATTTATATAGTTATGAAAGTTTTGGAAGAAAACAGAATGCTTTTAATTTATTTTTGAAATGCTTTGAATGTGACAGAATTGATTCCCTTTAAAATACATTATTTAAGGATTATAAAAATGATTGCACTGAGATATAGAAAGCGTCCCTGGGGTTAGGGGTTTCAGCCATTAGTAAGGTAGTTGGCGTGGTAAAGACATTCTCATATAAATCGTTGTTGAAAAATAATTGGAAAACTTGATACACAGGGAGAGTGTTTTGTGATTCTTGGATGTTAATTGTTCATTTTCCAGCTCAATTGTATAGCCCTTGCGTAATATATTTTAAAATAACATCATGATTCTTTGTCTGATTTAGGAAGGTGCAGGTGACTGTGCAGGAAGACAGGAGAATGCAGGGAGCTGGGGGCATGTCAGGGAGGATGGTTGAGGAGATGAATATGGGCAGCGGAAGGTGAGAAATTAGGAGGGGAGAGAGTCAAGCAAGTAACAGGAAATGGATGGCAGTTCCCGTATCTTAGGTGGGAGAAGAAGGTACATGGAATCTCCATCTGAGCAGCCAGGGAGAGCTGTGCATATTTGTATGCATTAAAGGCTGACTTTTCAACCTGAAATTATCATACATCCATTGGCAGAGGAGTAGAGGGATATATACAATGATTTTGGCAGCCAATCTCATGGTTTTGTGGTGTCCAACTCATGATTTTGGGTCTCTTGAGGTCAGCAGCACTCTACAATCTGCCCTATCTGCTGGATGGAGTCCCTAGTGAGCAACCTACAGACAGCCAGTGTAGATCTTGGAGCACTGTTGTCTTGTGTTTCCAATAAGATGCCCTGCTTAGTAAGCAAGCTGCCATATGCTTCATCAACTTCAGACCCTGAATGGTTTTAAGGTCTAGCCCCAGGAGGTGTGCATAGCAATGGTCTAACTGTGAAGTATCAAAGCCACTCACCAGAATAACACAGTCCACATCCAAAAGAAACACATATACACCCCTGACTAGGTCCTGACTAGCATGGTAAATAGGCAACCTGGTTACTGCTGTAATATCATCATCCAACAGCGACTGATTGTTTAACACAACCTCCCATGTTGTGCACTCTTGTGACCAATAACAGACACTACCTCAAGAGCAGGTATTACCTCCTCCATTAGCTTCCCCCAGCTCTCCATCACCATGTTGGTTTTGTCTGGACTGAGCATCAGCCAGCACATTCTCATCCATGCCCCAGTCTCTGCTATATATGGGGTGAAGTTTTGAAAACAGTGTCCAGTTTTCAATTGGCCTTCAATTGGCCCTTTCTGTGGGTGCTGTAACAGAGTGTGCTGAGTCAGGAGCTAGCTCAGTGCCCTGTCACTCTAATACCTACCAGTATATATGAATTAGGACCTAATTGGAAGATGAGTGGTTGACAGTGGGTGTCAATTAACTGAGCAGAGCTACAACATAAGTGGTAACTGTAGGTGAAGCAACCCTAGCAGTTGGGGTTATATATATTGACAGGAAGGAAGCCCTGGAGCTAGGCAGATCCTGAAGGAAAGCAGAGTTAGGATGGTTGGCCTTGGTCCCTAGAAGCAAGTACAGAAGCTGGCTGTGGATGGTAAATAATACACCTCCCCCTGACTGCTCAGATGGAGATTCCACTTACAGTAGAACCTCTGACTTACAAACAAGAGTGTTACAAAGTGACCAGTCAACCACACACCTCATTTGGAACTGGTAATACACAGTCAGGCAGCAGAAAAAAAAAAAGGAACAAAACCAGTACAGCACTGTCTTAAATGTAAACTACTAAAAATATAAAGGGAAAGCAGCATATTTCTTCTTCATAGTAAAGTTTCAAAGCTATATTTGCCTCATATACCTTCCTCCCTGATCTGCCTCCATCCCCCGGCATTCTCCTGCCTTCTTGCACTGTCACCTGCACCTTCATAAATCAGACAAAGAATCAGGATGCAAGAAGAATATAATAAAGCATCGTGATGGTGCATGAGAGATGGAGTGGTTGTGATCTGTGAGTAAGGCCTGAAAGGACTCTCAGGGGGACCACCCTGTGACAGGGGTATAATTACTCCCATGACAAGAAGAAAATGCACAGGATGACAGTTCAACTTCTAACTACCCACCTCCATGGACAAATAAGGATTTAGATGACCAGTCAATTCCATTGGCACCTTTTTTTTTTTTTGCTGGTTCAAATGTGGGGCCAGAGTACGGGGGCTTGCTCCACTCCGCCTACCCGGCGCTCCTGCTCATCCACCCAGAGCTCCTGCTGGGGAGCGCGCGGGTGGGGCACAGGGAGCACTTGCTCTGACACAGGGTGCCACAAAACAGTAATCCGCTTCTGCATGCATGAAGTGTTGTTTACCAGCAATTTTCATATGCATCACAAACAAGCTGTGGAAAAAAAAGATACTGGTATGTTATTGCCACATGGGTTATAATATAGTATACTGAAAACAGAAACGCTGAAGTGCGTCAGGGAAGTTCTTAAAATATTAAAGATACATGATTTAAAGGATTTTGCCACTTGCATGATATTGTATGAGTATAATTTGTATTTAATAAGTTCCAAATGCTAACTGTCTTCATTTTATATTTGCTTAACTTTGAAAGATGAAGACAAGCCATGGCTCTGGGCTTGAAAAAAAAAAGTCTATAGGGTACATGGAAACCTTACAGCCAGAACTTCTGGCCAGGAAAGTTGGGAGCAATCAGAACCCAGGAGTGTATTAGCATAGGGCTGGACAAAGTCCTTTGGCATCTAAAGCTACCAACTCCAAAAATGGCCTGTTTTCAATAGTTTGTTAACCTTTCATTGGAGAGTTGGAACGCCTGAAATAAAAACTTTATTTACTGAGTGGAAAAAAACCATGTATATAATCTTGTAGATGAAAAAAGAGGGGGAAAACAACCAAAAAACACACAAAAGAGAATATTGTGACCTGATTTAAAACTTTTGAAGCATTGGCTTTGCCAAGGTTTCCTATTTAGTATGCATGCCACGTTCTCTTATTTTTTTCAGTCTGACACTTTCGCTGTCATAAATCATATACAAAATTGATAAAGAAAAAGAGCACAGCCCTAAGAAAATTCAACAGGTTGGCAGCTTTTTCCAATTTGATAATTTATGAGAACAAGATGTCTCAATTACATAAATATTTCCTCTGCATTCATTGGATTACACTGTGTTATTTTGGAAGTTTACAATTAAGAGAAGGAAATTTGTGTGTGTGTGTGTGAGAGAGAGAGAGACAGAGACAGAGACAGAGACAGAGAGAGAGAGATGATATCAATAACTAGACTCACCAACAGTACAAATGCTAAACCCACATGCTGGCAAGTAAAACAGACCTTATTGGCAAAAGAGTATCAGACAAAACTGCCTAGGTCTCTATTCAATAAGCAAGGGAATTGTCTGTGCTATCTGAAACTAGGAAGGGACAGTGATCATGAGGTATGCAAACCTTTATGAGAAGATAAAGGAGGGTCAGAAAACCCCTTAGCAAAAGCTGAAAAACTTGTCAGCTCATTTTTTTTAACCATTCAGTGGTGGGCAACCTGCGGCCTGTGGGACACATGCAACATGGCCTGCCACTTCTCACAGCTCTCATTGGCTGGAAATGGTGAACTGCAGCCACTGGGAGGTGCAGGGGGCCATGCCTGAGGACGGTCAATGTCAGCAAAATGTCTCATGGCCTGCATTCAGATTGCCCTGATGTGCTGCATGCAGCCTGCGGGCTGTAGGTTGCCCACCACTGTATAAGTCGACCTCCTCAGATCACAATATTGCCAGTTTTTCTGAGTCAGTTGTTCTGAACTGAGGGTAGAACATCTGTTAAGTATTATCTAGATTTGCCTTCTCTTGCCCCTCCCACACCCATATCAATGATTCAAGGGTAAGATTAATAAAATTCCTGTAGAGTTTGTTCATACAAACAGTACATGTACAACTTGTCATACAGCATATGTACATGTGTTATGAGTGTTTTCTCTCTCTTATTATGGTGCCCTGGAGAAAGCACAGTTTAGCCATATGTTTTCTACATATTATGTAATGGATTGATACAACAACAAAAAATTATTGAAGGACATCCATCACTGAATAGTCTCATACTAAAAGCATATACTTTCCTCTGCAAGATTACCATGTTCTTTGTACTAGATAATTACATGTGGAGTTGAAAAATGAATTCAGCACATCTACAGAACCATATAAATGTTTTAAGACACTGTTTTATAATCTGTAAACTTTGTTATGAGTCTTTTGTTCTATGACAGGTGAAACGCATAGATCATCATGTTACAGCTCTCATGGATGTTGTTTTAGCAGCATGCTGAGTCACATGTGATATATGAAAAACAAGCCAATGGATTGGATTAATGGTTCCACTGAGCCCCCTTCTATAGTAATACTGGCTTAAACTATAAGTGAATTTCACAAATCATGATTTATGTGCATAAAGTAAAAACAAAGTATTTACCTATAGATCAATAAAACTCAAACAGAGTCAGTACATATCTGAATGGATATTTATAGTTCCCTTAAAGTAACCTTACATCTTCCACCACCTCCACACTTTTCTTTGCATTCCAGCTATTTTAGGAATGAGCAGAAATAAAACAAAACGGTTAATAATTCAATGTAAATTAAAAAAAAACTGTTCAGAGTTATAGAATTTTGTCCAGCACTTTGCAATCTGCTGTATAGTCATTCAAAACATATTTAAAAGGCAGCTTCAGTAACTCTGGAAGGCATCAGCTGATGAGATTAGCAGGAATTCTGACAAATATGGAAATGTAGTCAATGATACACTGACAAGTACTGTAACTGAAGTGAGATCAGATTGAATTACTGTAGTATAGAGTAAATTAAATTGCTGTGGTTGAAGGAGATTTGCCCTTTGTATATAATCTACATTTAGCAGCTGGAACTCTGACTGAAACGGCTACATAAAAAAGCAAGTAAGATCTTTCTACAAACAAGATGGCAGCAGCTGAACTGACAAATTAAAATGCGAATTAAAAGAGAAAAATTCAGCTTGGTGCCAGGCCCTCCTCCATGCTGATTAAATCCAACAAGGGGCTGGCATTGAGGCTGGAGCTGCTGCTTGACAAGATCTCAGTGCAACTCTGGGGATTTTTGGATTTTTTAAACAGTATATGGCATAATCTTCAATGGCTAATAATCAAAGGCTGACCATTCAAATATTCTGAGTGCCCAAGTTGTTTGTTTCTCCTCCTCCTGGAACCTAAAGCATGCCAAACAAATCAAGTAAAGAATCAAGAAATGCCCATGTTTACCTCTGTCACTCATCATAATACCTGGCTCTTATATAGTGTTTTTCATCAGTAGATCTCAAAGGACTTTACAAAGGAGGTCAGGGTCATTATCTCACTTTTACAGATGGGAAACTGAGGCAGAAAGAGGCAAAGTGACTTGACCAGTGTCACCCAACAAGCCAGTGTCTGAGCTGGGAAAAGAGCCCAGATCTCCTGAGTCCCAGTCCAAAGTCCACCCAGGCCATAATGTTACTCATTAGGCAGTGGGGATGTCTGAGTTGCAGCCGCATGTTTATAAGAGAGAAGGGACAGCTGGTACCACATTCACCATGAACGTCCCTGAAGTTTGCTACTCACTGCTCCGCTGGCCTACAACAACATGTTGACTTTTAAGGCATTTTGCAAGGTCTATTTCTTTTCCTCAGTTGTGAGGCAATGGTGGAAGAGCTGATGTATGGTTTTTGCTGTTGGGTTATTGTAGTTTGTAGTGTATGTGCCGATTAATAGTTGTAGGGGTGCTGGTTAGAAGAGGGCTGTTTTATAGTTGTGTATTGGAGAACTATCAATGAGCACCGAGAATAAGGGACCAGAGCTCCTATTTAAATGATAGAATCCAAATAAATAAAATCCATCGCAGCACCTCTTCATTTGATAGCACAAGACTGAAAATATGTGCCAGCATATGTTTCAGTTTGCATCCAAGACCTGGAAATGCACAGACTCTGAAGTAATTCTTTTTTTAATACTTATTGCTTATCAAAAATTAATGAGAACAACTGTGTATACTCTCCACATTTTTATTTGATGTATAAACAGAGCAATGGGGTTAATTGTGAAAACTGTTTGCTTTTGAAAAACACTCAAGTGCATTTTTTCTGTCAAGCTGTGAATCTTTTCTAGCTATAGCACATATGCCTTGCAACAATCTACCAAAACATATATAGAAAAATAAACCATGATTATAATCCCTACTTAGATGGCCTGCACTAGAGATTCACATCAATTACATATCGTTTTCTTTCTCTATCAAAAAACAATGACAATGCCCAGTAAAGGTTGGCCTCCTCTCCAGGACTGCCTTGGCAGTAGGACATGCAGCAAGTAACAGGTAAGGAAGGAAAGCACACTCAGTTTCAACTATTTGCTGAATAAAAACTTTAAAGTCCAATAAAACAGAAACTCAGGTTAATAACAGGTCACGTTAGATGCGCTCTGCAGGGCCAATAGCCTAAAACAGAAATATAATACCTGACAGCAGGTCTCCCCAGCTGTACTCAGTCTTTCCTGTCTCTGCTTTCTCTGCTTGAATGGCATCCCCCTGTGAGTTACAAGCTCCCCTTTGCCCAGAGGTCACCATACTTCCAGACATGAGAAAATTGTATATTTTGGCAAATATGCAGAGATTAAATGAGCCAAGGCTTTTATACTTTTTTTCTTTTAGTGGTAAATATACTAAACTGTAAACATATATATTCAATAGTTCATGACATACAAATTTTGGGACATCCCTGCAAACTACATACTTGTATTGGGCTACTTTGTATCCTGGTCCAAAATGGCTCTGCAGAGCTGCATTCTGCTCACCAAACCCAAATGGCTGCCTGGGACCTACTTGGACCATGGTTCTCAGTGCAGTGGGAGAACCAGGATGGGGCACATGAGCAAGTGGTGGGGAATAGGATGGAGCAGCGGGATTTAAGTGAACAGCTCTGTTTTGCCCCAGTGTAGAGGCCAGCAGACCCAGCTAGGTGCATGGGTTAGAGTATGCTGTACCCCAATAAAGAATGTAATAAATTCCTCCCTTGTCCCCAGTTCAAGGATGGTGCAGTTGCATGGTGCCTCATGCCCAGGTGTGGGTCTATGGGTCAAATGTACTTCATAGGAACTTCTCATGTGGGCAGCGACATTGAATTCTATGTGACAACCCATACAAGTATGGCTTGGGTCATAAGAACAGAAGAATGGCCATATTAGGTCAGAGCAAAGGTCCATCTAGCCCAGTATCCTGTCTACCAACAGTGGCCAATGCCAGGTGCCCCAGAGGGAGTGAACCTAACAGGTAATTATCAAGTATTCTGTCTCCTGCCATCCATCTCCATCCTCTGACAAACAGAGGCTAGGGACACCATTCCTTACCTATCCTAGCTAATAGCCATTAATGGACTTAACCTCCATGAATTTATCCAGTTCTCTTTTAAATGCTGTTATAGTCCTAGCCTTCACAACGTTGTCAGGTAAGGAGTTCCACAAGTTGACTATGTGGTGTGTGAAGAAGAACTTCCTTTTATTTGTTTTAAACCTGCTGCCTATTAATTTCATTTGGTGCCCTCACTTTCTGTTATAGTATAGGAATAAGTAAATAACTTTTCCTTATCTACTTTCTTTACATGACTCATGATTTTATTAGCTTTCATATCCCTTGGTACTCTATTTCACAGTTGAAAAGTCCTGCCTCTTATAACTCTTTATAATATGCGTATCTGTTCCGAACCCTAATCGTTTAGCTTGCCCTTCTCTGAACCTTCTAGTGCCAGTACTATTTTTTTGAGATGAGGAGACACATTGTATGCAGTATTACAGATGTGGGCATATAGAAAAAACGATTTATAAAGGGCAATAATTATTCTCCTTCTATTTTCCATACCCCTATTTTAATGATTCCTACATCCTGTTTGCTTTTATCACCTCTGCATCACTAGCGAATTAAGTGGAATGTGTCATGAGAAAATATATCTCCCTATTTGTGAGAATCAGACTCGAGAATGCTGTATTTCTGTTTGTTGTAGTCAAATCTCAGTCAGAGCATCAGTATTCCCACTGTATGTTAGGTGCGCTCATGTTGTTCTAGTGTTAGCCATTCACTATCTTTATCACAATAAATCCAGTAGTCCTTAGGTGTCCAATCATGCTTAGTTGGTAGAGTAATTGTGAAATTCTTGCTCGATCTGCGTTTTGCGGTCTTTAACGTGATTTTGAGTTTACGTATCATGTGCATAGCGATTGATAGCCTCTCCACTTTTTACCACACTTTCTTCCGGCCTCTCAATTATGTTAATGACTAAAGAGTGGGGAATTGAATTATTGATCTGAGTACCGAAGACATGAACCTTGAGGGAACCCGCTAGTGTACCCTCTCCAATTCTGAGAATACCATAATTCCTACCCTTTTGTTCCCTGTCTGACATTGTTCATCGTATGAAAGGATCTTCCTCTTATCCCAATGCAACTTAATTTATGTTAAGAGCCGTTGGTGAGGGACCTTGTCAAAGGCTTTCTGGAAATCTAAGTACACTGTGTCACTGTGATCCCCCTCGTTCACTGTTTTGTGACCCTTCAAATACTTAGTAGCATGGCAAGACATGATTTACCTTTACAGAAACCATGTTGACTTTTGTTTCAACAATTTATGTCTTCTCATGTGTCTGACAATTTTATTCTTTCTATTGTTTGAACTAATATGCCTTGGTACGTACGTACGACTTACCAGTCTGTAGTGCCAGGATCACTTCTAGAGCCTTTTTAAATGATTGACTTTCGAGTAGCTATCTTCAGTTGTTGGCACAGAGGACTGCATAAAGGACAGCGTTACAACCCTAGTTAATAGTCTTCGTAGTTCACATTGCGTTCTTCGACACTCTTAGGTGAAGCCATATGGTCACGTGACTTGTACTGTAGATTAATCAATTAAATTCCAAAAACCTCTCTAGGTGACACTTCAGATCTGTGACAATTACTCATATTTGTCACCTACAAAAGCCGGATCAGATTTGGGATCCCCCTAAATCCTTCGTCATGAAGATGAAGCAAAGAATCCATTTAGTTTTTCCACAATGGCTTTATATCTTTTAAGATGCTGCCTTTTGTTCTTGAATCGTCAAGGGCCCCATGGTTGTTTAGCAGGCTTCCTGCTTCTGATGTACTTAAAAAACATTTTGTTATTACCTTTGGAGTTTTTGGCTAGCCGTTCTTCAAACTCCTCTTCGGCTTTTCTTATTACATTCTTACATTTAATTTGGCAGTGTTTATGCTCCTTTCTATTTACCTCACTAGGGTTTGACTTCCACTTTTTAAAGGAAGTCTTTGTATCTCACACTGCTTCTTTTACATGCTTGTTAAGTCACGGTGGCTCTTTTTTAGTTCTTTTACCGTGTTTCTTAATTTGGGGTATACATTTAAGTTGGGCCTCTATTATAGTGTCTTTAAAAAGCGCCCATGCAGCTTGCAGGGATTTCACTTTAGTCACTGCACCTTTTAATTTCTGTTTAACTAACCCCCTCATTTTTGCACAGTTCCCCCTTTTGAAATAAAATGACATAGTGTTGGGCTGTTGAGATGTTCTTCCCATCACAGGGATATTAAATGTTATTATATTATGGTCACTATTTCCAAGTGGTCCTGTTATAGTTACCTCTTGGACCAGCTCCTGCGCTTCACTCAGGACTAAATCTAGAGTTGCCTCTCCTCCTGTGGATTCCCATACCAGCTGCTCCAAGAAGCAGTCATTTAAAGTATCGAGAAATTTAGTCTCTGCATTTCATTCTGAGGTGACATGTTCCCAGTCAGTATGGGGATAATTGAAATCCCCCACTATTATTTCCGTTAGCATTTCATCATCATTGTCACTGTCCTGGTCAGGTGGTCGATAATAGATCGCTAATGTTATATTCTTATTAGAGCATGAAATTACTATCCATAGAGATTCTATGGAACATGTGGATTCGCTTAAGATTTTTACTTCATTTGAATCTACATTTTCTTTCACATATAGTGCCACTCCCCCAACCTCCCCACATGACCTATTCTGTCCTTCCAATATATTTTGTACCCTGGAATAATTGTGTCCCATTGATTGTGCTCAGCCCACCAGGCTTCTGTGATGCCTATTATATCAATATCCTCCTTTATCACAAGGCACTCTAGTTCACCCATCTTATTATTTAGACTTCTAGCATTTGTGTACAAGCACTTTAAAAACTTGTCACTGTTTATTTATGTGCCCTTTTCTGATGTGCCAGATTATTTATGTGAATGTTTCTTTTCTGATCTGGCCCTTAGATTATACTCTTCCATCCCCTACTCCTGACTATAACCTAGAGACCCTCTATCAATAAACTCTCCTCTAAGAGAAGTCTCTGTCCGATCCACGTGCTCCACTGCAGCAGTTGGCTTTCCCCCATCTCCTAGTTTAAAAACTGCTCTGCAACCTTTTTCTTGTTAAGTGCCAGCAATCTGGTTCCACTTTGGTTTAGGTAGAGCCCATCCTTCCTGTATAGGCTCCCCCATCCCAAAAGTTTCCCCAATTCCTAATGAATCTAAACCTTGCCTCTCTACACTATCGTCTCATCTACGCATTGAGATTTTGAAGCTCTGCCTGCCTACCTGGCCCTGCGTGTGGAACTGGGAGCATTTCTGAGAATGCCACCATAGAGGTCCTGGATTTCAGTCTTTTCCCTAGCAACCTAAATTTGGCCTCCAGGACCTCTCTCCTACCCTTCCCTATGTCATTGGTACCTACATGTACCACGATCACCAGCTCCTTCCCAGCACGACACATAAGTCTATCCAGATGCCTCGAGAGATCTGCAACCTTTGCATCAGGCAGGCAAGTCACCATATGGTTCTCCCGGTCATCACAAACCCAGCTATCTATGTTTCTAATGATCGAATCTCCCATTACTAACACCTGCCTTTTCCTAGTGACTGGAGTTCCCTCCCCCAGAGAGGTAACCTCAGTGTAACAGGCAACTCCAGCACCATCTGAAAGGAGGGTCCCAACTATGGGAAGGTTTCCCTCTGCTCCCATTGACTGATCTGCTCCCCTGGGCCTTTTATCCTCCTCAACAGCGCAGGGGCTGTCTGAGCGGAGGTGGGACAATTCTACAGTGTCCCGGAAAACCTCATCAACATACCTCTCTGTCTCCCTTAGCTCCTCGAGTTCTGCCACTCTGGCCTCCAAAGCCTGTACGCGGTCTCTGAGGACCAGGAGCTCCTTGCACCGAATACACACATACACCACCCACTCACAGGGCAGGTAATCATACATGCTGCATTCAGCACAATAAACTGGATAGCTCCCACTCTGCTGCTGGGCTTCTGCCTGCATTCTGTCCTACAGCTACCTAGGTTAATGGTAGGGTTTTGTTTAAAACAAGAAATTTTGACTGTAGTTTAGTTTATAGTTTTAAAAAACAGCAAGGGGCCCTTGCCCCATTCCCACTCCCCTTCCAAACTCCCTTGTGAAACTTGCTGTTAGCAGCCCCTGTTCTTTTAATTTGTGATCTTTTAACATACAGCAACAAATGAGTGTTGATATCAATGTAACTAACAGAACAATTATAGAGGATAACAATAGGAAGGCCTTGGGAACAAAACAGGCTGCAGACCTGAGGGTATTGTGTACCTGCACTCTTCCTCACCCTCTACTCCCACCTCCCAACCACTGCAGCCAGGGAAACCCATCCTGGAACATCAGGTAGTGATCATACTCCTTACACCACCCTTTTGACTATTCTGACAGCACCGGGACTTTCTAGCGTGCAGCTTGAAACTTCAATTCCCCTGGAAGTCCAACAGCAGGAAGAGCGGGGAGGGAATACCTGCTGCCTCCCTTGCTTTGCTACCTTCCCTTGTAGCCATTGGAATCCACTCAGAGACAATGTGCCCTGGCACCTCTCTTCAATCCATATATCACTCTCTGCCAGCACCAAAATTTACTGAGATGGATCCTGCCCACATTCCTTTGGTAGCCTCCAGCAGCTCATCAGCTCAACGTTTTGCCACTCTTCCTCTCACATGTCTTCCTTGGGTCAGAGGCTGCTTCTCTTCAGATCAGCACGCACCACTGCACCTAGCCACTCATTACTTCTTCAGCAGCAGTCACTTGAATTTCAGTTGTCACTTATCTCCTGGGGTTTGGGATTTTTTTTAGTATAAACCAACTTTTCTTGCTGCATAATCCAGTGGATGAGTTACTAGACAGCGAGTCAAGAGAACAGAATTCTATTCTCCTTTCTGCCACTGAACAGTAGTATAACCTTGGGCAAATCTCTCCATTTCTCTGTGTCCTAGATTCCCCGAGGTGGGACTGTGAGACCTCACTTCCTTTGAGATCTATGGAGTTGTCAAGGTATTTTTCCCACTTTGAACTTTAGGGTACAAATGTGGGGACCTGCATGTACCCTTCTAAGCTTAATTACTAGCTTAGATCTGATAGCGCTGCCACCAACCAGAAATTCCAGTGTCTGATACACTCCCTGTCCCCAAAAACCTTCCCTGGGGAACCCAAGACCCAAACCCCTTGGGTCTTAAAACAAGGAGAAATAAACAATTTCCCCTCCATCCCCCTCCCAGACTTTCCCCTCCCTGGGTTACCCTGAGAGACTACTGTGATCCAAACTCCTTGGATCTTAAAACAGAGAGCAATTAACCTTCCCCGTCTCCTTTCCCCCTCCCCACTCCCTGGTGAGTTCAGACCCAATCCCCTTGGGTCTTAAACAAGGAGAAAAATCAATCAGGTTCTTAAAAAAAAGAAAGCTTTTAATTAAAGAAAGAAAAAATAAAAATTATCTCTGTAAATTTAGGATGGAAAATGTTTACAGGGTCTTCAGCTTATATAGACTAGAGGGACTGCCTCCCCCCTAGCCTAAGATACAAGTTAGAGCAAACAGAGGTAAAATATCTTTCCAGCAAAATACACATTTGTAAGTTAAGAAAACAAACATAAGACTAATCTGCCTTTTCTAGCTCATACTTGTTATTTTGAACATGAGAGACTGTTTTAGAAAGATTGGAGAAAGATCTGGTTGCACATCTGGTCCCTCTTAGTCCCAAGAGCGAACAACGAACAAAACAGCACAAACAAAGACTTCCCTCCACCAAGATTTGAAAGTATCTTGTCCTCCCATTGGTCCTCTGGTCAGGTGTCAGCCAGGCTCACTGAGCTTCTTAACCCTTTACAGGTAAAAGAGACATTAACCCTTAACTATCTGTTTATTACAGGAGTAAAAGAGCTTTTTTAAGAGCTAAGTATTATTGCCTCCATTTTAAGAATACAAGAGTCCTTTCTTTTGGTAGCTATGAATTGCTTGATGTGTGCAAAGAGGATGTCCTTTTAATCTGTAAAATTGTTCTTACTGGTGAGAGATTCATAACTGGGGGTGACAATCTAAAATGAGCAAACTAGTAGTAGATGGGGAAACTGAGAACTATTTCAGGCAAAGGGTTCTAAACATATGGACTAAATACCCAGGGACAGTAACTGATGCACAAGAGTGCAGAGGAGTTCAGGAGAGATTCAGATTTATATCTGGAGCAAGAGGAGGTTGAGCACTATAGTGAAAAAAGCAGGAAAGTGAGATTAAGTTAAATCGAAAAAGGCATGCTGGGACAGATGACTGTTTTTCTTGTTTGTAAATTTCATATATTTTTGAACAGAAAAATAACTACACAGATGGTCTGTGTACCCACATCCTTTGAAAGTCAGTTTCCCAAAATGTCACCTTGTTCTGAATCCTCTCATGTAGCATAAAGTGCATACATTTTCCAATGTGCATATAAATGCTCTCATGCTTATGTGAGCTTCATTATAAAACATTGTGGAAAAATGTGGGGAAAAGGTACATATGGGGGATGTGTGCCACCAGATTCTGCTGCAGAAACGGCTGCTGGTGGCCCATGCAATCACCAAAGATATCACTTAATTAATATGATTAACCTTCCTGAATGCTCTTACTTCCTTGCTCTTCATATCAATCTCTGCTTTTCACTGAGGCTGCCTATTCAACAGAATATGAACACTATATGCTCTTACAAGCGGCGTATAATGCAAAGAATACAACCATTTTCATTTTCTTTTCTATTTCATCCTTGAGAGGTTGAATAATCCTAAACAGCAATCCTACTTTGGGGCTGTGCTATGCCCTTGATATACTTAGATGCATTAAAGGAGACACAGTGCATCTAGGTTACCTGAGATGAAATCTGACCTAGGCAGCCAGAATTCCTCCTAGGGAAAGGGCGGGGGAGGGAATCATGTACAGAGAGCACCAGCACAACAGCTATACCATCTGTGTTGACGGAGCAGAATACTCCCCTCACAGCTCAGTCAGCTCTGCTGACTGTTGCAGAACGGTGTGTAGGCTTATGGCCTCACCTCATCCTGCTTTGAGGAAGTTAGTTCCCTTTGAGGTGCTCTAGGTGGGAGTGCATATGGAGAGTTTATGCGTATGGGTGAAGTATAAGACCCTAAACAGATCAAGGCTTCTGTGATGGGAGCTCCCCTCTCCGGTAGGGTGTTCCAAACCCTTACAAGCTTTGGGGACGCTGAAATTCACCCAGGAATTTCTCCAGTGCACAGGCCCATCTCAGCTCTTTTACTAGAACACATAGAATCCCAGTGCCATTGCAAAGACCGGTTGGTGGCAGAAAAATCCAAGATGAACTCTACCTCCATCAGTCACAAAGAGCCTCAACAATCCCTCCAGTCTCACCACCTTAGTCATAGATTAAAGCATCACCTTCCCTTTGGGCAGTGGCCAACTCTTACGTGTCCCACAAGCTCACAGAGCCCACGGTCCAGCCCTGAGTTCAGGCTCCACTTGGGTTTGCTGTGTCCCAGCAGCAGCACAGCATGCCCTCTCCTGCAACCTGTGGCAACTCCTTCTCTAATGATCTTAAATCTTCATCCTCCAGCTGGAGGAGAGCTGGACACAGGAAGCTGTGGTGGGATTTCTTGCCAGCTCTCTAGTCAGCCAGGGGTGAAGATGCCAGTTCCATCTGGCTGGGAACAGGCAGACAATCAGGGCTTCACTGCCCCTGACCTGTGGAGTAGGGGCTGCACACTTGTGATCCTCAGATAAATGGTGGCTGATCTGTGTGCAGAGATACAAAAGCAGGGGAAGTTTATTATTTCCTTCCTCCTCCCATTGTTCCTGCACCCTCACGCCCACCCCAACACTCATCTGTGCAGGGGTCAGCCCCAGTCTGGTCCTTTATCTTTTCAGGAAGGAGCTATCTTTATTTTTAAAGAATGTTGATGAATATCAAGAAAGGAAACAGTCTTTTGTTGAGTCACAGTCTAGTAATAACATAACCCCGAAGTCAGTGGAGTTATACCATTGCAAAGCTGGTGTACCGTGAAAGGAAAATCAGGATCTATAGCTTTCGGACCAAGTCTTGCTCACAAATAAGCCTTACAAAAGTCATGCTCGTGAAGTGAGTGCCAATGCTCTCACAAGGACAACTCCAGCCTGTAAGGGTTATATGACCAGGCCCTTATTCTCAGGAATTTTCTAATCCCTACTAGGTCTCTTTCAATATGATTTCAGCCTAGTTTTAAATGAACCTCAGGATTTTGTAATCCCCAGGTATTCACAAGCACAGTTCATGTCCTTTATATAATTCAGGGTCCAGTTACATTAATTCCACCTGCAAATATTTGTAGGTGCAATTTCCCCCTGCAATTATTGGAGCCTGTTGGTGCTGAAAGTAAGCCAACTTTTAAAAATCCGGGCCGCTATATATAGTGAATGTGGGAGTAATCCGGACCATCTGTTCAGTCGTTTTTTTCTGTTCACTATGTATGAAACTTACAAATAGGAAAAGAAAAGTCATCTGGCTCAGCACACTCAAACACGTCAATGTTTTGGGTAAAAGAAAAACAAAAATGAGAAAAAACTCTACAAAATAAAGAAAAACAAATTTGATTTTTTTTTAAAAAGAGACATTAAATATGAGCATACATAGTTGTTACAAGTACCCATGAATAAATTTAGAGTCTATTGCAAAACAGAGTATGGTAAAATTTCCTCCAATCTGGTGACTAAATGGTTAAGCTTATTCTTTCTTTTCCTATATATTGTTTCTGCTTGAGTGATTGCTCAGTATCTGCTAGGATACCACATGGTACTTTACCAAATGCTGAACTATCAGACAGGCAGAGTTGCAATGACATCATGAATATATCTATTATAGCCATATTTTCTTTGCACCCAAAATACACACATACACACACACATTGTTTTTTCCCCCCCTGTTTCTGTCTGTTTGGGTTTAGTTACTTCAGAATTCAAAAATAAAACTACAATAACATAAATGCCCCAGGAAAGCCAGGAAGCCAAAGTGGGTGATCTTTCTGTTGCTATTTATATGACTGTCTAGCTACTCTATTCATTTGCAGAGGAGGGTGGGAAGGTAAGGGGTTAAGTGACAATACGTATCACATGTCTTTTTCAACGACAGAACAGAGGGTTATGCAGCCCTGAAGAAGGTGAATGTGTCTCCTAATGAGGTGCAGCTGATGGATCTAATGCAGTGGAACAGCTGCAGGGGGCTTTTTCCCAGTATGGAGTCATACTGAGATCAGATTCCGCTCATAGTGGCTCTATTTTCTTCACACACTATAATTATGATTATAAAATATTTCACCTTTCATAGCAAAAGCTATTAGTCTGTGAGGAGTTGAGAATTAAAATTTTTGGTAGTGTCCCAAGAAGAACTAGTTGAACTGTATGAAGTTGGTGGGAACAGTCCACAGATTAGGGTTAAATCATCATAATGCATCATTTCCAGCAGAAATCTACAGTGTGGCTATCAAAAGAAGATATGATGTAAGTCCAGAAGAGGAGATTATATGTTGCTAATGTGGGCTTTATTGATATTGTATAATGGTATTTTTTTAATTATGCTGGTCTGTGGTACTAAGGCACATGCCTTACATATATCAAAATATATTATATTTATGCAGTTCCCTTTATCAACCAAACTTGTAAATTTATCAAAACATGAAATCAGGTTGTCTGACAAGACCTATTTTCCATAAAGTCATGTTGACTGCCATTAATTATATTACTATGCTTTATTTCTATAGTGAATCACTCCTGTATGACAATCAGGGCCCAGACACCCCGAGGAAAGAACAGGGGGCCTGAACCCAGAGACTAAATAATTGAATCAACTGACTGTATACAAGATTATTGTACTATACAAGTGTACCGAGTAAGGTATTTTATGAATTCTAGTGCCTCACAGGTCATTAATAGCATTGTGCAATTAGGGTTGCCAACTTTCTACTTGCGCAAAACTGAACACCCTTGCCCTGCCCCCTGACCTGCCCCTCCTCCAAGGCCCTGCCCATGCCTCACCCCTTCTCACACCAACCCCCTCCCCTCCCCGTTGCTAGCTTTCCTCACCCTCGCTCACGCGCTTATTTTCACTGGCCTGGCTCAGGGGGTTGGGGTGTGGGCTCCTGGTTGGGACCAGAAATGAGGAGTTCAGGGTGCGGGATGGGGCTCTGGGTTGAGGCAGTGGGTTGGGATGCGGGAGGTGGGTGAGGACTCCAGCTGGGATGTGGGTTCTGGTGTGGGGCCAGGGATGAGGGATTTGCAGTGCAAGAGGGTGCTCCACACTGTGGCTGAGGGGTTTGGAGCGTGGAAAGGGACTCTGGGCTGGGGCGGGTTTGGGGATGAGGGGTTTGGGGTGCAGGAGGCTGCTCCATGCTGGGATAGAGGGGTTTGGAGGTATGAAGGGGATCAGGGCTGGGCAGAGTGTTGGGGTGAGGGCTAACCTCAGGCCGCTTCCAGTCAGTGGCACAGTGGGACTAAGACAGGCTCCCTGATTGTCCTAGCTCCACACTGCACCCCGGAAGCAGCCAGCAGATCTCTCCCACAAGTGTGGTTCCCAGCCAATGGGAGTGAGGAGTTGGTATTCGAGGCGGGACCAGCATGCAGAGCCCCATGGCCCTCCTGCCTAGGAGCCAGAGCTGCTGGCTACTTCCGGGCGCAGCGCGATGCCAGGACAGGTAGGGACTAGTCTGCCTTAGACCCACAGCACCGCTGACAGGACTTTTAACCAGGGCCGCCCAGAGGATTCAGGAGGCCTGGGGCAAAGTGGGGGAGCTGCAGTGCTTGTACTCAACCGGCAGCAGTCCGGGTCTTCGGCAGCATTTCGGCCGCAGCCCCGCAGGGGGGCCCTTCAGTTGCTCTGCGTCTTCAGCAGCACTGAAGGGCCTCCTGCTGCTGAAATGCTGCCAAAGACCCCGAGAGGCTGAAGGGCCACCCATTGCCGAAATGCCACCGAAGACCCAGACCTCTGTGGGGCCAGAGCTCGAGGGGCTCCTGCAGGGCCTGAGGCAAATTGCCCCTCTTTCCGCTCCTCTACTTTTAACAGCCTGGTCAGCGATGCTGACCTGAGCCTCCAAGGTCCTTTTTTGACTGGGCGCTCTGGTCAAAAACCAGACACCTGGCAACTCTATATGCAATGTATGTATTACCACTATGTGAGGAATTATGAATATAGCACTTACTGATATTATGCTTTAAAGTCTGTGACCAGAAAAAGGGAGCAACAGGTTCTCTCCCAGACAGTAAAGAGTTCTGCCCACTACTTACAGTACAGCCAGTGGCTGACCCACCTACAGCACAGTAAGAAGGGAGGGGTGACCCTGAGTCATCACACTTGCTCTTTATGAATATTTGCACAATGCTTTTAGGACTTTTGGGTGCAAGTGATCTGGGCCTGCTGATTTAAAAATGTTTCTCCCTAGGTGTTACTCCTTAGTTACTGTTTTGTTCCAAACACAGATTACATATAAAACCCCAAATAAACACTTCTGCCTTTTCTGCAGTATTAGTCAGTTTTATCATCTCCAGCTAGGAGTGGGTCTGCTCCACTGTTAAGCTTTGTATCAGATTTATGTACTTGGTTTGGTGTATCCTCTAGAAATACCCTCCAGCCAAAGAGAAAAAGAACCCAAGATGCTTGATAGCCAACATTTCTCTGCTGTCTTGTAAATAGTTGTAAATGCTACTGCTAATGTGTGTAAAGCATCCCCCTCTAATGGCTGGTCCACAGAGAGACAAAACTCAGCACCCCACAGCATAGAGTGGCATTGCAGCCACCTGCCTCAGCTTCTCCACTGTGCTCTTTGGCCTACTTCAGCCAAAGGTATGATTTTCCCCCCTGCTCAGCCACGCCACTTTAGAGAATTTCCCTATCTTTGGCTTAGCCAGGCTCAACATCCAGCCCTTTTCTTACAGCCAGGCCCAAGCTACAACAACCTGTTTCAACACCAACCAGCACTCACCTGAGCCTTGGTCAACCCAATAGTTCCATACAAAGCCACTCTTCGACACAGAACTGTGGCTGGCCCCAGTCCTCAAGCAGCACCTGACCCTCAACAAGGATTCCATAAGAATATAAGAACATGAGAACAGCTGTACTGGATCAGACCAAAGGTCCATCTAGCCCAATATCCTGTCTACTGACAGTGGCCAATTCCAGGTGCCCCAGAAAGAGTGAACCTAACAGGCAATGATCAAGTGATCTCTCTCCTGCCATCCATCTCCACCCTCTGACAAACAGGGGCTAGGGACATCATTCCTTACCCATACTGACTAATAGCCATTTATGGACTTAACCACCATGAATTTATCCAGTTCCCTTTTAAACATTGTTATATAGTCCCAGCCTTCACAACCTCCTCAGGCAAGGAGTTCCACAAGTTGATTGTCCACTGCGTGAAGAAGAACTTCCTTTTATTTGTTTTAAACCTGCTGCCTATTAATTTCATTTGGTGACCCCTACTTCTTGTATTATAGGAATAAGTAAACAACTTTTCCTTATTCACTTTCTCCACATCACTCATGATTTTATATACCTCTATCATATCCCCCCCTTAGTCTCCTCTTTTCAAAGCTGAAGAGTCCTAGCCTCTTTAATCTTTCCTCATATGCTCTCCAAACCCCAGGTGGGAGCAATCTATCCACTCTCCTCCCTAGTCAGCCTTCGTCAGGGGGCTTTCCCCTTCTGAAACCCCACACCCTTGACAGATATAGCAGGGGCAGAGCTAACTGAACAGAACTGACTAGTTCAAGGCCTCTGCGCCATTCAAGGGACAGGACACATTGTTACAAACCCACTGTTGCTACCAGTTACTCCAGTAGCTCAAATGGTCATGCTCTGTCCTGTGGATCTAGGGCAGTGATACTCAAACTGAGGTTTGCAAGCTGCAAGTGTCTCCTGCGGCTCTTTGCAGCTCCTAATATTAAAACACTTTGTGATTTAATTATTAACCAATCAGGTTAAAATATATAAAATTATTCTCACAGCAAAACGAGTGACCAAGTATTATTATTTTATCAACTACAATGGTTGATAACATAGGGAAAGCATCTTGATTGGTTAATAATTAAATATATAACTATTTCCCATCATATTGTTAAAATATGAATATATGTAATAAATGAAACAATGAATTCCCACTACTGTGGCTCTTTTGGGTAATATCAATTGCTAATTTGGCTTCTGAAGCACTGAGGTCCAAGTATCACTGATCATGGGACAGCTGATGAGCATTGATGGGTGGGTCCAATATGGGTCCCCATGATTTCAGTTTGCTTTTTTAAAAAAAGGCTAGGAAACTATATAAAAAAACATATTTTAAACATTTCAGGTTGCAAAGTCAAGCACTCAAGCAATAGGAAAAGAATTAAGATTTTTCCCATTTGGCCTAAAATAGAACCCTATGCGTTGTTACATAGTGATTAATTACATGCTCCTGTAAAGCTCACAGGATGAACAATGAATGAAGTTGTCAGAGGAAGTGGGCAATCATACACAGAGGTGGGAACAAGAGTCAGGACCTAGTGGTTACTGCAAGAGTCAGTCACCAGGAACAGGAACCCAGGTCAGAACTGGAGTCAGAAATCGGAGTCCAGGATCAGAGCCAGGTTACCTGGGATAAGCCGAGACTGGGAACAAGCACAGGAGCCATCACAACCATGGACAAATGCTCGGTGCAGCCAAACTACTGCCACTGCTGGGCTTAACAAAGGGTCTGCTGAGTCTTCCCACCAATCAGGTGGTGTTGCCAGCCAGGCAGCTACTACTGGCCACCTACACTCATTAGGTGGACCAGACTGGCTCTGCTACAGGCCCTGCTTCCTGAAAGAAACAGAGGGCTGCTCAAAGAGAAAAAGATAGTCACTTGTATTTGAGACATTTGACCAGGACCCAGGAGAACTAGCCCTACCAAAAAGTTCCCATGAACTGGCCCTACCAAAAAGTTCCTATGACAGAGTGAGCAAGACCATCAAAAAAATTGTAGAATTTTAGGACTGGAATAAATCATGTGGTCCAGTCCCTTCTATTCAAAGTAAGACTAAATATTATCTTGCCCATCCCTGACAGGTGTTTGTCTAACCTGCTCTTAAAAATATCCAATGATGGAGATTCCACAATCTAGCTAAGCAATTTATTCCAGTGCTTAACCACCCTGACAGTTAGGAATTTTTTCCTAATGTCCAACCTAAACCTCCCTTGCTGCAATTTAAGCCCATTGCTTCTTATCCTATCCTCCTAGGTTAACAAAAACAATTTTTCTCCATCCTCCTTGTAATAATTTTTTATGTATTTGAACTGTTATCATGTCCCCCCTCAGTCTTCTTTTCTCCAGAGGAAGAGAGGAAAATGAAGTCACATGTGCACCTTATATTTGGCATTTCCGACATTTTAAGTGCTTGACATTGCAAACATAACATTCTTTTAATATTTTTTTTATATGTAGCAGTGAATGTCAATAAAGGTCAATTTCACTGTCACCCACACAAACCAATAAAAAATAAGTCCATCAATAATAATCAAAATTTACTGATAGGCAAAGTGAGAAAAACGTTACTTGAAAACTTATTACCATTTGATTTACCTTGTATATTTTGACATAGAATATTCACAATATGTATTTAAATAGTTACAAAGCTTTAACTTTTTTAATCTTAATTGTCTATTGTCATTAAAATTATTGTCTGACACCCCATTTTCTGACTCCTCCCCAATTTCCCACAACTGTGAAAATTTAAATGGGTTAAAATAGAAAAAATGTTAAAAATATTGATATTAGACACCTAATAATAAAAAATAGAATTCTGCTAAGCATGAGTAGATGTGGTAAATTTTCGGTGTAACTGTATGTGATTTGTGATTTAGCAGAGAGATTTTTCTTTAAAGTTTTTATACAAGGTAATAGCATAAGAAAGTGATTACTGCTAAGTTAAAACCACAGGCAATATCCCTTAAATTTATTATAATGACACAATCTTGTCCTTTGCTAGAGTCAGAACTGCTTCTAAATGCAGTGGAAGATTTCAGAAAATATAGCTGGCAATTTTAGAGGTGGCAATAAGGAAATAATAATAACTAATATTAATAGTATTTTAAACAAATTGTAGACACTTAAAAGAATGAAAGCCTTAGACCCAACTCTAATCCCATCTCTTCTGAATTAATAACTGCACGAGTTAAAAAACTGTTTTATTATCGCTGTCTTTATTAGGACAGCAGGACTGATTCTATAGCCTAGGCTTATTTGTTTGACTATATGATATTAGGTTAAAATGTGTATTTTCCCTCTACACTATTCCTTCTTCCATAAATGTATGGAATTCCTGTCTCAGCAGCCATCCTCCATCAGCCTTTTTATGGTTGTTCATCTCAACATCTGGACATAGCATTATCTGAAACACAATTAAATTTATCTGAGGGTAGGTGGAGAAGGGAGAACCAGGAATCCAGTATCTAATCTGAAATAGTTCTTAATGGATTACCCTGGACAACAGATATAAAGAAGTCAGTTATCATAATAAAGTCAAATATAATGTAATTCCTGTGCTAGACCTTCCAACAAGATATAATTATAGTAAGCTAGAGATTTAGGTCCCAAACATAATAATAGAAAGCAAAGGGCTCATAGCTTTTTGCAAAATGCACTATGCATACAAGTAAGGAAAAAGAGAGATGTCTTAAAATATATCCTCCTTCATGGACGTGCTTAGTAGCAATTCTTCTATCCTTGTTAACGATGACAAGGATAGAGACTGAAGTGGAGAGATACTTGCTACTTCAATGTCCCTGTCTGCAAGGGATGCCTGATCTACACTACGGCCTGGTCTACACTGGTGCAGGGGGGTCGATGTAAGATACATATCTTATTTCGACTTACCTCCTGTCCTCACAGTGCAGGATCAAAGGCCGCGGCTCCCCCCGTCGACTCCGCTACCATCGCTCACCCTGGTGAAGTTCCAGAGTCAACGGGAGCGCATTCAGGGATTGATATATCGCGTCTAGATGAGACGTGATATATCAATCCCCAATAAATCAATCGCCATCTGCCGATCCGGCGAGTAATCTGGACATACCCTACACCTTCTGCCAGGTGGAGCCAGCAGCAACAAAGGCTGGGTTCAGTATCTATAGGCTCCTTTTCAACAATACAACACAAAACCAGATCGAGCCCACACCCAGTGACCTGGGACAATTACACACCACCCCCTGGGCACCTCTAAGAGGCAATACTTCCCCTCTCGCAAACACAGAGTCTGAGTGTAGCAAAAACTTTTAATAAAAGCAGGGAAGTAACTCAGCATTAATTTGGGAAAACACAGCAACTAGGGCTCATAAACACAAAGCATGAGCAAAAGACCCACCCCCAAGTAAGTTGGGTAGTGTCCTTTTCCTCTCAGGGTCTTAAGTCCAGCAACCCAAAAGTCCCTTTGATGTGCCCATCCCTTCTCTGTACCCCACTCACAGTTGCTTGGCCATTGCAGCCCCAGAGTTCACCTCTTACTCTGTATGGGGGGGGGGGAGGGAGGCACCTCATACACTCCACTGCTCAGGCACTCACTCATCATCCCAATGGCAAACTGCCACACCTCTGCAGGGCCCTGATGGCCACTTGCCATGCCTCTCTACCAGCTGCCCAACTCGCTAAAATGTCCCCTCACTTAACACAGCTCTCAGTGATTTCAGCTGTTAGTGGAGGAGCCTCACTGCTAGTGCACACTGGGCAGTCTCTTGCAATAGAGACACTGTCCCAAAGTAGGTCTAATACTTAGACTTAGGTACCAGTGATTTCAGCTCAACAGCTTGTAACAAGGCTCTCAATTGAATCTAAATTAATTCTTTTATTATACCCTGGAGAGAGGAAAGATCAAATGGTGCCTAGCACTCTTAATCAGGGCCCAAACAACCAAATACATATGCCTCTCCCTCCCCTACCATCAATGGACTTTGGACCCATGTCCCCTGCCTAGTGAGTGCCATTCAGTTGAGAATGAGTCCCTCCATTGGGGTATTTCAGTTCTGCTGCCCTTGGTTCACACAAAAATGGTAACAACCCTTTATTACTCCTGACCCAATAACAAGGAGGTTGGGGATCCAACACCAGCCACAAGTGATCATTTGGGAAAGCAATCCCATCATGCTGAGCACCTAGGCAGGGTGAGTGTATCCATGCAAATGAGATCAGCTTCTGAAGTCTTTTTCCACAGCTCACCACTCGATGTCAGGGGAGAGCTCTTTCAAACTCTGCTTACACTAGAAAATTAAGTGGACAACTACATTGCTCAAAGGTGTGAAAAATCCACACCCCTGAGCAGCATAATCAAGATAACCTAACCCTTGGTGTAAACAGCACTAGATCAATGGAAAAATTCTTCCACTGATATAGCTACTAGCTCTTGGGGAGATGCATTACCTATGTTGACCAGAGAACTCCTCCTGTCACTATAAGTAGTGTCTATCCTGAAGCGCTACCGAAGTGCAGCTATGGCACTGTAGCATTTCAAGTGTAGACAAGGCCTGGGTGGATGAAAGATGTTTCCTCAAATTATCAAGAGTGAAAGCAGACATCATCCAGAAGTATTGAGAAAAACCTCGGCATAACCCTGGGAACAAGGAGAGAGATGGATGGACACCAGTTGTAGAAGGAAGAATGACACTAGGACATGGGATTAACTGAATGTGAAGTCTTATCCTGGTCAGATTTCTCCCATCCATTAACAAATTCTTGATGATTCTATCTCTTCCTTACACTATGAGGTATAAACTGTCTCATCAATAAAGCTTTATCGAATTTGACTTGATGTATAAAGATGACACTTGCTCTGGGGAGAGCACAGGAGAGTTCCCCTGAGAGGAAAAGCAGGCAATGGGACTTAGTCCCAGTTGCATTCCCAGAAGGAAAATGCCCCAGTGCTGAGGACTAAGGGAGAGGTTGCATAAAGGGTACTATGCCATTCCTTCATCACCTGAGGACACCTCTCTATTTGGGAGTAACGGAGGACTCAAACAATTGAAGGGGTAGACATTTCCCTACTGTAGTTTGTGTTTTAAGAGACCTTTGAACATTATTTATCTTGCTATACATATAGAAGCGGTTACATATGGAGGAGACAAATTCTCCCTTTGGATGTCGGTGAGTTCAAGGGGAGTTGAATAAGTATCTTAAAAAGAATAAAATTTGTTCTTGCAACACCTACTATGAATAAATAGAAGATAAGCCTAAGGCTTCCCATTTTTGTTCGGACCATACCTTTGTAGAATGCTTAGAGAACAAGTGCATTAAACACGTACAGCTGTGCCAATACTTATCTTGGAGGACTCCTTCAGAGCTGCACTTTGCACAGATTATTCTCTGTTTCAGCAATACATCTGTTCACCTATGGTTGGAATTGGGCACCTTCTAAGGCTATAATGTCATTGTCTAATTCTGAACTTATGCGATCAGGAATTGGAGAATCATTCTAAACTACAATTTGCCTTTTATAACATACCCCTGTGTTGGGGACAATATGGAGGCACACAGACCCAGCAGTTCATCCTGGAGGCATTGTGACTCACTCAGGCCCAGTGCCTCCTGGATCTTTGAGATCTGCAGGGGAAACACTGTCACTGCACCATCCATTGCAACAGACTGACCCTATCCTTGGATCAGGGCCAGCATGCTGGACAGGACTGTGGGATGGGGCAGAGCCACGATTCCAACCCCAACTCTATCCCTTCGCAAACAAACTCCAATGCTGGCCTAGCACATAGTTCCGGAACTCAATGAGTATAAGAATCAGATTATGCACAGACCCAGTGCAGGGAGAACATTTCTTGAAACCTTTCTCATGACTGACAGTTGCTCAGAGAGCAAGCAGCTCTATGACAGTTAAATTAACATGGTATTACTGTAATTTTTGCTGTAAAAGAAAATCAACAATACCGTTGCCTCTGTTGACATTAATAGTAACAGAAATAGTCAATTAAAATAAAATAAAAAAATAAAAACACAGCTAAGGAATCTTTAAGTACAGAATACAAAAGAGTGGAAAGGGTAGATTTTTATCATCATAGCTACCTTTCCCCTCTTTGTATGCCCTGGTTTTAGGAATATTGCCAGAATACATTCTCACCTTGCTGATGCAGAGGTTCTTGCTTTCTGCTTTCCTTTTATTCTGGTTAGACTACTGTAATGCCCTTGTCTTGCTAGCAGCTGTGTGCGCACAAATAACTGCTGACACCAAATGCTGCTATTTGATTGGTGTTGGCACAAGATGGAGAAAGCTCTTAATTCCAGATCTGGCTCAGGGCATGGCTACACTTACATTTTTGCAGCGCTGGTAGTTACAGCTGTGGTCGTACAGCTGTGTAGGGCCAGCGCTGCAGTGTGTCCACACTGACAGCGACCAGCGCTGCAGTGTGTCCACATTTGCAGCATTTGCAGCGCTGTTGTGAGTGGTGCATTGTGGGCAGCTATCCCACAGAGCACCTCGTCCCATTTTGGCGCTGTGGGTTGTGGGAAGGGGACGGAAGGGTGCGGGTCATTCCGCTTCCTGTTCCAACGACCCGTGGTGCATCGCTTCCCTTTTCAGCCGTTGGTGCCATTGTGAGTCTGCCGCGTGATTTCAGTAAGAAATGGAGCCCGAGCTGCTGAGGACTTTGCTGATGAATGTTGCCAGCACATCACGTCTGGCAGTTGAGCTATTCCTTATGCTCCAAAGTGACAGTGAGGAGAGCTCAGATGATGAAATAGATTCGGCTGACGCGCCTGACACTAAATTGCTTGTGGCAGTAACGGACGTGCTCAGCACCGTGGAACGCCGCCTTTGGGCTCGGGAAACAAGCACTGAGTGGTGGGATCACATCGTCATGCAAGTCTGGGATGACGAGCAGTGGCTGCAGAACTTTAGATGAAAAGCCACTTTCATGGGACTGTGTGCTGAGCTCGCCCCAACCCTGCAGCGCAAGGACACGAGACTGAGAGCTGCCCTGTCAGTGGAGAAGCGGGTGGCTATTGCAGTCTGGAAGCTGGCAACTCCAGACAGCTACCGATCGGTCGCAAACCAGTTTGGAGTGGGAAAGTCGACCGTTGGAATAGTGGTGATGCAAGTTTGCAGGGCCATTAATCGCATCCTGCTAAGAAGAACCGTGACTCTGGGAATGTGCAGGACATTCTGGATGGCTTTGCACAAATGGGTTTCCCTAACTGTGGAGGGGCAATAGATGGGACGCATATATTCCTATTCTGGCACCACCCCACCTGGCATCCGAGTACGTTAATCGGAAGGGGTATTTCTCTATGGTTCTCTCCAGGCGCTTGTGGATCACCGTGGGCGTTTCACTGACATTTACACAGGATGGCCTGGAAAGGTGCATGATGCACGCATCTTTCGGAACAGTGGCATGTTCAGGAAGCTGCAGGCAGGGACTTTTTTCCCCAGACAGGAAGATCACAGTGGGGGACGTCGAAATGCCCATTGTGATCCTTGGAGACCCTGCTTACCCGTTAATGCCTTGGCTCATGAAACCGTATACAGGGAAGCTTGACAGGAGCAAGGACCAGTTCAACTACAGGCTGAGCCGGTGCAGAATGACTGTGGAGTGTGCTTTTGGCCGTTTAAAGGGGAGATGGAGAAGTCTCTACGGGAAGCTAGACGTGGGGAAAGCAGCATCCCAGCGATTATAACCGCGTGCTGTATCCTCCATAATATTTGTGAAGGAAGGGTGAAACCTTCAGTGACGAATGGACCTCCGAGGTTCAACGCCTGGAGGCTGAATTTGCACAGCCAGAGAGCAGGGCTACTAGAGAGGCCCAGCACAGTGCTTCAAGGATTAGGGATGCCTTAAAGGAGCAATTTGAGGCTGAAAGCCAACAGTAATGTTGGGTGCCTTCCACAGGAGTTAAGTGCAGTGGTTGCAATGATTTGCAGTGCCTATTTTTCACTTGTGGTACAGTATGTTACACTTTCTGTAATAATAAAAACTGTTTTAAAAGACAAGAAATCCTTTATTAAAAATACAGTACATAAAACGGGCAGGGGGGTAGGGTGATGAGCAGTAAAGTCAGAGGTTTGAATATGTCCTTCCTTGAGTGCTGTGCAATGCCTGCTGCACTTCAGGATTAATATGCTGCATGGTGATGGGGTTGAGTGCATAGGGTAAGGGTCGTAGTTCTCAGGGCTGTTAGGTGAACGTATGGGTGTTGGGGGCAGCTGTGGTGGTAAGAACCAGGATGCTGGAGAAGGGTGTTTTGAGGAAACAGTGGGGCACAATGGGTTGAGCTTTGGGATGGAGGGAGGAAGGCACGGTAGTGCTCTGCCTGCATGGCTAGCATTGACTGCATGAGGTCTGTGTGGCGTTCCAGGATGCTTAGCAGCCGATTTGTGCTTCTCTTGGTAGCCAATTCCTTTCTCTTGGCAGCCTTTTCCTTTCTCTTGGCAGCCTGTTCCTTTCCTGCTTTCATTTTCCCTCCAGTCTGCAACTTTTTATTATCTGTGGAATACAGATTCATAACTGCTTTCACCAGCTCCTCCTTACTCTTCCTTGGTTTTTTTCTTAAGTTCCGTAGTTTTTCAGAAGTCTGCGCTGATGGAGCAGTATCCAAGGTCACTTTAAAAAAAACACAGAGAGATAAACTTTTACTACAGAGCCTGTATTGTTTTTAATCAGACTATTTGTAGACTATTTGTAGCATCATTTACACATTGCATAGCACAGAGAGGCACAGCTGCAGAGACAAAGAGTTTCCCCATCTGCCACAGCAGTCACTCCTGGGAGCCATCTTGCACACACGGCTCACCTGGGAAGGGGGGGCTGCTTGACTCTGGGATCCACTATGGGTTTCTGTGCTGGGGAAAGCAGGTAGCAGCTAGGGGGATACTGCACTGAACCCTACACCCACATCTGCCACAGCAGTCTCTCACAGCACAAGCGGCTCACCTGGAGTGGGGGCTGCTGAGTCCAGGTAGCCATCTTGCAGCTAGGGGAGGACGCGGCTCAGCAGTCCTGGGGAAAGGGGGGCTGCTTGACTCAGGGAATCACTGGGTTTCTGTGAATTGGGAAAGCAAAGAGCAGCTACAGGGAAATAGCACTTAACAGTATCCCTGCATTTTCCACAGAATTTTATCCTCCCCGATATCTCGCTGCTCCGGGTCACCTGGGAAGAGCGGGAGGGTCTTCTACAGCTATGTGGATTGCCGCCCTGGTCCCTACGCAGCTTGCCTGTGTGCAGCAATGGTCCCCCCACCCCTCACGGCACAATGGCGTGCGGACGCGTTAGCCTGACTGGGACAAGGACCACGTGGCTCTCCCTATAAACTTGCAGAAGCGCATTGCACACGCTCTGGCTGAAACTTTTGAAGAGATTACAGAGGCAGATTACCGCGACGTGATAGACCAAATCAATGGGCTATTCCACATCTAGGCATGCTTGCAGGCAGCCATAGCCCCCCTCCTCCCAAAACATTTCCATCCTTATAATAAAAGCTTCTTACCGGGAACAGGCTCCTCTGCTGGTTCCTCACTACCAAGTTCCAGCGGCTGCGACTGGCTAGCTTCTTCCTGGCTGGAAAAATAGCTCCTGGCTGCATGACTCCTGGGAGTCTCCCAAACACCTCAGTAGCCTCTCTCGGGTTCCTCTACACCCCTCCCCCCCTCCTCTCCAGGCTCTGAACTGTCCATCGTGATCCTCGGATTGGCAGTGGGGTTACATCCAAGTATCGCATCCAGCTCCTTGTAAAAACGGCAGGTCGTGGGGGCAGCACCTGAGCGGCGGTTCCCCACGTGCTTTGCAGTAGGCACTCCGCAGCTCCTTTACCTTAACCTGCACTGCACCGCGTCCGGTCATAGCCCCTGTATTGCATTGACTTTGATATCTGGCCGTAGGTATCATAATTTCTACGGCTGGAGCGCAGCTGTGCCTGCACAGCTTCCTCACCCCAAACACTGATGAGATCCTGCAGCTCGGCAGTGCTCCATGCTGGGGCTCGTTTGGGGCGTGGAGGCATGGTCACTGATTGATTGATTGATTGCACTCCACGCCTCGCTGAGCAAACAGGAAGGGGATTTTTAAAATTCCCGGGGCATTTAAAGGCAGGTCACCTGAGCCCAGGGCAGTGGAGTGCGAAACGATGACCAGAGAGGCTGAAAAGGTATGCTGGGATACCTCCTAATACCCTGGAGGCCAATTACAGCGCTGGTGAGTGTCCACACCTGATGAGCAGCGCTGCATCACCAGCGCTGGATTCACTACACCCGTAGCAGACCAGGAGTACAGCCAGCGCTGGAGCCAGGGAGTTGCAGTGCTGGCTGAGCTTTGTAAGTGTGGACACCGAGTAAGTTGCAGCGCTGTAACCCCCTCACCAGTGCTGCAACTTGCAAGTGTAGCCAACTTGCAAGTGTAGCCTCAGTTACACTGCTGGTAGTTAGTCTGAGTCCACATTAGGTTCAATGTGTTCCTCCTGGTTACAGAGCCATTTATCTATTTCTGAGATCTGACTAACTCTGGGACCCTCCCTTCCCATTCACTTCCCTTCACCTAAGTACCTGTGAAGTCCTTCAGTGCTGGTTTATGTTTTCATCATAAAACAAGGCCTCCATTTCCACACAGGTTGACCCAGGTGTTCATATGGGACCCCACTGACTTCAGTGAAGTGCTTGCAGGCAGAGAGGTCCACCCATATGGAGCAGTTTGCAGGACTGGGGCCTGTATCTGTCATGCCTGTAGGCTGATGCTTTAGGAATTTAGCACTCTCTCAGGAAGACCCTCCCCAGAGAAGCCAAAGCTGCTGCCACTTGTTAAGTCAGTATGACACATTGGCTTGTGTTCCACCTTTTGCTTTCAGTAGTGAACTTGGCTTTGCAGACTGTATTATTAAACTACTGTGCAACTTTTGAGAGCACCTTGAGATGTCTTTGCATAGCAGGTCCAAGAATGTATCAATTAAATGTGTTGGCCGCCACTGCGGTACATTATTACTTCCAAGAGTGGAGGACAGGCAATTCATTCAAAGCCAGTGTTATCCAGGGCTCAGATAGTACTCGTCTGGACACAAACTCTTACCCAAAGCTTGAGATGGGCCTTTATTAGGTTTGAAAAAGTTGGGTTATTTCATTTCCCTCACACTAGGTCTCATTCCTTTTTGCCTACCTCTGCACTGTCTGGTTCCATGCAACCCAGAGAGCAGAATGGCCACCAAATGTGCTGCTTGAAAAAGCTGTATGACATTTTTAGCAGAAAAATAGAGTTATTGGAAATCTCCTTTAGATTTTCAGCCACTTTTCCAGACTGAAGTGGTGTAGAAGCAAAACTTAACAGGAGGGAGAGCTTATGTATAGGGTGACCAGATGTCCCTATTTTATGGGAACAGTCCCAATAAGTGGGCATTTTCTTCTACAGACGCCTATTACTCCTCCACCCTCTGTCCTGATTTTTCACACTTGCTGTCTGGTCACTTTACTTATGTGAACAGAAGCACCCTTTTTGAGATTCCACCAGTGCAAGTACTAATGCCAATAAGGTGAACAGGATCATGTATCTGGATGGAAAGGACAGAGGATGCTGAGGTGTGAGCTCTGCAGCTAATACCTATTAATTTATGGCTTGATTATTCCAAGAGCTGTGTACCCTCAACTCCCTTACAGCACAGCACAGATATTCCACACTCTTCCTCCTTGAGCATGCTTCCTGTTTTCAGGTAAAAAAAATACCTCACCACCAGTTTCCTTTCCAATGGGAGTGGAGGGTCCACAGCATTTTCAAGGAAGCTCTGAGCAGCCTTATTTAATAACTATTACCTCAAAGAAGTGGTGTTAAACCTGGGCCCTGAACTGGCAATAAGTACTACACAGGTTGACTCCCACAACCATGCAGTGCTCCTTGCAGACCTGAGGCCTTTCTTTTTTTAAAACTAGCTGTAAATCATTCTAAAATCCACAGCTAAAAGGTGCTATACATGTACAAGTAATGAAATTGATTCATTAGAATTTCATATCCCTGGAGCCCATTCATTTCAACTATGCAATATCCTTGAACCTTCTTTTTCCTGGCAGATTAGACCCTCTCAGTTCACTTCCAAATTTCAGCCTATATCTTAGGAACTTGGTCTCGCTGCTCCCACACCACTACCATACACAGATCTAGCATCCACAGAGTAGTAAACTCTAAAATATATTTGCTACAACATCATTGTTGTTATTTTCAAACAGAAATTCAAATGGGAGTGAAATCTTCTAGGCTTTTAATGAGTTTTCAGAATTATCTGGGACTGCTGTAATTCTTCAGGGTTAAAGAACTGAAATAGGTATTGACCTGAGTCTTTTTTCTTTTTTTTTAAATTCGGATATAATTATTTCCTCAGCTGTCTTCACACAGCTATTTCTGTGGAGATTATGATTTTTTGACCTTGGTCCAGACATTAGCTCTTTTTTTGCATAAAATTAGAGAGAAAGCTGTACACTGAGGAAGCATCATCACCCCAGTGTGTCTTGATCGGCATATGCCTATTGAAAATTCCAAAAAATTTAGCCTGGAATGGAATTAAAGTTCTACACATTGAAGGAATTAACTTCAGTGCAACTAGAATGCAGAAACGAACAAACAAAAAATCCACCTACTACAAGTTTTTGAAAGGAACTGATCACAGAACAAAAAGTTGGAGGTTGCTTAGGTGAAAGGGATCATGGCATAATCACATTTGTCATGTGCAAAAAGGATAAAGAACCAACCACGAAAAATATATATTTGATGTTCTAAAAGGGCCACTTTTACAAAGTTGATAACTATGAGCCAAATCAGATGTTTTATCAGGGATATCGTTATCTTCAGATGGTCTAATGCAGAACATGTCAAGACAATATAGTAAGGATCATAAAAAAATCCACAAGAAGTTTTAAGTAAAGAAGTTGAACCAGCTTTCCCCATTTAGTCAGGCAATGTAGCATGATTATGGACTAAATCCTGAGTCCCTCTCTCATTTTTGTTTAGTTTTTATTCAGGGCAGATTCTTGTCAGCTTCAGAGTACTGGCTATGAATAAGAACCATCTATAAACAGATTTTTAGACTGGACTGTCTAAACTTTCTTACTGCTTGTTCTGTGTTTGATGGCTTTCTTAATCCTCTAATAATTCCTGTAGCACTTTTTTTGAACATTTTCTAACTTGTCAATATTCTTTTTTAAATGTTGACATGAGTATTCCAGAAATGATCTTACCAATGCCCTCCGCCATGGTAATAATATCTCCCGGCTTCTACTGGAGCAGTTCCTCAGCTGGTGTAAATTATCGTAGATCCAGTGACTTCTTCTGCTTAGACAGGGTATAGTATGCATGCATCAAACAACAGAATTTAGATCATTGTCTTAGTCCCTAAAAACAAAAGAAAAAACTACACACACAAACTACAACATACAGCTGTGACGGGAATCCCCAGAGCAGGACATTTCACATACTGTAGGGATTCCAGTCGGGAGACCACTCTGCATTCTGGAACATGGTCCATCAAGATGACACTAAATAATGCCCAAGGACCCAAAGCAGAAGCAACTAGGCCAGTCAAATCTTCAAGTGCTATTTGAAAAGGGATAATGGGTAGGGTGCAGGCAGAAGGCTCGGTGGCAAAGAGGGGACCTCCTTGGGACTAGAGGTCCTGATAAAGTTCTTTTGGGTGCTTATCTGTCCCAAACCTCTGAACTATTTGAAATCTGTCTGTCACTAACATTCAGAAGTAGATAAAGAATAGAAATATAATTTATTATAAAACCAGAAATTATCTCCCCGTTATCCCATTCACAAAGCCAGCCCATTGGAGGTCAGGCAGAAAACTTCATGTGAGAGTATTGTCAGCCAGAAGGTAAATAGCATCTGATAAAAATGAATGCACTGAAGTAAAATGAAATGAGATTTTGTCATTTATTGAATGGAATAGTGTCACAGTTCAGAGCGCTGAACAGACTTCAGACCTGAAAAGTAGGTTACTTCTTTTAGGAGAGAAAATTGGATTAAAAATTATTCTAATCTTTGTTTATTTAAAACTGTTCAAGTCCTGCACATAGGATTTCAAAAGATAGGGATTAATAATGAAAGTAACATAATTCAAGCTTGCATGCTTAGCAAAAGGTTTCTTTCACATGTGCTCCTTAGACAAACTGTATATCCTGTTTTTCAGCAAAGGTCAGATGCTTCTCTGCCTTGTAAAATTCACCTTATAGTTCCAAAGCCCTGAGTTTACAACTCATTCTCCAATATACGAGGGCCCCTTCTCACTGTCTTTTGGAACTAAAACTCTCACTGAATCCATTTAGCTGTAGTTAGGTATATGAAGGAACTACAGGGGGTTCCTCTGTTTCATGGACTTGAACATGTGCTCTTAGATGAGTGGGGAGAGGGGGGCTATCAGCTCTTTTTCAAGGTGCCGAGACAAATTTAGCCTTGGTGTAACTGCATTTCTTAAAACAGGGCTACTTCATTTGAACCATTATGTCCAGGGCCCCATTCACATTCCAAAAACCCGCTGAGATGCTATCAAGACCACGTCTTATCTAATAAATGCTTATTTTAAAAGTGACTTGCAAAAGAAAAAGGAAAGGAAATTGGGATTGTGCCATTTTTTGATAAAGTGATAAAGAAGGCTTGAAAAGTTGATTTTTTTTCATTGTTTGTTTTTCACTTTCTGCTTCTTTTTCCTCATAAGACATGCAGATTCTTTCTAAATTGGAAGACTCTTTGGGTGTGTCTACAGAGCCCACGGCAGCGAGCCTCCCAGTCTGGGCTGACAGCCTTGGGGTAGCAGAGCGTATGCCAGAGCTCTAAAGATAGCTGTAGACAGCAGTTTGAAGTTGCAGCGTGAGCTCTGAAGCCTACAGAGTGGGGTGGGCTTCAGAGACTGAGTTCCAGCCTGAGCTGCAACTTCAAAGTGCTGTTTACGCAGCTATTTTTAGAGGACTAGCACAAGCCCACTAGCCCAAGTCTGTTGACCTGGGCTGGGAGGCTCCTGTTTGGGGGCTATGTAGACATACACTGTGATGCCAGGAAAACTAGTGAAATGGAAATGCCACAAGAGAGAGAAAACTGAGTTATTAACAGGAACTATTAGTTTATTAGCTATTTGATTTCAATGACTTATTAACATCTTAGATAAAATAAGCTTGTTAAGAGGATTCAACCCACAGTCCACTTTTTAGATTTTTAAGACCAGGAAGGCCCACTTGTGGTAATCTAGTCAAACCTCTAATCTGACCTCCTGAATGACACTGGATTTAGCACTCCCCTGAGTTAATTCCTGTTTGAACCACAGTATCTCTTTTAGAAAAACAATCTTGATTTTAAAATTTCCAGTGATGGAGAATCCACCACAGCCCCTGGTGTGTTGATCCAATTGTTAAATACCTTCACTGTTAAAAATTTGTACCTTATTTCTAGTCTAAACCAGCTTCAAATTCCAGCCACTGTATTTTGTTATATCTTTGTCGGCTAGACTGATGAGCCCTCTGTCATAAATAGATAGCTAAGGGTTAATGTTTCTTTTACCTGTAAAGGGTTAACAAAGAGAACCAAACACCTGACCAGAGGACCAATCAGGAAACTGGATTTTTTAAAAACTCAGGGAGGGAATGTTGGGTCTTTGTCTTTTGTCTGTCTCGTCGCTATAGAGAGGCTTCTTTCTATCTTCAAGCTTCTAACTTCCGTTTCAAAGTGTGGAGTACAAAGGTAGCAAAACAATAGGCTTTTATATGTTTTGTTTGTATTTAACATGTGTAGTTGTGCTGGAATGGTTATTGAACCTCTTTGAATAAGTCTGTTTATTCATATTTTTTCTTTAAGTAATAGCCTGTGTATCGTCAATTTAATGCAGAGATCATATGTGTCATGTGTTTTTTCTTTCTTTTTTATATAAAGCTTTCTTTAAAGACTGTTTGAGTTTTTCTCTCTGCGTAGGCTAAGAAACGAAGGGAAGGGAATCTCTTTGTGTTAGATCTACGGTGGTAAACTTCGCAGCACCAGGGAATTGGTGGGAGAGGAAGAGGACAGAACCATTTCTGTTCCTGTATTTGGGTTTGTCTCTTTGGTGAAGGAGAGACATGCTTCTTGGTATTGTGATGTAAGAGATTGCATCAGTATCTCCAGGTTAGCCAGAGAGGAAAGTCTGGGGTGGAGAGAGAGGGGAAGGGAAGTGGTTTATTTCCTTTGCGTAAGACTCAGGGCTTCTCAGTCTTGGGGTTTCCCCAGGGAAGGGTTTGGGGAGACCAGAGGGAGCCAAACCATCGCTGAATTTGGATGGTGGCAGCGAGATCAAATACTGAGCTGGTAATTAAGCTTAGAGGGGTTCATGCTAGCTTCTCAGTTTATGAACGCTAAGGTTCAAATCTGAGTAAGAAGTTATAAATGGTCGGCAGCGTTGGGAAATAAGAATCCAGAAGCCAGTAGGAATATGTTTTTCTTTTCTCTGCTAGGGGCTTAGCAGAGAGAAAGGGTTTGGTTAAAAGTAGCCAGAGAGAAATTTTTTTTTCTGCTGCTTAGGTGGCTTGCATTTTAAGCAAGGAGACATTACAGGTGTGACAAAAGGTCTTTTGTTAAACAATAGAATTCCAATTGGAATCAAGTACCAGCAAACACACACCGGTAATAAAAGTGGCTTTTGTTTTGGTTAATTTACATATCAAACATTAGCTAGGAAAACTTAAACAAAGGGCACTGTTGCTAGGAAAAATAACCCAGGAACAACAGAGAGCCAGCAGTCTCAGACAATAAACACCAAAGGACACCCCAACACAAGAAAACAGAAACCATGAGTTCCAAGGAAAGCCTGAAAAAGGAACGAGCACTGCAACAAGCCATAGACAACGAAAATGAACATAGGAGACGGATGGAACAATTAAGGCTGAGAACAAGAAACCAATGGAGCAGCCCATAAGAAAGACATCAAAAGCCAAAAATGGCAGCCTCCAAAGGAAAACTACAGAAAGAAGAGGTGGTCTACAGAGAAAACAGAAGAAGAAGATGCAGCCCACAGAAGACAGATAGAACTGCCGAGAGGAGAAACACCAAACAAGAAAGTAAAGAGAGGCACAAACAGAGGAAGCATGAATCGGGGAAGTAGCGCAGGCTGCGCAACATGCTCCACCCAATCCTAACCACCCGTCGCCAGTTGTTGTTCAACCGCACAAGAATTCCCAACTACAAGGCAGGTGATGACACTGAGGCCTTCCTAGAAAATTTTGAAGAGACGCTGCATTGGGTACAGCAGCGCTGAGGACCAGTACATGGTAGAGCTGAGTCACACCTCAGTGGACCTTAGCAGTGGCGCTGAATGCCAAAGGACAAAATGAACGATTATAAACTGTTTCAAACCAAGGCCAGATACAGAAGGGGGATAACCCCGGATCATGCCCGTGCGGCGTTTCAGAACCCAAAAGTGGAAACCAGATGGGTCATTTCCACAACACGCCTACTACGTTGGAAAGAATTATAAGGCCTGGATATCAGGAACCAATGTTCAATCCATTGACGAACTGCACCTCCTCATACAAATGGAGCAAGTTCTTGCGATGGTGTTCCTGAGGACATAACACGGTACATCCAAGATGGAAAACCCAAAAATCTCACCGAGGCGGGGGAGATTGGAGCCAAATGGATGGAAGTGGCAGAAAGCAAGAAAGCTACTGTTAGTCTAAACCAGTTTCAAATTCCAGCCACTGTATTTTGTTATATCTTTGTCGGCTAGACTGATGAGCCCTCTATTATCAAATTTCTGTTGCCCATATAGGTATGGTTTTAGGTATACTAAAAACATAACTAGATTAAATCAAGTGGGTGAAAAATGATCACAAGCATGGCTACAAGGGCATTTTATAGCTCTTTTTTGAAGCTTGCTACGCTACTTTTGTTTTAAAATGTGTTTCTTCCCAGGCCAATAGCTGCCAGATAGGGGAGGACATGGTGAAGGGTTCTCCCTCACAACAAATCTAAGAGAGGCATTGTTTTCTTCGGACCTGAATGTGCGTTACATACAGCTTGAAACTGGGTGAACTGTTTCTGCTAAAAATTCTGCTTAAAAGAAAATCCTTAATTTTTACATACTGTCTGTAGTTCTGCCCTTGTGAGCAGCAACGAAATAAAATACTGATTCAACACTTTCCTGTACTCCTACAACTGTGAGCCTATTTAGGGACTTTGAAAAAAAAGAATCTCAGAGCTTACATTTACACCTTCATATTTGCATTGCTAATAATACAATAGTCAGCTGATGAGTAAGTTCTGGAGCAAAGGTTTTGGTTTTGTGCTCCAGTCCACAATTCCTTTCTTCCATTCCTTCCTCCTCTCTCCCCTGGAGGAAAAAACAAGAAACATCACTGCAGAGATAATTAGTATTTTTTCCTATGGATTTTATATGAAAAGTTAGACAGGTGGCATGGAAAGACTTCCAGTGTATTTGTTGTTGAGCAACCAGAAACCTTTGCAAATTGTTACCAATAAATGTCCAGCTAACTAGAGATATGCCATATCCAGAATCCCACATCTGAAATCTGAAATTCTTGGGGTTCATAATATAATCCTCAGATCTGAATCTGCTTCTGTGGTTTTGATTCCAGGATGAACCCAGCACTAGGCTTGGGCCATGTTCTGATACTATTACTGACGTGGCCAAGACCTTGCAAGAACACCTTGTGAGATATTTGCCACAATGAACAGGAATGAAAATTCGAACCCTAATTCATCCTTCAGTGCCAAAACCAGTCCCGTGACTTGCATCTAAACACATCCTCCTCTTCCCACAGTGGATTCTCATTTAAACTATGCCTGCTTTAAACAATCAGAGAAATTTAAATGAGAACCTGCCCATCACCCATCTTTATAATATACATTTTAACAATAATCTTCTCACACTGGTTCTTAGAATGACTGCACAGGAACCAGCAATAGATGGACAGACTTCAGAAAGTTCAAAGTTTTTTTGAGTTAGGTTAAACACCATGAAGTCTGACTGCTAATTCAAAGCTGACCTGAATATCTTTGGTCCAGAGTCAGCAGGATATATGAGAGAGACTTTCATAAGCATTTCCTATGTTTTGTGGGTTTGGCTGCAAATTCAACAAGAACATCTTTTCTCAATGATTTTCCAAATTTTCATTTCCAGAGACAAGTGAACATGTTTTAAGTTATTTGAAGGGGCTTTTTAAATTTTTGTTTGTTTTTAATCTCAAAGCATGAGGTCCCCATTTGATTTTATGGCAAAGGTTTGGGACCATTTTTACGTTGTCCAAATTAGTTCATCCATTCTTATGACAGATGTCATTGCACTGTCACTTCCTCCATTACCGCATGTTCCCCAGTTTCAGCCAGAACTCATCCTGAGGCTGTTTCATGAACTAATGCTTAGATGTGTATGCCATTTTGTTTATGTTCTCGTAGGCCATAAAAATTACACTAACTGCCATAAATATTCATTGTACGTGCCAATAAATACATTAACAAACAGTGTAGTAGGTTGAACCCTAAGCTAGATGGTTAAGAGTTTTGAACACAGAACTCAAAGCCAGGAACTCTTAGGTTCCAATCTTGGCTTTGATACTAATTCCTTGTATGACCTTGGGCCGATCACTTAACCATTCTGTAGCCAGGTTCCCTGGACTGGCTGAGCTGTGCTTGACTAATGCCAGGAGGAGTGGTGGCAAAGGTGACCTTAAGAGACCTTTTGTTCCCCCGATCCAAGTGTTGGCAGTGTCATCCCAATTCCCTTCATAACACAGAGCAACTCTCATGTTATTCTGCAGAATGCAATTTCTTGTGTCCAGCCTCTGTCATAGAATACTTTGGCAACATCTCTTTTCACTGGCCTCAGTTTCTGAATTGGTGTCCAGGAGAAAGGTGGCTGAGGAGCTGCTGCCATGATGTTCTTCCACAAAGGATCATCCTATGCAGTGTTACATGAAGCTATTTTGACATCAATTACACTGGTATAAATCAGGAGTAAGGCCACTGAAGACAATGTAAAACTAATGTGAATTAGACAGCTGTGATGAGAGAAAGTTAAACAATGCACCTATCCAATAAATCTTACAGTCCAAGGACAATGACCCAGACAGAGACTGCAGGGCACAGAAAAGAAACCCACAAGCTAATTATTAATTCTGCTTATCTGCTACTTCTCCTTGAGAGACACAAAACCCCAGTGGCTTCTTTAAGCCATGCCTCTGACTATAAGTTATGCTCCTTCCATTAGGGAATGGAAACAGCACCATGTGACTTATGTGACCAACCACAACTACCAACACCATTGGAATTTTGGCTATTGAGTATTTAATAGATTTTCTAAAAAGTGAACAAAAAATACAAGTTGGGTGATGGATAGTCTGAGAGCATAAAGAAAATACCATGTATGCTGAATAAATTATTCTTTGTGTGTTACATGGATGGGTCCAAAAAAAAAAAAATCCTGACTCAAAAAGTTAGTGGAAAGTATTTTGAAATTGTCAAAATATCCCCACTTGACATTTTCTAAATGAAAAAATGGTTTAGTGAGTCCAATAAATGTCTTCTAGGTTTTAACTTTTAGTAGATTTAGACTAAGGAAAGGTTAAAGAATAAAAGGTTAAAATCAAAATGAAATGTTTTGATTTTCCCATATCATTCTTTTTTTTTTTCTCCCCAGTTTTTTCAGTCAGTGAAAATTTGAGCTATTGACTCTGTCCTATTTTGGGACAGAAAAATTCTTCAGTATCTCAAAAAAAAATTGTTGGGATAGGAAAACAATTTTCTACCCAGCTCTCCCAGTAAGTTTCTAATAGGAGGCACTATGCATGCATGCACGCACAGGTAGGGAGATTATTGATTGGCTGAATTACAAAGTGTCCACTGCAGAAAAGTGCAATGTCCATAAAAATAATTCATTTGGATTTGGACTTGGGAAGTACTGAAAACCTGCCATTCTCATGCTCTTAAACTGGGTCCATAACTCACCAGCAATCCTCTCTCAGCTCCAATCAAGACAGTCTCAAGATATCGTATTTGTGCACAAAGTTAGAGGTAAATAGAAGAAATTAAAATTGACAAATTAATTCAATTTGTTAATTAAGAGAGGAAAGTCTTGAATTCTAGGAACAGTCACAGGGAGACTGAAAGACAGTGCTCAGGAAGTAAATGCTACTGACAAGGTCTTAACACTGGGAAGACTCTGTCCCAACCCAATCGAAATTGAACCTCAGGATGGTAGTAATGAAAACCTACGTGATTTCACTTACTTTGGTGGGACATAGGATAAAATATGGACATGGTGATTATTATACTAAACTATGAAATTCTTAAACAAAGTGTATATTGTGGAATTAACGAAAGGAACATTATGGTAACTTCTTTGATTTGTTACTTGCCAGGAGAGTGCATTGAAGTTCTCCCATAATAAAATGTGGCATCATGAAAAATAAAGATTTTCCTCGTGCAAGTGTCAACCTGGGCAACATTTTGTTGATTTTTTTTTGAGTGGCAAAATTCTAAATCAAAATTTTTTATTTTGTTTTGACTTAAAATGTCATTTCTGTTCAGATTTCAGTGGGAAAAAGTACATCCAGTTTATGGGGAAAGGAAAGGGTAAAAGAAAATCATATTTATAATGGACTATCACAGACAGACTAGGTATGTCACAATTGGTTGTGTTATGAAGTGTAAGATGAAAGTGCATGCTACATGGGAAAAATGACGACAAGCATTCCTTTTGAACTTTTAACCCCTCCACTGCCTTTGCATGTGTCTCTCGAAGAGTGGACTGAGTGTCCTGCAGGCTCGATCAAAATTTGAAATTTACTTGTCAAGCCAGACTTTTAGTTTCTTTAAAAAAAAACCAAAAACATGTTGACAGCCATAACCGATTCAAATGAGTTTGACTAAATGTTAGTTTTCATGTAACAAGCCTATTTATAATGGTTCCACAGTTCCATCAGTAAAACAACAAGGAAAAACACCTCACTTGGGCCATTCAGCACAAGACAACAAACAATGACAATTGTACAAATCTGGACCTAAGATGATGTAAGTGTCAAAAATGCTGTATTATTTCCTTTAATCTAAGTCAAGTTAGCTGTAACTGATCACACTCTTCTTGTTTCCTAGGAATAATACACATAGCAGTTAATTTAAAGGTGTAGAAAGGAGTGGGGTGATCTTCCAACACATAGGGTGGAAGGGACACAAGCTCTCTAAAAAGATTACTCTTATCAACACATCCAGAATAGAGTTTGTGTTGCTGGATTTCAAAAGAAAACACTTGGAGTGACCTCTCAAAGCCAAAGCTTTTTCTCTCAAAGCTATTTCTCTCAAAGCCAGTCTAGAATTCCTGAATTACCAGGTTTCATTAGAACAGCTGAAATCCAAATGGATTAAAGTACATACCGATAAAACTGCCGAACCTTTAGTTAGATTACTGAAAGACACAACATAATGTAAATCTGCATAAATATATGGACTGCACTGTCTAGTTACAGAAAACTGACTGCATCTAAAGTTTCTTGAAAGTGATATGAGAATGTAATTGAGGATACTAGTGGAGGGGGCAGCTGCAGAAATGAAGAAGAAAATGTTTGACATATGATAAGAAAATAAGTGAGGAAAAACCCTTTCTTCCATCCACATCCTGAGTTATTGCTCCAGGAAAATATTAGAACTTCTGTGAAAAACACCACTGAACTGCAAAGTTAAGACAAGGAGAAGAGAAATGGTGGGAGAAGACTGTTCAGATCTGGATAAGGTTACCATTCAAGGTTTGGGCTCCAGGACAAGTCTGGGTTAGAGTTCAGGCTTGGGACTCAGTACGCAAATCAAGCAAACTGTTCTCAGAATATTTTGGACCCTAACAGTGGAAATCTCGCAAAATCAGCCAGCTTCCAGAGCTTTCTACCATTAAGGGCCAATCATCTCATGAATGAGAAATGAATATGCTCATACTAATTTTGAAGCTTACTCAAAACAACGAGCATTTTGAAATCTACAGTAAAGTTTCTCAAAAAGGGTGAGAGAAGAAAGGGTAAGGGACTATATCCTTCACTGGCGTAAATGAGTGTATTTACACAGATCCATTTACAGCAGCTAAACATTAGGCCCAAATGTGTACAAGAGGCATCAGCTCTAAAAGTGTTAAGATGAAGCCTGAAATCACATACAGGATGTTCACAAACACAATGCAGTATGATACACTTAATACTCCATAAGAGTCTATATATGTTTCCATTGGCCACAGTCCCAATGGAAAACTCATACAGAGGTGACTGATTTTAAATAAAATATACGAAATCTTCATTGTCTAGAGAAAAAAACCTAACCAAACCAAACCAAAGGTTTGTCTCCATTCGGAGCACATTTTGTTTATGTTTCAGGGCTGTTGCAGTGAAAGGAACCTTTTCTGACTCTTTTTGAAAGTAGATTTTTCTAAATGCCTGCAGGAGACAGCTCAATATGATGAATGTCGTCCTATGCTGTTAATCTCTAAAGGTATCGAGGCTGGTATTTTCACACGAGACTCTTAAGAGGTGCTTTAGAAATGTGAAATTATCACAATGTTCATTTCCCGGTAAGTTTTGCGCCACTGCACAGCTGTGCTCAATTAGCGAGACATTTGAAAAGCAGCAGGAAAAAAAGTAGTGAAAACAATACATTCTTCTCTCTGTGACATCCTCAATTTAAAAAAATACAATTCGTAAAAATGGCTCATAACAGAAAAAAAGACTACATGGAAAGTGTCAGAAGTTGTGTATGACATATTATGCTTTACTGGGGAAAAACAATGAAAGGGTCTTTCTAATTCCACTAGTGTCACTGGTTTCCTGTCTTTTTAAGTAAATCTTAACCACAATCAAGGAGAAGACTTATTTCAACATGCATTATTTGTCCTGCAGTAGCATCCAAAGGTCCCAACCAGGATAATGGCCCCTTTTGCTCTAATCTGGTAGACAATCATTCCAGTCTTGAAGATCTTGTGTTCTAATTTGAAACAGAACACAACAAATGAGTGCCAGACAATGAGAGGGTCAAGGTTAATGAAAGTAAGATCACACATCAAGACATGTTAGCTCTCTGAAAAGCTGTTCCGGGATTGGTCTCATACTATACTCATTTAGGGCACCATCCTGCTGAGTGCTCAGTGTGCTCCATCTTCCAGTGATTTCCACTGGCTCTTGACACCTCACATGGCTGATTCCTTACTGGGCAAAATAAAAGAAACAGAATGAATATGAACATTTTTCCAAGGGAAAAAAATAAGTTATGGGTAGAGATGAGCAAGCCTCAAAATCTTTAGAGATTTGGTTCTGTTCAGCTAAGTTAGGATGCTTCCTTCAGAAGCTATCAGGTTGTGCAAATAAGAGTAACTGCCAGGGGCGGCTCCAGGCACCAGTGCTCCAAGAATATGCCTGGGGCAGCAAGGGCAGCAGTCAGGCAGCCTTCGGCGGCATGCCTGCGGGAGGTCTGCCAGTCCCGTGGATTTGGCGGCAATTTGGCGGCAGGTACACTGAAGCTGCAGGACTGGCGGACCTCCCACAGGCAAGCCGCTGAATCCATGGGACCAGGGACCTCCCGCAGGCAAGCCACTGAAGGCTGCCTGCCTGCCGTGCTCGGGGTGGCAAAAAAGCTAAAGCCACCCCTGGTAACTGCACATCCAGTGGGTATTCTTTGCCTTTCCTGTACAGTCTCTTGTGAGGGATTCAAGCTGGAAGGCAAAGTCTTTTCTTGTTACATACAATACAGATTATCCTACTAAATCTTTGCCCTCTAATCTATTTTTGGTTGGGATTTTAAAAAGTGCCATAGTGGTGCACATGTTTGGAAACCATAAGGCTTTCACAACTCTATGAGCCGTACGGCTTTCATACTTCAGAATGAGCCACTCAGTATTATGGCTTAATGTATTTCAAGAGAAAAGAAAAAAAAAACATGGTGTGTTGGCAGTTCATTGCATGAGCCAAGGCAGCCTTGGTCTGTTCAACCTGTTGCTTGCGTTTGCATAGATTTTCCAGGACACTGAAATTTGGCAGAGCAGGTCACAAACATTAACTACTTCTTCATCTCAGTTTCCACTAATTTCCTCTACTATGGGTTCACAGCTACAACTATCTGGAAGCTGCTCACTGCTCCTTCAGCAAAGAGAGTTAAGCAAGATAGAATGGCACTGGCCTACTTCTTCATACTTCAGTCTTTTCACTTTTAGTCTGCTACTGTTATTCTTCTGTGTCTAAGAGAAAAACAAGGCAATATAGGAAAGCAATTATCTCGAGAGGTACACTTTTACCAACCTCTAAGGACTCCAAAGTAGACTGATGACATAATCAGCCTAGCTAAGTAATATTGCATCTATGTCAGACTCTCTGAACATGGTACAATCATTTTTCTAGTATCATCATTAGGAAACTCAACCCCAAAACAACAGTAGCAAATAAGATGAGTCTCTTGAAAGTTTAGTTCCTGTCTAAAAGGTGTTGAGTGGCTGTTTCAGCACAAAAGAAGCTTTTGGTAGAACTGAAATCAGGCAATTGATAATAACACAATGAAAAAATGGGTATTGCAACTTCTTGCAATATGTAATCAGACCACGCTGAAATGAAACATTCCAATTTCTTATGGCTCCCTCAATCCAGAACCATAAGTATACTACACAGTTTGCAGATATCTGTAGGTGTAGAAATAATTCATATACTTTTGTCTATTTTCAGCCACAGGAGGAAGAGGCGGGGATATAGAACTTGAAAACTAACAAAAGATGGAAGACATTATGAAGCTTAAGTCTTTAAGAGCTTTGACAAGCAGTTGTTTCTTGTACTAACTGATCTTACTTTAAATCATTGTTTCCCAACCATTTGAATGCTGAGCCTGCACTTCAGGAAAATAGAACTCTGCGATGGATTGTTAAAGGCCCACACATCTTCACGTGTGCATTTTTCGCACTCCCATGACTGATCCTTCCCATTGGACTTGCAATCCTTTACCCCTTACTTTTTAAAATCCTGAGGCAGATTTTCATAAGATACTACTTGTCCTTTCTAACATGCAGTGATGAACAGTGATAGTCAACAACTGTCATAGTTAAAGGGCTAACTGCACCTCTGACCCCTTCTCTGGCCTCCCTGAGGGCATCCCCACAGGTCTGAGGTCTTGTCTTATCACCTCCCTGGGGCAGAGCACTGTGAATCTCCCACTCTCAGACCAAGTGCAGTGCTACAGTACTCTGTGTACCCACCATACTTACCCAGCAGGTTCAAGGGGACTCGGAACCCGTGGTTCTTTCCTTCGGGAGCTGTGACCAGGGGTGAATTCAGTGACCCAGAACTGCATTCTTAAAAGAAAATATAGTTTAATCTTGGCAATAGGAACACGGCAAAATATAAGGTAAGAGGGTTTTAAAACAACAACAACAGTCTATATGTAAGTCTATCATACATAAAGGCTTCGGCAGGCCAATTTTATTCCAGATCCTTGGGATCTGGATGTCAGTTTTTATCCCAACAGTTTCTCTCTGTCAGTACTTGAGGATTGTGTCTTTTTATTCCACTCCAAGATATTCATTCTCACCTGTGTTTCTGGAGCCTGGTTATACCAGATCAGTAGGGTGTTGGAGCTGCACTTCAAAGCAGATGCCTCTGCATTGTTCTTAAAGTGTTTGCTCCAAAGCGAATATCCATCCCCATCTTCCTGGGTGTATTTTCTTACAAGCATGCTAGTGAACTTACTCAATGTATGCATACGGGAAACACCATTGGTCAAGATATAGTATTCACAGATTATTACGGGCAGCGCCAAAATCCATCACAACAAAAATTACCACTGATATGTGAGTTAATCCCCTTGCAATCAATGGGGGCAGTTCGTGGCTCAGAGCTATTGTTTCAAGCTCTCCACAAAGGCTGGCAGACATCTCTTCATCAGTTATATTCCAGGTTTTGAAAGCTCTCCCCCCCTGCCCCCGCACACACACACACAGTATTTTAACAGCGAGAGACTTTGTGGAGGGTGGCTGGTTTAAACAAAAATAAAAACCAAGACTCTGGAGAATAATTAGGAGGTCTTTCTTGACCAACCTGGCTAGCTCTTTGTGTATATCCAGCCCAGGTAGTTATGTAAAGAGCTGCCTCTTAATGAGTGTGTTTTTAACAGGGAATGTAATAATGTTAAAACACAATTTTTAACAGCTGAGGTAGGTGACATGATGGTGACCATGACCGACTGTGTAGTGCAGAAAAAGACAAGCTTTGTGTAAACTTATTCAGCTTTGTGTAAGCTAGTTGTTGGTAAGTAGTGATCCTAATTCGATTTATTCATGACTAGCTCACGTGATACCGAAAAAAAATCGTCTTTTTCTGCATTGACCAGTCACAATCATGGCAATCAACTGTATTATTAAAAATAGAGTTCAACATTATTACATTTCTTAGTGAAGACGAGGCAATTGAGGACTAGCTGTAGCACTCATTTGTCTCAATTTAATACAGAGTTTTCTCTGGGGTCAGTACATATACAGTTCCTCCCAGCCTAGATGTATAAAACAGGTCCACAAGCTTCATTATAAAGCTGTTCTACATAATTATGAGTCTACTGTGTAAACCTGCTTTGCCATAACTCAAATTTAACCAATTAGTAAATGCACAATGGGTTGTTTTCCAAGGAAAACCTTGTTAGCCACATTTTAAATTAAATTGATAGCATAGGGGGAAAATATATTACTAAGTACCATCCCAAATGTATTTCCTTTGCTTCCTTTATGTTTGTTAAGTTCCTTCCTCCTAAGTGGTAAAAATCCAGAAAGATGTCACGCACAAAATAAATTCAGATTCAGTATGAATGATGAATAATACGTGGAAGTTTTCCTAATATATTTTTCAAATAAATTTTAAGTATGCACGTTTTCATATTACATTATCCAGATTTGAAATAATAAAATACCTCTGATATAGCAATTTTCATCAGTAGATCTCAAAGTGCTTTTCATGGCCTTTTAACACATTGATCCTCACAACACCCCTGTGGGGTAATACTTTCCTATCATCTCCACTTTACAAAAGGGAAACTGAAGCATAAAAAGCTAGTGACTTAGCCTTCCTGTGTGACCTTAGCTATGGCACAGCAGGGAATTTAACCCCATTTTCCCAAGGACAAGCATACAATAAAAACAAACACTTCAAAATCACAATTAAAGAAAGAAATAACACATTGATTAAATTTTAATAAAGGAAAAGAAATAAACATTTAAATTATCAATTAATGAACATTCATATCATATATAATATGGTTATTGTATTAGATTTTAATTACTTTTATAATGTGGGATTATATGCAATATTTTCTAGATGGACTATGATATAGATTATGATAGCAGATAATATAAAGAGAAGATATTTAATACAATTAAAGTACAGTTGTGGTAGGGCTTAGCAGAATACCCTGGTCCTTCTTTCTCTTCGTTAGTTCCTATTTGTCTTTTCTCTTATATGAATTTAATCAATTCATGTATAATTGTTTTCTTGGAATTGTGATTGTGAAGGGTTTGTTTTTTGTTGTATGTTTGTCATTTCACACCTTGGTAGCATAAGAAAATATGTGCGTACTTACCTTTTCAAATACACATATCAATTTATGGTTCCTAATTAGAACTGAGTGAATAAAGCTTTGTGGTTGAACCAAATAATAATAATTTTTACAAAAATCAGTTAATTTCCAATCAAACCTGACATTTTTGTTTTTTTCTTGGTGAAACAAACAAATAAAAAACATTGAAAATTTAATTTGAGTCAAGCAAAAGATTTCAAATGTCAATAAAAACCAGTTTCATTTAGAAACTGTCAGCATTTTGTTTCCAAAAGATAGATTTGGAACGTTTCATTTTGAAAATGTCAAAACATTTTTTTCAGAGGGAAAAATTAATTTGTCCAGTTTAACTGGAATTCATGAATCACTTTTGATGCCTCCACAAAATGCGTTTTTGGGGCAAATTTACTGTTCACCAAAACAAATTCACCCAGTTCAGTTCCTGAAAAAGGTTAACTATCGGGTGATATTTCTGGAAGCTTATACTTAAAATCTGTGCGTGCATGTAGCTACGCATACAAGCATTCTTTATTAATAAAATTAACATTTACCCAGCATAGAATCTCTTTACTTAGAGCAGGAAACAACTGCAGCACTTCAGATACTATTGGGTGAATGTTGACTTCTTATGGCATTCACTGTACCTCAATATTCAGGAACTCCAGGAAATTATATTGGCTGTTTTATCGGTCTGACCTGCAAAAAAGCTGCTTCCAGAGCCACCCTGAGGCAGGGAGGGGCACAAAAGGGGCAGTTTGCTCCAGACCCCTGTGACCTGTGGTGCCTAGGATAGCCTACACTGAAAATGCCAGGGTCAGGGCAGGCTGCAAAAATGAGAGCAGATTCTTCCAAAACTGGTGGTTAATACTGTAGTTTGACTCACCAACCGGTCACAAACTGTGCTCCTGATCCCCCCTGCCCCTCCTTCCCACTAGTTATCAAGAAGCTGGGGCAAAAAGTCACACAGACCCCTCTATTGCATCCCAGTCTGTGGCTCCCAATCAGCAAATAGGTCCAGTAAAGTGAGAAATTATGTAAAACTCTATTCACTATACAAAGTGTTCTTCCGATTCCCAAAGGGCCAGATACATTACCATACCGGTACTAGTTTGGATCTTACTCAAAATACCATGCTTCCGGTCAACCCTTTAGTATTTAAAACTAAAGGTTTATTATAAAATAAAAGAATGAGAAGAGAGTTGTTAAAGCAATCATATACATGCATATGACTTCAGAGTCCATATATCAGGTTCTTAGCAGCATTGGTGAGTTTGCTGGCTTGTAAAGTCCCTCTGGAATACAGCCAAAGCTTGGATGGGTCTGTCAGTCCTTTGTTCAAAACTTCAGATTGTAGAGAAGTTACTCCAGAGGAGATAAGCAGATTTGAAGACAGAATGGAGAAGAAGCAGCTGCCTTTGCCACGGGGCTTGTACTTCCTTTAACCCAAACACAATCTCACAGCACATGGGCCTGGAAATGCTCTTGGAGTCCCTGTCCACAAGCATATCCCTACATGTCCTGCTGACTAATAGGTGTAGCCTCAGACTTCTCTCAGTGCATTCATTGTACAGCTGATTGGCCATCAAACAGGCTAGACTGGCATCAGCCAATGGAAACACAGCACAGGTTGGAGATGCAGATATATCACACATCTATAACTCATGATACAAAGATGATAATACATATACACAAGTTATCATAGTTAGCAAGTTATAACTTTTCCACTGATACCTTACATGGCATATCTTGTAAGGTTCATTGTAATTTTGCCATATTGGTATCAATAGTATTATAAATGGTCACCCATATTCCATACATCATGCCCTCCATTTGAGAGGGCCCCAAAACTGAGTGCCATTGTGATCTGGCACCACGACCCCATGCACTGGATCACAAAGCTACTCATTAAAAGTTGGCTCAGTGGCCAAAACTGAGTACTACTGAGACCTCGTGCACTGAGTCACAACACCCGGACTGGGGAGCCAGGCACATTGCAATAGGACAGGAGCTGGGCCACTGCTGTAGGGTGAGACAGGTGGGCGCTGGCTTTCCACACACACACACACCCCCCACACTCCCCTCACAGGTAATTATTTGGTTGGGGCTGTAGCCTATAGGAATAGGTATTTGTTAGAAAATGCATAGCTGTAAGTTAAGGCAGTCATGCAATGAGCTGGGAAAGCCTCAAAGCCCATGTCATGGTACAATTCCCCACTCTGAACCTTAGCGTCCAAAAGATGGGGTACCAGCATGAATTTCTCTAAGCTAATTACCAGCTTAGAACCTGTAGCGCTGCCACCAACCAGGAATTCCAGTGCCTGGTACACTCTGGTCCTCCCAAAACCTTGCCTGGGGACCCCCAAGACCCAGACCCTCTGGATCTTAACACAAGGAAATAACCTTCCCCAACTGCTGCCTTTCAGGTTCTCCTCCCTGGGTTACCTCTGGAAGATCAACTGTGATTCCAAACTCCGTTGGGAATCACAAAACAGAGAGGAAAAGTCACCTTCCTCCCTCCCTTCTCCTCTCCCTCCCAGACTCTTCCTGAGAGACGAAATATCTGACACAGGAGAATTCAGCTCTCCTCCCCTCTTCCTTCTCTACTTCCCCTCTCAGACTCTTCCTGAGAATACAGATAATTCTGACACAGAGAGAAATGGCCTCTCTCTCCCTTCCTCCTTCCCCCACCATCACCTGGTAATCCAGACCCGAGTCCTGGGTTCACCATAATAAAAAAAAATCAGGGCGTTACTTAACAAAAAACTTTTTAATTAAGAGAGAAAACAATAGTAAAATTATCTTTGTAATATAAGTGGAATAGGACAGGGTTTTTTAGCATAGCAACGGGATCCCTCCCAGCCAAGTTACAAGTACAAATTGAAAATCCTTTCAATGCAAAATACAAATTTGAACTCCTTTAGCAAATACACACGTTAAAACTCCTCAAGCCCAACTGCACATTTCAAATCAAAGTAACAAACATAGCTAAGTCGCTATTTATTCTATCATACTTACTATTTGGAATCTATAAGAAACCTGTATCAAGGAGATTGGAGAGAACCTGGTTGCACGCTTGGTCCCTCTGAGCCCCCAGACTGAACAACAACCAAAAACTAACAGCACACACAGAAACTTCCCTCCCTCAAGATTTGAAAGTATCCTGTCTCCTGATTGGTCCTCTGGTCAGGTGACAGCCAGGCCTACTGAACTTGTTAACTCTTTACAGTCAAAGAGATATAAAGTACTTCTGTGCTCTTAACTTTTCTTATCTGTTTATGACAGCCCATAAGACAATAGTTTAGCTAAACTAATTAAGGCATAAGAGTCCAATACCCTTATCATAAGTAGTAATCAAAAGTAATCTAAGATCAATGGATATTACAGGTGATGACTAAACTGTGATGACTAAACTGTTAATAGGGAATCACAGCATGCTAGTTTATATGAGTTTGGGATATTTTTAGTTAGGGTCACCAGATGATGTCTGATCACAGAAATACCTTGGTAACTAATTGGCATATATGCAGTTAAGATTAAGATAAATGGATTAATAACCTATGGGAGAAGGGCTCCCCAACATTAGTGGGGTGAGGAACTATGAATAAGGAAAAGGTGCTGAAACGCCTACTGAATGCACATTAGGCATAGTGGCATCAGCGTAACATGTTATAAAAGCTGTTTCCCAGCCTGTGAGTTTTGGCGAGGGGCAAGATGTAGCCCTTAGGAGATGCCAGGATGACAACCACTAGGGACAGTAATGATGGCGAGGGAGGAAGATGATAACAAACACTTCAGGGTGTTTGAGAAAGGGTGATGTAAGTATATTGTTGCTTAGCTCATTCAGTATTATCTCTTCCTGCCGTGCTGGGCTGAAGTGTGTTTGAATTTGTGTTAATAAAACCATTATAAATATAATGTGATTCCTTAAGTGAGAATGTTGCCACCATGCACCATTGGGGCTCCCAGCTGAACAATGATTCTGATAATACTGGGACAGATCTTGGGACAATAACCTACCAAATTTCAGAGTGCTAATTAGGGAAACTAAAATCAGTAATATAATCAATAGATCAGGCACCAGGGCCTCAGTTTCAGATTTTGCCCCAATTACCCCAAACCTCTGTGCAGCCCTGGTTGCTTTATGCTTCCATTATTCCTATTCCCTTCTCAGATTATACTCTTATTGGGCCTATGCCTCTGTTTACTTCAATGGGAATTTTCCAGTAATGTTTGTTTCATGAATTTGGATCTTAAAAATTCCCATAAATTTATGGGCCAGATTCCTCAGCTGGTGTAAATCAATGTTGCTCTATTTCAGGGGTGGGTAAACTACAAGCCAAAGGCTGGATCCGGCACCTCAGGGCTTTGGATCCAGCCCACAACGCTGCTGGCACCACGTCCCTGAGGCCCCCAGTGGGGGCGGGGGGCAGAGAGCTCTGTGCCTTGCCTCCAGGCACCACTCCCCACAGCTCCCATTGGCTGGGAACAGGGAACTGTGGCCAATGGGAGCTTCGGAGGAGGTATCTGGAGGTGCTGCAAGGGCAGCACATGAGGAGCCCTCTACCTCTCCCACAAGGGCTGCAGCACTTCCTGGAGTGGTGTGGAGCCAGGGCAGGTGTGCAGGAAGCTGCCCTGGCCCTGGTGCATGCCGCTGCCACCATGCAACTTGAACCCCTCCTGCACTCCACCCTCCAAGTCCCTGCCCTAAGCTCTCTGCCTGCACCTTGCACCCCTTCTGCATCCCAACTCCCTGTCCTGAGCCCCCTTGTGCACCCCGCACCCCTCCTGCACCCCAACCCCCTTCCCTGAGACCTCTCATGCACCCCTCCTCTGCCCCAATCCCTTGCCCTGAGCCCCTCCTGTACACCGCACTCCCTCCCATACCCCACACTCCCTCACACACCCCAACCCCCTGCCCTGGCCCTGCATACAATTTTCCCACCCAGATGTGGCCCTCAGCCCAAAAAGTTTCCCTCCCCCTTCTCTATTTACTTTAATGAATCTTTGTTGACTTGCATCTGGTGAGGGAAATAGGAATGGGAATCTTCTTTGCCAAGATAAGTATGGAAGGAACCTTAAGAAACTGCATTAATGTTAATATTTAATGTCAATATCCCCCTTAGGAGCAGGTCTAGCCTTCTCAGGTAATGATTCCAAGTTCTCATTCCACGTTCTATTTTCCCCTGTTCTTAGAGAGTTCTTTACTAATGATATGTCCGTATAACACATAACTCAAAGTCAGATGACCACCATATCTGGATAAAGTCAAAACTGCAGAGTTCATCTGTTCATCTATTTGTGATAAGAGATTTCAATGCAAAACAAGAAGAAAGAAAACCACAGCAAACCCTCTTCTCTTTGTTGTTCACCATTACCATGTTCACTCAGTACACATCACTCAATATAATTTTCCTGTCTCTTTTCCTTTTTCCCCTTGAAAGAGCTAATGAAAGTTCATCTTCAGAGCTTTGTCAATCCAGCCAAAAAACTGTGTTAACTCTGAAGTCTTTGATCAGACTCTAAGGTTTATACCTAATCTTTGTAGTGCAAATACTTTCAGAGATGATAGCTCTAAGTCAGGTCCAAGACCCGTAAATCATTGAAGGATTATGTTTGAAAGATGACCATTTGTTTTCCTTGGCCTTGTACTTGTTCTTTACAGCAACTAAAGACCAGAATTTATAGGGCAAGGCCCAAGGGGGGAAAAAAGCCCTTAGTCCTAATATGCACAATTACACTGGCAGAAATCCGCTTCTTTTCTATAACACAAAATAGTAGTACAACAAAAGGATTCGTTTGTAAAACTGTTATATGTGACATTAACATTTTATATTTGAATCAAATCCCCACGTGACATGACCAAGCAACGTGCACTGAGATCTCAAAGTAAATATAGATAAGAAAAATGAATTATCTTTGTTCTACTTGCTTTCTGATTCGCATTGGGAAAGTTTACATGTCCTGTAGCTGTACCAACACTGACAAGTGGATTAATGCTGTCCTAAAAAGAGGCTCTTGCTTCAGAGAAATGGGCTTTCACTGAATTTTTTTTTTAGGCATATAATGTGATTTTGGATAAAAACCCAAAAGGAAAAAATGTGAAGGCCATGTTTGAAGTATTAGTAGTGTTTTAATGTCAGATTCAAAGCAGAAAAACCAGCAAAAAAAAAATGCAGAAATTGGGCATGAATTGCTTGTTGGCTAGTTTTTGGCTTGTAGCTTATTTTTTTGATCAGCTCCCAGCAAGCAGAGGCAAGGAGGGGGCAAGCAGGAGCAAGGGCGGGAGAGAGTCAGGGGTGCACAGCGGGCCCACCACAGTCCCAGACTGCACACTGGGGGGATCTAGTCATATAGAGTGTCAGGGTACTTAGGGATTGGCTTGTTTTGAAATGGGATTAGCTTGATTTTTGGCTTATTGTGAAAGTCAGGGTGCTTATTTACCACGTGAAGGTTGGCAACGGTGATGCAGAGCTGTATGAAAAGCTCTGCACATGAATGTGTAATAAAGCCATAGAGGTTTAGGCTTTTCACCAGCTTTGTGGACGGAGGGAAAAAAAACAAAAACAAAAACAACAAAAAGAAATCCCTCTTTGTTGTTGCAAGGCTCATTTTTTGCTCATTGCAGGTTTCAGTCCACAAACATGACACTTGTTTGTCCGGGGCCGTCAGAATGTAAATTCCACTCCAGTGACCCTTTTGGAATCTTCCTCTCACAGTCAGTGGTAAATAGATACTGTAAAAGAAGGAGCATCCTGACAAGTGTACTGACATTATGGTTGTTACAGTGCTCTTCTCATCAGGCACACGGCAAAGCCTTAGCACAGTTAATCGATAACAGACATGCCCTGACAAAACACAGCACTTCAGCATGCCCACAAAAAGAGCAGCTGTCCTAGACCAAGATCCAAAACCCACTGAAGCCAATGAGTCATTATTGACTTCAATGGCATTTGAATCAGGCCCCTAATTCCGTGTTCTAGTACACAAACAGCCTGCTCCTCTCATTTCTCTTAAGTAACAGCACCACAAACATCAAAGAGAAAAGACTTAAATAACTAATTATACTGCCAAAACTACACTAGCAATGGGAATTTTACTTTCTTTTCAATATTTAAATAAAGATTCTACAGTTCAAAATGTAGCAAAGTATAGCTAGCTTTGGTTAAAAAAAAAAAAAACATGCCTTGCTGACTCATTGAAGTTTTCTGGTTTTGGAAAAAAGGTAATACATTAGCATATAGAAAATGACCCATTGGAACTAGTTTACTTCTGTTTTCATAAAGATTTTCAGAGACTGACTAGCACAGTGCAGCCTTGATTTTTGCTGGAAGCTCCAGGCACTACTGGAATAACAACAGCCATCTTCAACAACACATCAGCTGATTGTTGCAGAGAAAAAATACCTTGCTGACTCCTATGTAGAACATTGCAGAATTAACCTGGATCATATGAATTTTAACATTTCTCTTGAGCATCAGAGATAGGTCATTGCTGGAAGCAGTGTATGATACCCAGCTAGCTGGATTCTTGGTTTGACTTTTAAGGAAAAACTTTGTAGACTTGCTAAGGAGGCAGATTTTGAACAAACTGTTTACAGTGTAGCACCTAATAAAATCATGGTTTTCTTCTCCCGCCATGGCGAGAGGTGGTTGAATTTCCTCTCCACAGATTTTTTTCCCTTGTCCATGTTCTCTCCAATATTGCCATAGTCCAGGGGCTATGCTATTTTTGTTTTGTTTTGTTTTGTTTGGATGGGGACCTATTTTTACAAAGACTTTAGTGTACAAGGCAATCAGTGTGGTGTCAAGCTTTGATTTTTTTCATACTATAAATAACAAAAATATGTTAGAATAAGCTAACTGTTATATTAGGAAGAACACAAAAACAGATTTTTCTTCATCAAAGAAGAAACCTTAAACCAGAAAGTTGGCCTGATACAGAGATTAATTCTAATTAGAGCTCAAAAGAGAGTGAAAAATGTATTGATAAATGGCTGTCCTTTCTCACTGTTTCATGTGCTCTGTTTCCAGTCAAAAGATTTTCTTGGGCTGCAAACAAGGTCTTATTACATAATGTAAGAAAGGAAGAAAGTCATAGGCACAACAAATAAGTAACTGTCAGTATTAAAAGACAGATGACTTCAAACACAATGTTAGCAAGAGACCATTGGCAATGTCATCTGAAGAGGCTCCTTGGACTAATACCGTTTGAATTCAGACTCAGACTTGCCTCCTACAAATTGTTGCAGTGTGAACAAAAGTGCCCAGAATGGTCCATGCACTCAGTGGAACAGTGGGTTAAGAACTGAAAGCCATGACAAGGACGGCTGCTGCTAATTATCACACCACAAAGTACTCTGACCTTGTTACTTTTTTATAAATATATTCCTTAAGGAGTACATTGTACTACATATAAAAGCCAATATCGGCATAGTTCAAGTATATATGTCCTATTTTAAAATAGCAAGACAGATAGACTTTCGTAGCCTTTAAGGCTAGAAGGGACCAGTAGATCATCTAGGCTGACCCCGTGAATAATCATAGGCCATTAAATTGCCACTGTATGTGTGTTGGGGTAAAGTATATTTTCCAGAATGACATTCCATCAATTGGAAGACATCCAGAGATGGAGAATTCAACATTTCCCTTGATAGTTTGTTACCCTCCCTGTTAAAGAAATCTATCTTATTTTCAATTGGAATTTGTCTGCGTTCAGCTTCCAGCCATTGGTTCTGGTTATGTCTTTTTCCACTAAATTAGAGTACCTGTTAGTACCTGCTATTTTCTCTCCATTAAGGTACTTACACACTGTAATCAAGTCTCCTCTCAGCCTTCTTTATGATAAGCTAAACAGACTGAGCTCTAAGTCTCTCGCCATAAGTAATTTTCTCCAGCCTCAGATAATTTTGTGGCTCTTTTCTGCACTCTCCAAATTTTCAAACATCCTTTTTAAAATGTGAATCCCAGAACCATAGGCAGTATTCCAGTGTCTCAGGAATGCTATATACAAGACTTAAATCATCTCCCTAGTCCTACTCCTCTTGATAAAGAATATCCTGCCATTTTAAAATAGGCAATGTTTTAAAAAAACTGGCCTTCAGCAGCCTTGAGGGGAATTAGCTGAAATGCAAAAGTGGTTGCCAGAATTCTTTCAGCCCTCAAAATTAACCCATCCTTTCACAAAAGGATATTTAAAATTGTTGTCATGGTTTTGCACAGGCTTGGAACAAAACCATCAAAGGTACATCTACACTGCAAGTAGACACCTATGGTTGGCCTGTGCCAGCTGACTCGAGCTCATAGGGCTCAGGCTAAGGGGCTGCTTAATTGCAGTGTAGACATTTTGGCATGAGGTAATATAAGTCCAGCCTGAGCTCTGAAACCCTTCCATCTTGCAGGGTCCTAGAGCTTGGGCTCCAGCCCAAGCTCGAACCTCAACACTGCAGTTAAACAGCTCCATAGCCAGAGCCGCATGAGTCTGAGTCAGCTAGCATGGACCAGATGTCTAATTGAAGTGCAGACATATCATAAAATGCCATGAAAAATAGTAATCCCACATATCACCTACCCTGTCAAAACTAGAAGGTCATAGAAATCTTATGAGAAAAACCTGAAATCTCATGATAAAAGGCTAATTCTGTACCATATTAAGTATTTCAGAGGAGACAGTGAGGAATGGAATTGCTATGCCTAAATCACTCTCCCCCAGGTGAATAACGGTCACCTGAAGAGCATGAGAAATGCCTTCTGTACAGGGGATGAAAGGGGCCATCTAGTCCTGCAGCATGATTCTCCTCCTCTGCCATCTCACACAGGTGGCTGAATTGGGGTTGCCTACAGCTGGAGTCCCCCATGTTTGCCATACACCTTTTTCTGACCTAATGAACAATGATATGGCCATATTTCAATAGATGGGGCCTTTCCACCCAATTCTGAAACAGAACAGGTAATACATTTAAAAATGAAATTTAAAATTGACCTATTACCCCATGGGGTGGCTGAATGTAGGACCTAAAAACACCCTGACTGCCAATGGTAATAGATTATATCTCTTCAGTTCCCATTCCTAATATTGCAGCAGATGTATCCAGCCTTCTAAACAAATGAAAGCTGAAATCCTCGGAAGTCAAACACAGAAACTTGGCTCCCTTCAACACCACACTTATAAAAAAGGGATAAAGAGTGGACCTGGACCAACAGGCCCAATTGCAATGAATGCTTTCAAAGCCTGCACTGGGCAAAGGTCTGCTTCCCCACTCTCCTTCATGAGAATCTTTGTACCATGACCAAATCGATCTGTTTTTGATTTATGTAAAATCAAGATGATCTTTCCTTGCTCCCATTGCAAGTCTCCAGTGGCTAGCAATGACTTAGTTCCTTTGTTCAGAAACTAGCTCCCCATCTTAAAAAGGCCACCCAGAAAGGTTGCCTTGAACAGCATTGCCTTGCTGTGGCTACCACAAACCTTGGGAAGAGTATGGGCACTTGGGAATAGCTCCAAAAAGGCACTTAGGCTTCCGAGTGCTCAGTCTTGTAGGTGTGGCAACTCTCAACCTTTTAGGTGCACAGCCACCCAGTGGAATCTTCAGCTGTGAGTTAGGTGTCCAGGATCACTGTACAATGTATAGGGAGTAGTAGGATATGGGGAGAGGTAGGTATCTAAGAAACCAATCACCTCATGTGGAACTGCCTAAGCTACCTTGCAGGAAATGCTGAGGAGGTAATTAGCATCTAACTCTGGGCTGGAGAGAGCCCCTTATCTCCATTTAGGATTCACAGTCATGAATCCTCTCCAAGAGTTAGTCATCTGGTCAGTCCTTTCTAATGAAAAACAAGTGAGAGAAAGAGATATCCCCACCACATTATAGCCAGTAGTCAGGTGGTTGGAGACCTGTTTTCAAATTGTTCTTCTGTCCAATTTGTAGACAAGACTTGACCTTGGATCTCCAACGTTCCAGATGAGCATCATTGAGCTATAGGGTATTCTGGGACCCAGACATGTGCCCATCTCTCCAAAAATTTCTGATCTGGTTGTCCCCAGCATTCTTTTCTGCAGGTTAGGTATGCTATGAGAATGCCTACCAGATTGGGCCCTGCGGGTTAGATAGGCAAGGGAATGCCAAGTCTGAAAATCCTTCTGGGGCTTAGGCATGAGCTAGCTGAGATTCTGGGATAGGCCATATATGGGGTGAGCCTTGGCACACCCTGAAATCTGTGGTGTCTGGAAAATATGCTAGGTAAGTTTGAAACATCCAAAGGTCAAAAATAGTTTTCCATCAGTCCGAATAGTGGCAGTGCCATTTTAAATTGCAGAAATATACCTGGCCATGAAGTGTATATTCATATGCAGGGCACTATGGTACAAATACTTGGAACCACCATCCATGCTCTGGGACTTTGCAAGCTGAGTTAACTATCCATACCATGTTGTCACTCCAGAACCTGACTCACTTATTCTGGAATCTGTTTCCTCACATAGTGATCGACTGTAGCACTGGAACCAGAAATATGATATGCTCATTGGTGACATGGATGATCTGATTCTCCAGACACCTTTGAGCACATCACTCTTCTTCAAACTACACTCCAAAGCCCAAGCCACCTGCCCTGTCTGAGTTGTAGCCATAAGGGTTTAAGGCAGGAGCGGGCCATTTGTCCCTCTACACATTTAGGTTGTTTAGCCATGGTGTAGTTCTGAGGGATAAAACAGTGCAGGGTGCTTTTTGGATTTAAAAAGCATAAGTGAGCAAATGTACAACTAAATAAACATATTACTAACTAAACTTACTATAATTAAATATGGACTAAAATTAATCAGTTTGAAGTCTTGAAGTCTCAATCAAAAGTAAAGTTAAAACAATGCAACTGAAATGTAATCAATAAATCAGTGGTTCCGTCTATGAGTATGTTCAATTAACACCACAGTCAATTGAAACAAATTATAGGAGTTACAAAAAGAATTACTTTGACCCTTTACAGGAAAGCAAGTTTCCTTCACTTTAAGCTCTCAACCATGTAATGACATCTTCTCTCTCTCTCACACTGACACACACATGGAAAATTGGGCATTTAGGATGACTCCTTACGCCACATAAGAATAACAAGTTAGAGTCCTCACTTCTTATTTCTTGGGATCTTTGACTTGTGATTGTTATTCAGCTGGAACAGGTGACTTGAGCTAGTAGATTCAGTCATACAGCAGGGCCCAAGACAGGGGGTATTGGTGTCTTCTCTTAGCTGTAGACTTGAGGCTTGGTGCAGCCAGTTGGCAGAATCCTTCACCTCTTCAACTGCATGGCTAGCCCAGGGAAAGAGGGGCATAGGTGGTATCAATGTTATGATGGAGAAAACTTCCCCACACTTCTCTTCCACTTGGTCTTTGATTTTTAAAGGGAGTCTGTGCCTCCCTCACTCCACCTAGGGGCCACATTTGCACCAGGCCAATTAAAGGATTCCAGCATATTTCCTGCAATTCAACATGGCCAATCCTTTGGGCAGAGTCTTTGTCTTAGGTTACTACAAGATTCCAGTTAGCGATAGAAGATCTCTTGCAACATTTGCTGAAGGTGACCACACACAGATGTCCTATTCCAAGCAGGACATGTTCTAGCATGGACTGCTCACTTTTGATCCCAGACTTCTGCCTAGACCAACAACATAAGACCCACACTTGGTCCTTGATAATTAATAGCCATCAGGTAACTTTCAGACTCTTACATACATTCTGCACTCATGACTGTTTCTAGGCAAAGAATTAGGGAAGTGATTTTTGTGCCCAGACTGGTTCAGATTCATGAACTTCCCAACTGACCTTTAGCCTAATGGCATAAAGATGCTTTAACTTTTATATCAAGCTAACTTTATCTTGCATTGAACATTTAAAATTATCCAGGCCAACCCAAATATAGGGCATATGACTTTCAGAGTGGATCTGCAAGTTGGCATACAGCAACCACTCTTCGTGACAAAAAGATGTCCATTATATTCTGCTAAGAACTAGTCCCGAACATTTAGGTCCTTGCTTATCTCCATAGTCACGCTAATATAGTGGTGAAGCCTAGAGACACCCATTTTGTATGCTTCCAGCCATGCATTAAAGGTGGAACCAAGAGACATTTTCTTGACCACCATTATGGTGGACAACAAGTTTTGAAGTTTTTCAAATTTTTCATGAGGAAGATGAGACATCTGCCACAGTATCCAATTCAATACTCAGAATATAATCAGGTACTAAGCCTTCAGTTTTCTCCTCTCTTACGCAATTCCTAGCCTCCTGGACAAAGTCTGAAATGTTCTCAACAGATCTGACCCCAGTCGTCCTAGAAAAGGAAATTAATTAAGATAGATTTCCTGACCACTGCCTTTTTTAACAGGGAATTTTACAAATGCCACACAGTAGCATCCTACTGGCATAGTTTTGTGAAAATAAAATTGTGCATCAAATTGAAACCCAGTAGGTTGAAGCTGGAAGGATACACAGGCAACAGTCTGAAGCATGACTTAATATGACTGGCCATCAGTGCTTCTTTTCCTCCTCATGGTCTTGTCCTATTGACTGTAGAATCAAAGAGGGAGTAAAAGAGAACAGGATCAATAGGATCTTTCATGGGCTTCCAAATGATAAATTAATTGGAATTCCCCTGGTGTCTTCTTTGGAACCACCCCAAGAGGGAAGGTCCATTGGTAAACAGAATTTCTTTGGTAAATGAAAACTCAACTGAGTATTGGATGGGATTTGAACCCAGTTTTCCTATGTGGCTCATAAAAATTCTACTTCTGAACCACCAGGAACACACTATATAAATGATATCAAAAAATAAATGTGAAAGGCATGAAGGCATGTGATTGCATGAAACAAAACAAAAGAAAATATTTATATGAGTTCCTGTGGAACTGAACTGCTAAATTTCACACACACATCCCCTGTTGTGGGTGTGTCTGTAGGGTGTTAATTAGAAACAGTGCTGCTTAAGTAGTCTGAAAATAGAGCCAGGAAGAGTCAAGGTTAGAAAACGAGGGAAAAACAGAGAGAGAGTGAAAATGAGAGAGATGCTCATTTGCAGTGCAGCACAGTGGCAATAACTGCCACAGAAAATGTGACTGCCAGAGAAAGCATAACACTTGCCACCCCTTCACTGCCTCTTTACTCAGCTGCTATGGATAATTTGTATTTTAGCAATGACATTTTATTTTAACTTTCCGGTAGTGTATATTGTGATCATTCATTCAAACTCTAAGTCAGAGACATATTTGTGCTACCAATTCCATTCATGTCTACAAGCAAGTCAATGTTATAGGTCCCTCCCCGACACTTTTTCTTTAGTGCAAATCTTCCAGGATAAAAAGATGGCACTTTCCCATGAAAGCAAAAAAGAGTCTATAGAAGACAAGTTAAGAGGGGTCTCTAATGTGCAGTTGCCCGTTGTGTGTGCCTGCAAGAAAGTAAGTATTAGGACTCTGTGTTTGTTCTATAGTTCAGTTGACTGTGTTCTCCCTTTTATGGCCCCCAGGATATGAACTTGTAGACTTTAGTCAGGCCAGAGAAAAGTCTTCAAGATTAATGAGCATCTCAGACATTTTAGTCCTAAAGGTTTGCTTTTGTTTTGGTACTTCCCTGCTCCACTTGATTGTTCCATCAGAACATTCTTCCTCCTGCCACATGCAGCTAGGGTGCTATGCTCGGTCCCAAAAGATCTTGGTCTTCAGTAGTATCCACCTCTCCATTCAGTTCATTATATAAGAAGAGGCTGGTTTGTAAAGGTACTTTTAGGAATGGTTTTGATACTAATCTTCAGTTTCTCTGTACCCCTTACACCTGACCAAACCCATGAACCATATGCCGGTGAAGTATATTTTACTGGGTACATTTACATCTGTATTAAGATGAGATATGAAGAGTAATTCTAAGTCTGAACACTCAAATTCAGAATAGTCAGTGTCAACTTCTTTCAGTTCTAAAACTAAAATCAGGCTCCTTAGGCAGCACTGCTTCTAATTAATACCCATAAACATGCACACAACCTAGGCAGCTCAATTTCATAAATATTTTATTTTGCTTAGCATTTTCTGGATTTACTGTCCTCTTTGCATTTCGCTTTTAATTACAGTTTTCAGACTTTCTTGTATCTGTGTTGACTTGTTTCCTGTGCACCTGATGCCCCCATATCAAACCTTGACATCAATGAGACTTAAGCATGTGCTTAAAGTTAAACAATTGCTTAATAGTTGATACCTCAGTTGTGGACTTGATCTTATCATACCCAATGCTGTCAAATCCAAAATAGAAATCTCAAGTCAAATAATTTTCTATTGAGCAACATGAGTGGGTGGTGGTAGAGCAAAAATGATGCCTAACCAACCAATTTTACAATTTGATTCAAAGGAGCCACGGATGAAAAAAAATGTAAAACCAGAATCAAAGTCCAGTGGTGCTAAGTCCTCTGCATGCATTCAGGGAGGCCCTGCTTCAAAAGAATTAACAATCGAATCATAATCCCTCTTTACATACCTTAACTTTTCCACATAATGGGTCAGTGAACAATCTTGTTTCTTTTATGATGCCTAGATTAGGTTAAAGAATCAAACCCATTATGAACTGGAGTTATGTATCATTATCATTTAGTTTAATACAACAATCAATGGACTTTAAAGTACTCAAATAAGCATCAAAAAGATGCCTGGTAACTAGTGGAATGCTTAAAAAGCATCATAACCTGAGTGGGTTTCCTGTATACTCCTTGAAGTATTTACTTTAAATTTCACTATCAAGCATCACTGGCTTTGAAGCATTGAACTGTGACAATGTTGAGTTTTCTTCTTCCTGATTTAAGATGAAATAGTCAGTTCACTCCTGTTTCCTATAACATTCACTGAGGAGCAGTCATTTTGTGACTTCGTGCCTCATGTGATTTCAGCCTTGTAAATTAATGGGAATTGTCATCAAAACAGAAGACAATATCTTATTCTATGTACTTTTAAATGAAGTAGGAGACAGACAGAAAAGGAAGTGGGTCCCACTATTTTTTTGTAATCAGAGTACAATAAAATCAACTGAACAAAAGATAGCTGAAACTCTAATCCTGCTGCTAATCCTGTTGTTGTGACTGCTCCTGGCCAGAGATTTTATTTCAAAGACTGAAGGCTTCCTTGTCTGCCTGCCAAGTGTTTCTTCCTTGTTGCCTTGTAATATCCCAAGTATTAGTTACTAAGTCTATCTTTTCCCTATTTTATTAGAGAATGGAACCTAATTTTAGAAAAGAATGAAACTTGTCAGATTCAGTGATTCTCCCCAATGCATGTGAGCATAATATATGGAAACCTAACAAATGCCCCCCTCGGTTTTGCAACCACACCTGCAAAAAAGGATGTCAATGGTTCTATTATAAGCTTAAAAAGAAGAGGCAGAGCAGCAGCCTTTTTGAGCAGCTTTAATGGTTTTTGCATAGATCCATTCTGGAGAGTGGCAAAACAATCTGATCTCATTCAACAGAAGAATATTCTGCTTTGTATTTTTACTTTGAACTTCAATATCATTGGCCCACTAAGACAGAGGTCAGCACTAATGTACTACAGTCACTTGTTTTTAAACAATAGACCAAAAAAGCTCATTTATGCCTCTTGTTCTCACTGTTGATTAAAACTCATGTTTCATTTTTATTTCAATATAGGTTAATATAAATCATTCTCCATATACCCTCATTAGCATGAGGATGCCCCTAGAGAATGGCAAAACTCATCTTCACTATTCTGCTGCACTCAATTATCATTTTATTCCTAGCATGCAGTTCTGCTTTGGAGGGGGGGAAAGAATTGTTTGGCTACATCATTACTGCCTCTTCATTGTTTCCCTATAAAATATGCTATGTTTCCCTCTTCTCAACTACCACACCTTGAAAATTCCATCCAGACACTCAGATTCAAAACAGATTCTTTTCTTCCTGTTCATCATTATGAGAAAATAAATATTCTACAGGCCAAATTAGTGCAACCTGATTGCTTTCATCTTATGAACTCAGTGAAACTTCTACCAGCTCTAAGAGTGGGAAAGGTTTGCACAGGTGTAACTAACTGGAACATGGTAAACATTTCAGTTGATGAAACAAGGAAAGCACTCACTCTTAACGGTGTTGGTTCTGCAATAATGACAGGAACAAACAGCAAGGTATCTGTTTTTGTCCCCCCATGACTTGAATATATATATGGGCAGCAGATCTGTTTAGTAGGAGGTACCATTTAAACATAGTTATTTCTCACAGTAGAGTCACATTTAAGGAGTCAACATCTTTACTTGATGAAGTTCAAGTCGTCAAAAACATTTGCTGTTATCTTTGTAAGGGTAGATATGGAGTCAGTTTTGAAAAGATATCTTGAAGTCTGATTGGTTCTGTTTGAAATATAAGAAGGAGTAAGTTAGGACACTCAATGAAGAGACAACTCGCTCAACTGCTGATTTTGTCAAAGGGCTGGCAGCAGGATGGGCCTCCAACTTAGGGTTGCCAACTTTCTAATCACACGAAACCATACACCCTAGACTCTCCCCTTCCCTGAGACCCTTCCCCTTCCCCAAGGCCCCACCTCCTGCTCACTGCATTCCCCCTCCCTCGGTGGCTCGCTCTCTCCTACACTCACTTGCGTTCACTGGGAAATTAGGGGTTCAGGGTGCATGAATGACCAAGTTGCTAATCAACAAGTGTCCTGAGAATGTGTCTGAGATGGCCTTTGGCTTTAGGAAATATCAGGAGTAGAACCTTTGTCCCCTTAACTGTGGTTTAACCTCTTCCACAGCTCTCACCCTTACCTCTTGGGCTATAAGTTGCTCTTGAGAAGGGTCCCTGAAGAGGGATGTGGGTAGAAGAACTGAATTGAAGGGTATATCCCACTGCTATCATGCTTAGCGCCTAGCAATCTATTATAATACAGGTAGAAATGAGATAAACAATCTGAAAATACAGGGAAGGTTGGATCTAGGTTCTTTCCTGGTATGTTATTCCCGAGCATCTCATCAAAATTCCTGCTTGGACCCACCAGAGTCACTGGGGCCGGGGTGGAGAGTCGGCATGGCTGCAGATGGGGATTGAGGAGGAGGTATTCTTGTAAAGCCCCTGCTCCTCTGCCTATGAGAGTCCTGCCGGGCAGCTGGTGGGAAGAATCAAAAGGCTGGTTGAGGCTTATAATGCTTCCTTGTGGATGCCGATTTATAAAAGCCTAAGAACTTCAAGGTAGCCCTGGAGTCCTTTAGGCTGTGCCCCTTGAGTCCATCTACTTGGAAAAAAGAGTGACATGCCCTCAAAAGGAAGGTCCTGCAGTCTATTGGGCCTCATGCAGGAACCCAGCAAATTGAAGTCATAAGCATCTAAGCATTGCTACCATGGGGGCCATCAATCAAGCTGCCAAGTCCACCGCATCCAAGGCTGCTTGTAGGAACACCTTCGCCAGACTTTCCTTCCTCCACAAGAGATGCAAACTCACATCTGGACTCCTGAGGTAAAAACGCCTTAAATTTTAGCCCGGAGTCCCAGGAATTAAAATTGTATCTGTTCAGGAGCACTTGCTGGTTTGCAATCCTGAGCTGTAGGCCCCCTGAATAGCCCTGTCTGCCCAAAAGGTTGATTCTTTTGGTATCCTTGGCCTTCAGGGTTGCCCCTTGTAGCCTGTCATTCTCACTCATTGACTGTTGACACAACCAAAGAGCCCAGTGGTGTGAATATAAAAATGCATATTCTTCAGCCGGGACAAAGTACTTCATTTCAATCTTCTTTGCTGTCAGCTGAAGGGACACTGGGGTCTGTCACAATGCCTTTTTGGGGTCCATAATGGTGTAATTAAGGGGTAGTGCTACTCTTGATGGGCCTGTCGATGTTAGAATGTCCATCTAGACATGGGAGGAATACTCCCTGACCACCTCTACCTGGACCCCAGCTTTTGAGCCACCGTGTTAAGGAGCTCCTTTGAGCTCTAGAGTCATCCTGAGAGGGTACTATAAGTGCTCCTGCCACTGCCTCATAAGGAGAAAAGGAGGACGAAGACTGCACCAGTAGAGTTCTTCATCCTCAGTACTGGATGGTCTCAGGGGGCTGGTTCTTGGTATTTGGTACCAGTCTCTGTATTGGAGCCTGAATCCGGTTCTGAGCAGAATGGTGGTAGTGCTCTGGATTCAGATACAAGTGTATGACCTTCTGGATTGGGGCTCCTGTATCAGTTAGAAAGCCCAGGGGTTCCAGAAGAACCATTGTACTGGCATTTGCCACTGTCCCAGGGGCCATACTGTGGTTGGGATGCCTTGGCCTGGGTCCATGGCAGGATAAAGCCAACTGGAGTAATGGTGCCAGCTCCTGCTTGAGGCATAACTCTGCCTCCAAGTCCAGCTCCAAAGACTCCCTGTCTGGAGACCAGGAAACAGCAATGCTAAGAAGGAAGGACATCGAGGTTGGGCCATCATGGCAAGTTTCCCCTTAGAAGGCACGTGGAGCTGATGTTGTCAGCTCCTGCACATCTGGGGATGCCAGTACCAGCAGTGAGTAAGTCTCTCACTTCAGTGAATGCCTCTGGCATAGATGGTACCACCAAAACACTGGTACTCCTGCGGCTCTCTTATGTTGGTGAGTCCATTGGTGCTGGAGTCAATGGTACCCACTCCAGGGCTGGAGTCAATAGAGCCAAACAGGTTATTGGATCCATGGAGTGGCCCAATGCGGATCACACTCTGTTAGTCCCTCCATGCTGCGCTGCCCTTGGGGTTGGGTGAGCATCCTGTCAATCTTCTCTTTTTTCCTTGGCACCAGAGAGGGGATGGTGCCAAGGCTCTTGAGAAGTGGATGGAGTGTCTACCCTTGGTACCAGTGATGAGGAATTGTGCCAAGTGTCCTGGACAGTAGCTGGCGTGCTCCTCTCTGAGGCTGAGGTACTCAGTGCTGAGTCAGAGTGAGCCGGTTCCAAGGGAGGTCTCCATAAGAATAAACTTCAGTCTGATGTCCCTGTCTTTTTAGGGCAGCGCCTGAAGTTTTTATAGATCTAACAGTGCTCCCAAACATGAGCTTCCTCAAGCCACTTAAAGCAGTAGGACTGGGGATTGCTCACAGGCATATGTTTGTGGCATGAGGCACAAGGCCTAAAGCCCAAAGACTGAGGCATGCCCTGGCACCAGGGTACAGACTATCTCTGCTAAATAGAGTTCCGCTTATCTAACTAGCTCTCTACTAACAAAAACTTTACTACTGTGAAAAAAAGGTAACCATATACAATAAAGAGAGAAAACAAGAGAAAGCAAAGTAGTTCCAATGACCACCATGTGAAGTCAGAAAGAACTGAGGGGGTGTGGGTTGGCAAGACCCTTTATATCGGCGCTATGAGAATGCAACTTCAGGGGGCTCCAGAGCTGACCAGAAGGATGCCTCTGAGGGAAAAAATTCTGGCAGCTGTGCTTGAGGCAAGCATGCACCTACATTGGAATGGACACATGCAAACACTCGAAGAACTTAAACTTTAATTACTGGTGCAGTTCCAAATATTACCCGTGTTGGGCCTTAGATCACTGTAATTCTTTTTGAGGAGGGTTAAATTCCATATTTTGTTTATCCAGATTTGGAATCTAAATGCATACCTTCCCTCTACCCCAAAAAAGTTAAATAAAACATTTCCTTAGTGTATTTATTTTTGTATTCAGAGCTGCTCAGTGTTAAGAATAAATCACGGGGAGATGGATTACTGAGCAGAAATCAGGTGAAAACCATCACAGATGTATGTTTAATAATTTATCTAAAGTTCATATGTGGCCACCCCCCCAGCTGAAATATCTGAGCCAGTCCAATCTTTAATGTATTTATCCTCACAACATCCCTACAAGGTGGGGAAATACTCCCAACATTTTACAAAATAGAGGCACAGGGAGTCGATGTCCACATCTGCTTTTAAACCCCTGTTGGTGAGTCTCAGAGCCTAGGTCTATAGGCTCAGGCTTGTGCTATAGTGCTAAGAACAGCAGCATAGATACTGCAGCTTCAGAGCCCGGGCTGCAATGTGTACACTGCTGGTTTTAGTGCTGTAGTGCAAACCAGTCTGTAAACCTGTTCCCTCAGGCTTGTCACTGCCGGTTCTAAAATGCAGTGTAGCTATACCCCTAAGTGAGTAGCCATCACCACACAGACTGCTTGTGGCAGAGGAACTTGAACCCAGCTCTCCCATTCCCTTGCCTGATGCCCTAATAGTGGACCACGCTTTCTTTCTATCTTTTATCCCTGGTTCTGCATTTTACCACATGGATAACACCACCAAATGTGTGATGTATGGTTCTATATCAGGAGTAGGCAACCTATGGCATGTGTGCCAAAGGCAACACGCGAGCTGATTTTCAGTGACACTCACAGTGTCTGGGTCCTGGCCACCAGTCTGGGGGGCTCTGCATTTTACTTTAATTTTAAATGAAACTTCTAAACATTTTGAAACCTTATTTCCTTTACGTACAACAATAGTTTAGTTATATATTATAGACTTCTAGAAAGCGACCTTCTAAAAAGGTTAAAATGTATGACTGGCACACGAAACCTTAAATTAGAGTGAATAAATGAAGACTCGGCACACCACTTCTGAAAGGTTGCCGACCCCTGTTCTGTATGTTGGGGAAGTAGATAGTGGAACGGGGAAGAGAATGAGGAGGTAGTGAGAATGCAAGGGGGACGAGGGTAAAAAAGAAAAACCAAAGGGGTAGAGAGGAAAAAAAAATTAGAGAGGAAGGAGAACTAGCTGAATGTTCTAAGTATATGACAGCTCACGTATCAGTTTGATACTGCTTAGTCTCCATTTTTCAATCAAAATGGAAGGGATAGTGGGTATCCCCAACTGGTTTTAAGTGAGCAGGGGAGGTTTTAATAGATAAGATTTTTAAAAATCTTAACATCTCCATCAAAATGAGTGGAAACTGGACAGAATATCAGACAGGGTTTTTTCTCTCACTATAGATTGCTAGGGGCCCTTCTCCATCTCTGTTTTATCTCATTTCCCAAGACATATCACACCAGGCTTAGTTTCCCTTAATGCTCTGTGTATAGTTTACTTTCTTCTTCTTTATGTTAAAGAATGACTGCCCCTGTAGTCCCAAAGCTCCCTGGACTGAGATCCACATTAAACTAGCAGTTTCACTTGCTTTGGTGATTGATGGCTCAGGAGCTAGAAAATTCTGAAGTGACCCAGTACTAACCAAGATATATAAAGGTTTGATGCTGGCTTCATTAATATAGATTGTCCTTGTTTTGAGGCCATCCAGTCACTGCACAGAGCAGAAAGCCTCCCAGGTTAGTATGTTAGAGGGTTAATACTGGGTACGCTGTTGGACTGCTCCATTTCATATTTAGTCCAAACTCACTGACAATTGTTGCATCTGATGAAGTGGGTTCTAGCCCACAAAAGCTTATAAATTTGTTTGTCTCTAAGGTACCCCAAGGACTCCTTGTTGTTTTAACAATTGTTGATCTTCCTTGAAATTTAGATCCAGTTGAAATGGGATTATAGACTAAAACTGCTAAATTAAAATCTACCAATCTTAGAATTGCTTTGTAGAATTTGCATAGAGTTTATTTAATGTAACTAGACTGAATGAATGATGTAAAGCAAAATAGCACTATTAACTTCAATGGAGCTATGTGGATTTCCATGAGATGAGGATTGGTCCCTCTATAGCAGCTGTCTGGTTTCTTTCCGCTGTGCGAGCAGTGCTACACAGCCAGCATGAAAGCCAGGGCTGCACTAGCTACTGGGGCCAATGGGCTCTGAGCAGATAAAAACAGCCGTCTGATCAGAGATTCACCAGTCCCAGCCCAATATTTCTGAAAATCCCACTGCACTGGGCACAAGAAGACCTCAGGGAGCAGAACTCTTCAGTATGGAATCCACATATGCTGGGTGCTCAGATTTTACCCCTCTTTGCAGCATAATTATGCAGTTCCTCTGGGTAAGAACCCTCTATTGCTGCAGAGGAAGGGCAGGATTTGACCAATACTGCATAAATTAGACAGTGACTTACATACTCCATGCCGTTATGTACTATTGTTTGCATATAACTGATGAGTACATTAATACTTTGGAGGATCTACATGCAATATGATATGCAAATAAAAACATTAGTTTTTGTTGCTAAATTAGTGTCCATTAAAACAAGTAGCTGCAACAGCTAGAGCTAGGCATTCTGTGAGGAGATACTGGGCCAGCTTCTCCACTCCATCCTGCCAAAATACATCATTCCTAACTTGAGATGCCCTGACCTCTCTCCTCTTAGGCCTTTTCTGGGCTGTGTCTGCCAGTCATGACGGACTATGCCAAACCACTCAGTGTATTTTCTGATGTGCATCAGGCGGATGTCTGCTAGTCACTAAATAGAGGCTACAAGAAGTCTCAGAATTTATGATAGAACTGTGAACCCAAAGATCTAGCAATGGAAGGTTAGTTCATTAATCCAGTTCCCTGCTTAGCTCCCTTCCCACATGGTTATATAATAACTACTGATTTCAAATACATAACCTGGAACTCACACACCACTAGAATTGAGAGGAAGAGAATGAATCTCCTCATATACCCCTTGGGAAATGACTCTCTAACTGTCCAGTAGAACATATTTTTGTACTTTATGGACATTAAAATAATTATATACTGCTTATTTATATTCTTAAATGGTCTCTGCCCACGACAGTGTATTAAAAACTATATACTGTGACATCCTCTCTACATTCCTAATTAAGCCTGAGTCATAAGGAATGACTCTCTGACCACGTTTAAAGGCCATTCTCCAAATGTATAACTTTGGATTAATAGTCAGCCTTTATAACAAGCAATTATCTTAAGATCAATATTTTAAGAGAACAGTCAAATCAATTGAATTAAGAACACCCGTGCAATGAACATACTATTTTAAAATAGGTTTTTAAATTGTGGACCAGATTCTTGCCTTTCATTCTGGCTGCCTTGCACAGGTCAGACAGCAAAGAGAAGTTGGACACTGCCCTAGAGCAACAACTGGGGATCCCCTTGACATTCACCACTCCTGTCTGCCCCTCAACATGCAGCCACCCCCACCCAGGATTCCTTGAAGAGCCAGCCATGCCTCCTTCCCTTCTGGTGCAAGCCATGTCTGGAGCAAATGTGGCCAGTGATCCTCACTGAAACAAGGCCTCTCAGAGTTAGTGAGACAACTCCCACCTTTTCATGCTCTCTGTATGCGTATATATATCTCCTCAATATATGTTCCATTCTATGCATCCGAAGAAGTGGGCTGTAGCCCATGAAAGCTTATGCTCAAATAAATTTGTTAGTCTCTAAGGTGCCACAAGTACTCCTGTTCTTTTTGGGATACAGACTAACATAGCTGCTACTCTGAAAAAAGTTAAGAGAGAGGCATTGCAAGCTGGAAGTTAGGCCAGCCTTACTATCAATGAAGAGGCGAGGGGGTGGGTAAGCTTATCCTCACCATCTTCCCTGCACTTAAGACATTGCAGTTGAGATTTGATCATTATTATTATTATTATTATTATATGATTTGTCTTAAAGTAGCACCTAAAGAGTGGATGACTTCCTAAAAGATATGCTCTAATTCAGCCACAAGCTGTTGACCTATATATGCAGGGATGGCCCATGTAATACAGGAAGCCAGACTAGATTTTTATAGTGGTCTCTTCTGATCTTTAAATCTATAGGTCTCAGTTGAAATGGGGGGAACAGGTCCTCATTGTGCTAGGCATAATACAACCACATAGTAATAGGGAGACTGCATCTGGCCTAAAGATCTTATAATCCAAGTCGTCAAAATAGAGTGTAGGAGGGAGAACATAAGCACAGATGTGAAGCGACTTGCCTAAGGTCACACAACTGGTTATTGTCAGAGCCAGGAAGAGAATCTAGGTCTACCAACTCCCTGTGCAGAGCCCAGTCCAGCAAACCTCACCAACTGTCTCACTGTAATCTTATACATGTTAAAAAATAAAGTTTTAAAATGCCACTCATCTCCATCTTCCACCCCCCACCCCCCAAACAACAACAACAACAACAAAACTCCAAAACACCTCACTTCAACTGGGGGGAAGTATTTTTGTAAACTTGTCTTTCAAAGAAAAGATGAGATGAAGGAACCACTCAAGTCAGACCCAGAGCTGAGGGAGAAGCAAGTGAAAGGAATGATGGAGAGTAATGGTGTGGGCAGTCTCAATCCATTACTTTCAGTGCAATTGATTCTATTGTATCACTCTCACTAAAAAACAAATGAGGTGTTTTTTCATCCTTCTCCCATAATGGATAGGAATATAAACTTCATTTCAACATGGATGAGCTGAACCAAATACAAGGTGTTCAGCTTGTCAGCATCTCTGCTGAGATGTGATCACATACGCCAGGCTAAATAATAGCATGGTTTCAAAAGGCTCTGTCTCCTTTCTTTGTTGTAGTACATGCTAACTGCACAGAGGCTTGTATGTTAATGTGTTATACTTACCAGAAAGAGACAAAGGAATGTAATGGGGTTTATAAAATTAATATCTCAACAACTATTAGGTTTTAAGGAGTCTGCATTTGCTCCCACTGAAGTCAATGACAAAACTTTTTAACGCTACTGAGTGTGGCACTGGCCCAGGGTGAGGTTCAGTATTATCTGGGATAACGATAAAAGGAATAGCTGCCACAGTATCTCTGCACTCAGTCATGTTAGGGGGAAGCAGCAGGCAATATCCAACTGTTATGGATTAACCCTTTGTATTGCCTGCGCTAAGACTTAAAATATTGTCCTTATTCCCACACCAGTAAAAAGTCAGGATTTTTTTTTAAAGCTTTGTGTTACGCTAGAGAATCAGAGAGCCACCTGCTGGGCTGAAGTGTATCACTCCGATAGCGTTAACGAAAACATTATTGAAAAATTATCTAATCCATCTCTTTTGAGCACTCTATGCTGCCCCAATCCATGCCCCATAGATAAATGTACCACCAAGCAGGTGGTACAGCCTACTGTAGACACAAACAACAAATATAACAGATCACAGAGTGAAGTACACAGCTGCACAGCGACCCAGCTCAAGGCCTATGCATATAAAAGTCTCATTTAACCCATGAAAATAAGGTTTGTTTGTGAGCTATGAGTTGCTCCTCTTCACAGGGGAAAGAGAAAACAAAAAAAGAATACCCTGCAGCCCACACAATAAACAAATGCGAATCAAAGTGATGGAGTCATTTGACTTTGCTATAAACTCACTGAGCAGCACACATATCTTCTCTTTAATTTTTTTTAAATACACAGTCTGAGATTCACAAGAGGACATATGTGCCTAACTGATATTTTAGATGCCTACCTCCAAAATTTAGATCCTCCAAAACCCTTGATCAGCTGCCACCTGATCCTGTAGGCACCTAGATTTCATAAGTGTAGGGTGAGGACAAACACAAAGAGGCATGCCTTAAACAACAGCTAGAACGCTTGCTAACTAAGAAGTTTCTGTGTTTAAGATCCTCGCTGCAGTACATCCTGGTCCTCTCTGGTAGTGGTGGGATCAGAAACTCAATAGCTACTCTAGAAGTTTTTGAGCCAAACTTCATTCCCTGATCTTAGTTCAGGTAATGCTTTTGCTTTGTGGCAAACATTGAAGTTTAGTTGTTGAATTTTTATTTCAGCATCCCATTTTCAAAATTCCTTCAAGTTGAGCCAGCTAGATTTAAGATGTTCCAGTGCCACAGGTAGAGGCATCTTTAATCATCTTCCCATTAGAAGTTCTGCTGTAGACAGCATAGACACAAAAAGCAGTGCTTTATATGGGCCCACTTATTTTTGTGGGAGTCTTTTTAGAATCTGCATGGCTGTATCCATCTCCTTATTGCTGTGAGGGTAGTTTGGACTACAAGTATGATGTTCAAAATCAAAGTCCTGTGCAAATGATAGAAATGTTGGAGGTAACTTGAGGCCCTTTGCCAGAGATGAGGACTTCAGAAACTCCATGTCTTGCGAATACTGACTTTTGTTTCTGGATGACCTGTGCAGATGAAGTCTGTGTAAGTATAGCCAAGTTAATACATCTGGAGAAGTAATTGATTAAAATAATATATTGGTGTCATTTCAGAAAAAAACCACCTGTGGCTACTGACTGCCTGGGCTAGTCAGGTAGCTTTGTAAGGAATAATCATTTTGAAATTTTTCTTGTTACATATTTCACAACCCTCTGTTAAGGTCTTCATTTTTAACATCTTTCTGAAGTACCATAGGGATAAGAATGAGCTGTCTTTTCAGGAGTTGGCCATCAGCCATGTGAAGGTCACTGTGGTCCTGCCAATATGGTAATAGGGCTGTTGGCAGTTGAGTCCTTTGACCCCAACCTCTTTGACAGAGTTGAGTCAGTCTCTAGAAAGTCTCATTCTTTAGCTGTTCATCTCTAATTTGCTGAAGTCAGCTGACAGCACAGGGTCAATGTAAACTGAAAATTTCTCTAAAGCCTTCTCTTCTTCGGATGCTCATTTAGTACTTTAGTAGCAGACACTCTGTGTGCTTTCACTGTTCCATGTTGAAAGAAAAGCACATCAGCCTTAGTCAAAAATCTTTGAAAGCTGGATGGAGGATCATCCAGTGGTTTTGAACCCAATAATGCCACTAAGGATTTGTGGTCTGTTTCTGTGTCAAAATTCAAGCCAAATAGATATGCACTGAGCCATTCATATGCCCACAGGACTCCTAGAGCTTCCTTTTCCACTTGAGCATATTACTGCTCTATCTCTGTGAGGCTTCTTAATATGAATACAACTTGGGTCTGGTCTCTTTCTGGATGCTTTTGTGGGAACACTGCTCCTAAATCATATGAAAAGGAGCCTGCTACTACTACTGTTGGATAGTTTAACCAAATACTGTGCCAAAACAGGTGGAAATGTCAGTTGATATTTAATAAAATTCATCTTATTGTGGGCTACGCTATATCCACATATTGTGAACATTAAGAATCTCTCAAGGGTTGAGTAGATGAGCTATGTTTTGTAAGAATTTCCCGAAATGATTTGTCATGCCCAGGAATTTTCTTCCAGCAGAAACATCTTTTGATCTGAGTAAGGCAAGTAATACCTTTGATTTGTCTGAATCTAGCTGAATTCCCTGTTAGTTATCCATCCTACAAATTTTTACTACTGCTTTCCAAGTTCATATCTCTCAGAGTGAGGCCAGTTTGTTGGAAACATCTCAAATTGCAGGTCCTGTATTGCTCATGTTCATTTTTGTCTTTGCCATATACCAACACATCTTCAGGCAAACCTGACATGATCTTAGAGATTCACTTTTGTGGTGCTGAAGATATGGTGAATGGAAGAAGATTGAAACAATAACTTCCAACTGGAGCGATGAAATGTAGATAATGGTATAGATTCTTTAGAAAGGGGGATTTGCCAGAAGTATGCTGAATCATCTAACCTTGACTTCTGCTAACTGAGCAGATGTATGGTCAACTGAGGGAAACGTGTCATTCTCTACACATGCTTTTACTACATTGTGTAAGGTTCAGACAAATCCACATTTGGGCATTGGGCTTTGGTACTGTAAACATCCCTGCACATAAGTCAGTAGGTTCTTATATCTGGGAAGTGACCACCGTTTCTTCTGTTTTCTAATGCTTCTTTGACTTTCCCTAACAAGAGAATAGGGATTCAGTGGGGGCTGTGAGAGCAAAGGCACTTGCTGATAGCACCAGTTTTAATTTTACTCCCTTAAGCTTTCCTAGCCTCTTGAAGACATGGAACACATATCTGGTAAAGTTTTCTTTTTTACATTAATTCAGTCTGGTTTTTCTACTAGGTGCAGCCTTCATATTACCAGCAGGAGAGTTATTAATCCTTTATTGCATAATTTTTGTTGAAGAACTTCCCCCCTCCACCCTTTCCAGTTTCCCAAGGAACTAGCCACAACCATCTGATTTAGCATTACATGTAAAATCTTATTTGGTCTTTTCAGCTCTCCATCCTGGGATCAATTATAATTTTTTTTAATTGCAGTGACTGCAGTCCCAGTATCAGTTTTAAAGATAGTGTTTTGACCATTTAAATTCATGCTTGTGTACCAAGATGTCTGTTTGATTAAGGATCTAGCCCCAAGAAGTGTGGGCTCATTGTCATCTGACGATAGCTCTTCCTCTTGGATTGTTCCTATTACTCGGTGACCTACATGATATTGCAAAGTGTCCCATTTTGTGGCATCTCCTCCATTCTGCCTCTTTTTCTGGACATTGTTGCCAGCTGTGGCGTGGTGTCTTTCCCCATTTTCCATAGCTTGTCCAAGCTTTCCTGTTGTTAAGTTTCTTTGGTCTCCAACTCTAGTGGTGCACTGTGGATATATTGTACATTAGGTCTGACTTCTCCTCTGACATTCATCTCTTTTCTCTTTACTATCTCAATATTGTCCAATGAAGTCTCTATGTTGCTAGCTTGTAAGTCATGTTACGGTTTCTTTATGGTTTTTTGCATTCTCACTCTTACTATAGTTTTTGCAAGTGAGGGATCTAGGTCTAACTGAAGCTGTGCTGATAAATTGGTTTCTCAACTATCCTGTCCCTTATTTGGGCTTAACATTCCATATTTGCAATGTACAGCAAAACTGTCAACTGCAATAATAAAGGTCTCAGCTATTTCCCCTTGTTCTTGGTACCTCCTATTACATTTGGCCATTTCATATGTAATATTCTGTCTGCCTATTAAATGAGTTTCTAAAAGCTTCTTTCACTTTGGAATAGTCTCTCTTTTCCTCAACAGTGCACAGGATGTCATCAGCAGCATCCCCCATTACAAGTATCAGGGCATTTGCCAGGTATTCTTGAGTTTTTTCTGGTAAACCAGAAGTTATCTGTAATTGCTCAAATCTGTGGATCCAGAAAGACCAGCTGCCTGAGCTGCCAAAATTAAACTTCTAACAGTCATTTGTTCTATGGGATCCCTTGCTGTATTGAGACAGGGCTCTGCCCCCTTCCTCCTGCTGCTTTCACAGGTCTCCTCTCTGATTTTCCACTTTCCCCACTCAGTCACCATTCTAGCAGTTTGAGAGTCTCTTTTCTTTCTGACACCATATAGCATGTGGACATGAACAAAAAGAGACATGCCTGAAGCAGCAGCTAGAGAACTCCCTAACCAGGAAGGCCCGACATTAATTAAACTCCCTGCTGCAATGCATCCTAGTCCTCTCTGGTAGCTGTGGAGGACCAGGAACATTAGACTCAATCCTCTCTAGGTGCTGAAAACTCCACTAATAAAATCCCATAGGCATCCACAGTTCTGCTGGTGGGCATGTGCACAGCAGACCTGACACCACCAAGCGGCTTGGTATTTAATTCCTGTCTAACCCCAGCAGGATTCACAGACTATGCATTTTCCTATTTATCTCATCCATGGGGGCCCAGTTCAGTAGGCCTGCCCAGGGGCCACTTGAGGTCATGTCTACTGGATTGAGTCCCACACAAAACACAGATGGAGGAAGAGGTGGCAATGGCACTCACACAGGATGCAGGAAACCCAGGTTTAGTTCTCACTCTGCCTCATGTCTTGAGTCTGCCCCTATCCCAGCTGAGTGCCCTAACCACTGGAATAGTCAGTAAAATATGGGGAGGGAAATCATCTCCTCTTCTTCAAGAAGGGCTGACCTGGCTTAGATGCGTAGCTCTAGTAAAGGATTCATGACAGCGAACTGAGAGTGTTGGGGTGCATTCCTCCACGCCAGACTTTGTGGCCAGATGCCTAAACCCTCCTGAAAAAATCCATATCTTTTTTTCAGCACAGTGGTCTGAAAGCTGAGGTGACCATTGATTATGTTGATGTGCAAGACATTTCTGATCAAATTAAATAAAAACCAGCCCATTTTTTGAAAGGGTTGGAAATTTGGGGAGCAATTTTGACAATGAGAAAGGCTAGTCTCAAAGTAGCTCTAGCCTGGATGAAACTATGGCAGTACAACGATTGCCATTAAAGTGTTCTCTCTGTTACCACACACTATGGTATGAGAGACTGTCTTGCTATACTTACAATAGTAAAAATAATAATGCAGTGTGGGCCTAGAGACCATTATATCTATTTTTGCATTTGTGCACCCAACAATCACTGCAGTATCTGAGAAATGTATGCATTAGACTGGCAATAGTGAAGTCCCATGTGGATGTCTTGGAGTCTCTGGTCCTTCTCTATGTAGATTATAGAAAGTGCTGCTTAGGGTAGTCTTTTCTCTCTCTCTTTTAATAGGTTGATCTGAGTCATATTTTGATCATTTTGCAAGATAAGATTGAGTTAATACATTCCATTGTTTTCTCCTTTATCACTACTTCCCTCTTAAAGAGCGGCGACTTCTGTGCTAGGATGGCTTTCCATTAGTATTTTAATAACTATAGTCATTCTAAAACAAGAAAAAAAGGTTCAGACTGAAATTCATCCCTGTGCATATGGCCACCCCAGGCTTTTGGGGGCTTACATGAGATTGAAAGGGTCATAGGTCAGAACTCAGCTCAAGGATGAATTTCACCCTGTGAGTCAACATTCTTTTGTGTCTCTCCATCAAAGTCCAAAAGTTTGAGACATTTTGTAAGTTATTTATTTTACATCAAGATTGCTAAGCTCAGGGTATTTTTTTTTCTTCAAATTGTCGTGTAAAATGTTAGGCAGCAAGATTCCCCCCCACCCATGTTAAGTTCCTTGCAAAAATAAATTCATCTTATGTTTTTCACACCTCTTTAGTGAATGGTACTGCTATGATGGAGGCTTTAACCAGCATCATGATCATCTTCCTACTCAATATGATTAAGGGTAATATTTTCAAAGAGTGCCTAAGTGAGTTAGGAGCTCAAGAACCATTTAAAATTGACTTAGGAGTTCAATTCTTATTGAAAATCAGTAGGCTCTCAAGTATAGCTGTGCAAATAACTAATTTTCCAGTTTCCTGGCTGTGCGTTTTTTTGTTTGTTTGTTTGGCAAACCAAAAACTAAAACCAACTCAAAAGACCTGAAATGAAGCATTTTGTTTTGTCTGAGCTTCATGAAATGTTGATAATTTTCAAAATAATAAAATTGAGTTTGTTTTGAAATTTACTTCATTTCAAGTGAAAGTTTAATTTAGTTTTGACATTTTAAAACATTTTACGGGGTTTTCCATTCAAACAAAAACTCGCTAAAAATTCAAATGATTTCATGAAATGTTTCAGGTCACCCCAAATCTCCATTTTTCAATAGAACAAAAATTTCAGGTGAAAGATTTCTCCCAGCTCTAATCCTAAATCACTTAGGTCCTACTGAAAAAATTTACCTCAATTTATAACTGGAGTTTCCAATCTTACGGGGTTGGAGCTGTTACTTCCATTTGTGATGAACAATGGGGCCCCTCATAGCCCTGTGCATGCAGTTCACTTGTAAATTTTCCTCTTTATTCTTCTAATACATATGTAAATTGAAAACAAAATCATGGATTACATATTTGCGGAAAACAAAAATGGAAAACATAATCATTTTCCACCCTTTCTCTGATGCCTTCATTTCTCAGCCTCTCTTAAAGTGTTCTCTCCATCTCCAGTTTCACCTCTGTCAGTTTCCCCACATTGGCCCTCACCCACAAAGGTATTTAGGCATTTAAACACCAGATTTAGGGACCACTGTGATCCCCAAGACCCCTTCTCAGCTGCCACCTGACCCTGTAGGCACCTAAACTCGACTCAGTGCCTATATTTCTTTCTACCATAAAGAGTTCCCTGGATACCTAAATTGCTGTCTTTGGGCATCTGCACTGCTGTTCACTCTATGTGTCTGGGTGCCTATCTCTTACCTGAGTCACAAACAAGAGGAATATAGATGAGCAAATGCCCATATTGCCTGCAGGACCTGATCCAGTAGGTAGCCTCAGAGCATGTCTACCAGACTGGGTTCCATTCAGCGTCTGGCTGGAGGTGATGGTGGTCCCCACCTTATATCTTTTAGTCCAGTGGTTAGAGCACAAACCTAGATCTCTCGCATCCCAGGTGAAATTCTCCCCTCATGTTAGAGTAGCCAATTTTGGTTGGACGTATTCCCAGAGGTTTCATCGCATGACATAATCTATAATTAAAGATTAATCTTTAATTCCTGGAGACTCCAGGACAATCCTAGAGGGTTGGCAACCCTACCTCCAGCAGAAGGAGAGAAAGGATTTGAACAGTGGTGTGCCACCTCTCAAAAACAGGGTACAAGTCCTAAAAGCAGGAGTGGTTGGAATGCACTCTCTGTATTTCTGGAACTATTACTCATAAGTGATTGCGCTTGGAAGGGTGTTCTAATTCTTCCAGCTCCCTGGAATGGTGTTCCAGCAGAACTTCAGCCCTGCTCAGAAGAGCACCTTAACTGCTGAGCTAATGGACATTCTTTCCTGTGGAAGCTGTTCCATTTTGGATAAATACTTTAAAAAAGTCATTGGAACAGGAGGACTGGACCCAGAGTCTCCCAGCACCTAGGTGAATACCCTAACCGCTAGGCTAAAAAGGCAGTCTCACAATAACTCTAATAAATGACCCCTGTTTAAATGAATAGTTTCTCCCCCAAGCCTCAGGCAGTGAACTGAACACTGGTCACCACATCCTAGGTGAGTGCTCTAAGCACTGGGCTAAAAGTTATAAAAGTGGGCACAACCAACATCTCCATCTCTTTTGTAGTGATTGAGGCAAGTGTCTAATCATTCTAGCAAAAAAACAAAACAAAACAAAAACATAACTTAGGTACCTAAGCTGCCTGACTCCAGGAAAGGAGTGCCTCACAATGAATCACAAGCAGAGATAGGTGCATCCTTACTGCCTGGACTTAGGCTCCTCTCTCTGAGAGAGAGGTGGGGCTTAGGATACATTCCTCTCATCACATCTCCCATTGGCTAGCTTATGCAGCTCCCAACCTAACATGCTGGCTTTTGTGGATCCCATTCTCAGGTGCCTATCTTCCCCATTCATATATAGTGAGTCTAGGAGCCTAACTCAGGTTTTGTGGACTTATTTTTGTTCCTGGGATTTTCTAGGCACTTAAGTCCCTTTGTGGATCCAGGACTTGGTCTCACCTTCTTTCTAGTCCAGATCCTCTTTCTCACTTCCTCTCATTCTTCCCCAATCCATCCCCCTGGTTCTACTTTCTTCTCCCCCCGCCCTTCTCCCTCTAGTATATAGTTATCAGTGATGATTTCTTTTAATGGGAGGGTAAACAGGCACAGAGAGGTGAAGTGACTTGCCCAAAATAACACAACAGGTCAGTGAGAGAGACGGGAATAGACCCCCAGCTTTCCTGAATCGTAGTTCTATGCTTGACTACATTGAAAAATCAGAGCCTATATGGGTCTTGTGTTCACAGATATGTTTATATTTCAGCATAACACAGAATTGTTTCCTACTATAATGGAGAAAATTTGCTAGCTCTCTGTGCAAAGGAGATTTCAGTCCCCTCGGCTGCCAGCCTACACTGCTTCTGCAGTCATGAGTCATGAGTCTGTACACTCTGTGTCAGATATATGTATCTACAGAACTCTTCCTGTCACAGCCCCTGCCCCCGCAAAAAAACAAAAAAAACCCACAAGTTCCTTCATATCAAATTTCACCACATGCATGGAAGGACACTATTCCTTGCAGGAGCAAGTCCACAAAGATAGAATAAGTATATGTATATGCAGAAGCGATAGCATTATTGTGGAATCTCCATCAGTGGAGATTTTTAAGGGCAGATTAGACAAACAACTTTCAGGAATGGTCTAGCTAATTCTTAGCCCTGCCACGAGTGCAGGGGACTGGACTAGATAACCTTTTGAGGTCCCTTCTAGCCTATGATGATGCTGCGTAGCTGCCTGCCATCAAATAAGGATCAAACAATAGTGTCAAGTGGGCACAGGGAATAAACCCACCCAAACAGTATAGACTTATGCTGGACAGATTGCACTCACATCTAGAGGCAGAGCATAGACTCATAGGTCAGAAGGGACCAATATGATCATCTAGTCTGATCTCCTGCACAAAGCAGGCCACAGAACCCTACCCATCCACTTTTATAACAACCCCTAACCCATGACTGAGTTATTGAAGTCCTCAAAATTGTGGTTTGAAGACCTCAAGCTGCAGAGAATCCACCAGCAAGAAATTTTTATTTTTGGCATTGCATCAATGACATCTTTACCCGTTGTGCACAGACATTTACCACGCATCACCTGTTTAGTCTAGTTTCTACACCGCTTTCCTCCTTGGGTCAATTCTTCGCTCCACAAGCGTTCCCTCTCACTTGTTTACTTCCCTCTCCAGGTTAAATTCTGGCGTGGAGATCTCCTGGACATCCCCAACCATCTCCCTCAACTTCTCTAGTTTAAAGCTCTCTTAATCAGTTCGCGAGCCTCCATCCTAGAAGTCTTTTCCCTCCTTACTTAGTGAAGTCATCCGAGAGAACAGGCGTCGTCTGTCTGTAAATGCTTCCCAATGACCGTACATCCCAAAGCCCTCCTTATAGCACCACTGTCTGAGCATCTAAGGGTCTGTTTCTTTGTTGTTGTTTTTTTACAGTTTGGCACCACTTACATAGCTTGTCATGTCAAACGAGTATTTTGAATTGAATTTTATCAGCCACTAGTTGACAACAAAATCTAAATAGCAAATTGCTACTTCTGGTGCCTTATACAGTCTTTAGACACTGAACTAGATCAAAATTTTATTATAATAATAATATAAATTACACATCTTACACTCCACAAATAAATCCCTTACTCTCATCCCACTCACATTCCAGTCCAGCTATTCTTTCCCCCTCCCCAGCTCCGGGAGTGTCATATACCGGTTCTGTCAGACTAAGCAGAGAAGTAATTCCCACTCCTTTCCCCAGAAAGGTGTTGTAATTTGTCACTTTCTGTTTAAACCAGGGTTCTGTAAACCTGAGCACCTCAGCGGCTGCCACAGTATCACACAAGACAGTGCTGATGATAGCCAGGACATAAACCATTTAAGACTTTCTAGGCCAAACATCACACCTTAAACTTCACCTGGAAATAAACTAGCAACCAATGAAGATTATAGAGACCAGGTGTAAGATGCTCCCTGTTAGATGTACTGCCTGGAAAATGGCCAGTCAGGTTCCACACCTGTTGATCTTGAGTGCTTTCCATGTTTAGCCCCAGGCAATAATCCAGTCATGAAGTGACAAGAGCATGGGTCACTGTGATGTTGAGGTCAACATCTAGAAGCTGAGGGATACCCTTTTTGCCAAGCACAGATGAAGAAAAGCAGAGACTTTGCCACTGTCACTACCAGGGTAGCTAGAAGTAGGTAGGGCAGGCCACAAATTAACTGTCAGCTTGCAAACATGAGGAAAAAATACAATAGGCATAATATCCTGGTTGAGGTGGCAGAGATTATATTTTTTATGGTTCCTTCCCCACAAGCAGCGATTTCTAGTTTTATCTAGTCTTATTTTATCTAACCTCACCCAGATAATTCTCATCCAACCTAAACCAGACACTGGTTAAGTCATTCAATTGCACTGTCTGGGTCTCATGAAGCAGAGTACATAGCAGATCACTGGTGGAATATATTCCACACCATTACCGGTAAGAGCAAATCTACTTTTTAAAAAGTCAGTTAGAGTGGTGATTTTAGTGGATTTTAGTTATGATGAATCAGATAACACAAAGTCCCCCACAGATCTGGTTGCTGAATCAGTGTCATACTTAGGACATTGTCAATGAGTTGGCTGCTGAAAATACTAGTATTTAATTTAAAATCAGAATTACAAAGATGAAGATACATGCCTCCCTGCTCCTTGAAATAGGTAAAAGTATACACCATTTATTTTGTCAACCAAATTAAAATTCTCTCTTCAAACTAAACTAAAAGTAGTAAGCCATCCATCTCTCAAGGCATTATTTGTGAAGCCCTGACCATGTCCTCAGTGCTGTCCAAGACACAAAGGACAAAGATCCTTGTAAGCACAATCTTACAACCTAAAGTTCCTGCTCCTGCAACGCATTGCATGTTGGTGCAGATCCATTACAGAATCTAGCCCTAAAAGGTAATCAAACAATGGATGCTGAACCAAGTTGGCAAGAGAGGATGGTGCTAACTCAAAGCATTTTTATTTAACAATTAGGCTGATAGCATTATGGACATTTGTTTGCTGCATGGAAAGTTAAAGTTGTTTATAAAGACAGGTTGTCAGAAGAAATGCAAGTATGAAAATTGTAGCAGCAATGAGTTCATACTATTTCCTAATCTCTTTACACCAAAGCGATTAATATGGTATTTTTCTGCTCTTGTTACAACTTTGTCATGAGACTAAGACATCAGTAAATTAATGCCTGAAATAGTATGTGGATGATAGTAGCACTATACGCTGGACTGTCCTAACCTTGAAATATGATGTGATTTGATTGGCTGGCAATCAGACATTACACAGATCTTCTATAATGCTGAGATTGAAAAATGATAAAAAAGAAAGAGTCAGCATATCAGAATTGCAACCTACTGTTTTCCTTAACGTCTACAGTAAGGGGGATAAACCTCAGTTTTGTGACAACAGCTGGGGTGGACAGAAAGTAGCACAGCAGGTATCTGTTCTCAAGGCCATGTGTACAATGGGGGCTAGAGTTACAGATACTTGCCCTATTATTATAATTGTAATGTTGAACACATGCTAATTCTTATATTTGTAATATTAACCACAATTTATTAAACACTATATATTTAATCATCCACATAGTGTTTTGTATGGATTTTCATCTCAGCAGAGCAGATTCAACTGGCCTTTTTAAATCTTAATCTAGCAAAAAAAAAATTGTCACTATGACATCAACTGAGAAAAATGGAGTTAGAGTCTACCTCATTACCATAAATTAAAATACCTTTGGTTCCCTTGAGGTTCCAATTAAAAAAAAAAACAGTGAATCATTTTCAGAAAAAAAATTTTTTTTCCAAAAATGAGGACCTATTTAAAGCTGGATTTTCTCTTAGGGCTTGATCCTACTCCCACTGATATCAGTGATACTGCTGCTTTTGATTCAGTGGGAGCAGGGTGAGTCCATGCTTTCTAAGCTGTCTCTAAATTAGTTTTGTTTTGTGTTGTGTCATGTGATTTTTAATCTCGTGCATCTCCCACTCCCCCCTGGCTCTGACCCTTTTCTGCATCATAACATCTGTCCTCCTCCCTTTTCTCCCTCCGCTTCTCCCTCCCCACATTAGCTCCATCTTGCCTGCCTCGTCACCCTCACCTTCTACAATTCTCATTTCTGTCTGCCCCTCTTCCCTCTCCACCCTTACTCCCTGCCGTCCTGTCAGCAGTCTAGGTCACATATCTGCATCCTCCTTCTTGTCTCTGGTGACATTTGCCTCAACCCTGGCATTCTCTCTCTCCATTCCCATTTTCTCCACCACACACCCCTTGACTGGCTGCCCGAGCCACAAACCCTAGAAGCCCTGCAGTTCCTGGCTCTGGAGTAGTCCATCTGATGGGCTGCCCCAGAGCCATGGACCTTGGAAGACCAGATTTACCATCTTATGCAAAAAACCCCTTCTCTTTACAATGTAGAATCGCTGAACAAGTTTACCCAAACTGAGTGGCAATTTAAGACAGCTAAATCCCTAAAAGATCAGTTCAGATAGCTCCCTAGGTTCACTAACAAAGAATAGTTTCACACCTATGAATCTGAGCACCTTATTTAGTTTTTACATGGTCCTTTCTTGGACAAATTCCTGAGGATTGCGTAATAATGTAATATGGTACTTTGGTACAGTGTAAATTGGGGGGGCCTCAGTACCCCACAGAACTGGGCCCAAATTAATCTAGAATATTGTCCCTACAGATTACCAAAAAAAAAAAGTTTCCTTTGTGTATTGTAGATGATTTAACTGGTCAAGTAAATCTAAGGTGACCATATTACCCTATGCTGAATATGAGACACCTGGTAAAATTACTTGTACTCAAGTAAGATCAATGGCAAACAGTCAGAACTATGCAGTACAAACATTCAAATTAACATCAAGTTGACTGAGCCCCTGTTAAAAAGAAATACTGTGTAGCTGGATTCTTTTTACTTACCTTCTTATCTTTTAGGGCTTTAGGCTGGGAGCAGGACATGCCCTGCCTGGGGAGATATGGAGGAGCAAAAGGCAAAGCAAGGAGAGGACAGTGAGGGGGACGATGTAAAGGGCCGCTGGGGGGCAGCGGAGACAACACTCACTAGCCACTGCAGCTCACAGCGTGCAGCCAGTGCCATCCAGAAATGGGAGGGACAAGGCCCTGCGGGGGAGGGGGAACCAGCAGGGAGAATACCCGGCCATGCACATGGCAGCTTTGCTCCACCACCAGCTTTGCACACCTACCTCTATCCTTGGCCACTAGACACCCCCCATCTTCTCCCCCCGCTGGTGGGTGGGCAGCTGGTAAGAAGGGATCTGGCCAGCAGCAGCACCCACTGTTACTGACGGGAGGAAAAGAGAAAATATTTTTAAGAAAAAGTCAGGAAATCTGCAGGAGCGCTTAAATACAGGACTGTCCCTTTAAAAATGGTCTCCTTAAGTAAATCATCCAATTCACCCCCCTACAAGAACCAGGATTCTCCTCTACTTTTGCCCCTTTCACATTTATCTAGCCTATTCTTGACCACCACTCAGGGCAGTGCAACAGCTTTCTCCTCTGCCGATCATTCCATTACTTAGTTGTTTTTACAGTTAACAGCCCTTATAGTGTCAAGACATTGCTCTTTGTAATGCCATGCTCAACCACAGTAAGATGCTTTGGATTTGCAATCATCCCAGTGATTTGCTGTTTTTAAATATGACTCATCTTTTGAAGCATTGCTTTGTTTCACAGCTCTAGAGGAGACAAGTTGGTGTTGTCTTTCAAGAAAGAAGTTACATTTCCCTAGTATCACCATTTTAGGAGGTCAGCCACTGTGAGGCAGAATTCCTTTATTACATAAAACTAAGGATCAGAACAACATTTTGGATTGGGGTATAATCTCCAATCTCTTCCTGTTGTGATTCTCATATGAGAAGATAATTGTGTACAGCTGTACCAGATGTTTAAAAGGTACACTTTTTAAGAGGACTGACAGATTTAAAAAAAAAAAAAGGCTGCTTTGTTGCTGATTGTCAGGTTCCCAACACCACTTTGTTTATCTGTTCCTTGGACAATGTTGAGTGATGTTGTTATTTCTGGTAGTAATCTTCCATTAACATACTTTTACAGACTGCCAAGTCTGAAAATATTTGTGTTTGGAGTGAGTGAGTGATAGGTAAGAGCAGATGATTGATTATAACTGAGCAGGTGGGAGGAGCAAGGTGGATTTATACTGTTGAGATACAAATGCAGAGCTACTTAGCTAGAATTCCTTCTTGACCTGAGAGAGGCAGGTGCTACTGTAATGCCAACAGACCCTAGTCGTCAGCTGGTGGGATTGAACCTGGGACCTCTGGAGCTAAATGCATGAGCCTCTACTGCATGAGCGAAAAGCCAAGGCCTGCTAGTTAGGGCTGTAGAGCAGACTCATCAATCTCTCTAACTGGTCTTGGTTCCACTAGATGGGACAGAACATCACACCCAGGAGATGTGTGGATTACACTAGCAAACAGTGAAAGGGCTACCTAATGCACAATTTAAGCCTTGTTTTTAAGTTTTCAGAGGTGCTTAGGCCTCATGTTGCTCCTCTGCACAGAGGATGAATTTCACCTAGAGAGAACTCAGTGTAGTTCAGCACTTAGGGGGAGCAGGCAGCCTAACTGCTTTTTAGTAAGGACAATCTGTTAAAATGCTCAAAATTACCAACCCAAAGCTTCTTACTTAAAGACCATGTTAAAACCTAGCTCCTAGTCACAGGATAAAAACTCCAGTTTAACTAGAGATAGACCACCAGCAGATTAACTGGGATGGGGGTGAAGTGTTGCTGCCCAAGTTGATGTCCCAGAACATAGGACTTGACTTGTGACCAAATTGTGGATATATGTAATGTATATACTTGGTTCAAGCATCTAATGGCTTTGAGTCCATGCACCTTGATGACCAACTTGAACAAGAGGAACAAAGGAGTGTAGAGTTAGTCCTCTTCAGAAATGACTGCCATGAGCCTCCAGCGTGAACATGCAGTCTTAGACTAAGGTGGACTCTCCAGGTCAGAGACCATTAGCAAGAATGCGTGCACTGGCAGTGCTCATACTGCACTCTGTGTGCAGCTATAAAGGAAGTTTCTAAACCTTGGTCTGTGGATTCACAAGCACTAAAATCCATACACATTTTTTTTAAATGAATATTATCTCAGGGATGAATGGTAGCCATCTACTTTGCTGTTCCTTAAACGGAACCTGAAAGATAAGACGGGTATCAAATTTCAGATTTCTTATTCTAATGCACTACTTCTCAGTAGAGCTTAGTCAGACTAAGTAACTTGTCTGTAGGGGGTTTAAAAGCAGACTTACCTTGGGACTATGCCGAATATCTATCACACAAGTCCCACATCAGACTCTCTTGTACTAAATCAACACTTGAATGAAGGTGTTAATTCATCTCTAGCCCTTTGCTTAAAAATAGTTTGTCATCTGAACACAAGTTGAATTTGGTTGCATGATTTGACTTTTTTCAGAGAAAGTAACTACCTATGTTTCAGGGAGATAAAGACAACTTTATGAAAGATACAGGGTTAAAGCTTTCTTAGGGACACCACTTGTAATACTTAATTCGTTTGCATTCATTTTCATTCGACCAAAAATGAAATTTTCGGATTCACCAAAATTTTCAAAAAAGTTAGCTTTAACCCAAACTGATTATTTTTCTTCAATTCTGAGAATGGACAACCAACCAAAAGAGATTATTACAATTAGAACTGTTCTAATAACTGTGATTTTGGTTTTGATCCTATCTTCACATTTTATGAAATAGTCCAGTTATTTCCCCACTCCTTATGTCATTCACTTGTAGTTACACTCTATGCTTCTGTCATGGGTACCAGACAAGCTGTGCCCTTTTAGTGCACAGCTTTGGGGACATGTTTCACTACCTTCACCCTTTCTTGGGTGGAACCACATGGTCCTAGCATTCTTAGACTGGGTGTCTGGGCTGCAGCCCCTTATTTGCCAACTGTGTTAACCCAACAGGTCCAACTGTGGTTAGCACCTACAAGCCATTTGCTTCTGGGTCCCTAGGAGCAGCAGCTGAGTAAAGTATTTCAAAAGTAGCTTCTTTAAAACAATGCATTATTTATTCATGCAAAGGTACATGACAATCAGAAATGAGAGTTAAAACATTAAAGGCCTATATGTATGTCCTCGTACATAAACCTTAATATTTCCTTTAAGCTTTGGTAAATTCCGTTCAGCCCAATTACCTCCAACTCTAGTGGGGAGAAGCAGATGACCTTGCTGTGTGTCTCCATCAGCCTCTCCCTTTGGGCAGTTGCTGACAGCCCATTCAAGACCCCTTCCATGTTAGACCAGCATCAAGAAGATTTTAAGTATCAGAGGGGTAGCCATGTTAGTCTGGATCATAAAAGCAGCAGAGAATCCCGTGGCACCTTATAGACATGCATCTGACGAAGTGGGTATTCATCCACGAAAGCTCATGCTCCAAAACATCTGTTAGTCTATAAGGTGCCACAGGATTCTCTGCTGCTAAGAAGATTTTAGTGTTTCTTTTGATCCTAGGTTTGGGTCTGGGAAGAATAAAGCTTGCTAGCCTAATTGCAAACAGGAAATTGTGGAACACTCTTCCCCCCCCTTAATAGTTTCCCCATTGTTTCACCAAGGATCGTTGGTATTTTTTATGACAGTACCTTATCTTTGCCATTGTTTAGTTATGTGATGGTTTTCTCCCTAAAAAAAATGTTTTTCCTGCTTTTGCTTTAACTATGCAGCCAGGAAGGATAACATTACAGAAATAAATGGAGGTGCACATTTATAAAAAAAACAAAAACAAAAATGCCACACACACAGCTAGGTTCCTCATTCTGCACAGCTTGCCCTGTAACTACCTTGATTGTGTGGTGGATACTCAGTCTAAAGCTGACACCACTCCAATTCCAAGCATTGTCAGGCTAGATGTAATTGATGGTCATCATCACCTCTTTTCCCTTATATATTGAAGAGTTCCTCCCATCACAATTTCCCCTTTCATTACATTGTCCTCCTTTAATAGACTGCCTTCAGAGTTTCTGACAGCTTCAGAACGATTCATCTCCCATAGCAGGGGGAGTCCTAGAACATACTCAGTTGTGGCCCTCTGTTGCAATTGTTTTTATGGATCCCAGAAGCCTCAAGGTCCTTCTAAGGAGTGATTGCCATGAAAGCATTTTGTTGTTGATTTGTGTCCAAGAAATAAACCAACTATGTTTCTTATATGCACACTCTGAGCTGTACTTTAAATGTCACATAATTTTGACTTTTTATATATAGCCAGAATGGTTCTCTCTGCAGCTTATATTTTTGTATTATGCATTTATGTAAATCACATTTAGCCAGGAGGGAGCCTTTGAAATTCTCATCTTTATTCCACAGGGGGAAATTATGGACTGGCTTCTACTTATACAAATCCAGAAATAGTTATCTGAGTTAGTATATAATTTAATTCTTTAATTTGAATCTAAACTTAATACCACGCACCCCCTTTGCCTGAAATTTGATTGACTGGCATAAAATCATCCTGTAACTATTGTCTTTGCTTAATGCTTTAAGAGCATTTATTTCCATTTTGTCTTTTCATAATTGTTTTCTGAATACAATATCTATGATATTTTTAATCCTGGTTACCTTTTACAAGATGCTGCAGAGTGCCTTTTCCTTTATAGTCTCATCCACTGTAACCTCATCATAAACTTCTGTTAGAAAGCTCTGCCTGGGGCAAATCTACTGGATCCTCAGATATTTCAAACACCAACAGCTACATTTGTTACAACAATTCCTCCTATATTACAAAGTGTTTTTCCATCCATGAAACACTTCCCTTATTCTGACACCTTTCTCATCACTTTACAGTGAATATGCATTTTTAGTTTTAATACCATTATTCACATTGTTATTGCACCAAAAATTGATAAATGCAGGGGTAGTTGTAATCCACAAACAGACTTTTTAAATTTGATAAAACACTTATTTGCATATATTTCAATTGCAGATATAGCCAGGGTAGGAGGAGTTTTGTGATGCTAAAGGAAAATCCCATGTAATTGAGTAGATATAATAATATGACTGCAACAAGTTCCTCTCTAATAGGAGATTAGTCCAGTTCCCTGGTGCAGCCAATTTTCAACCATTTTGCATCTCCTGAGTTGTGCAAAGAGGCCAGATTTGATTATAAAATCTAGCATATTTTTTACAAGAAATTCCTAGAGAACTCTCCTATTTCAAAAGAAGGTTCATGATTTTATAAAATGCTATAAAAGACTCATCATATCTGCTTCATTCTGTGAAGGGATAGTTATTCAGTATTTTTTTTTTAATCCTCCACAGTCAATATGTGGCCACAAGATTTGTTTGCCACATACCATTAAAACCCTGCACTGAACCGAATATTATTAATTTCCTCCTGTACATTTCTATCGTGCTCTCAACCTAGTATCTGAGTGTTTCTCAAACATATTAATCTTCACAACGCCCCTGGTAGTGAGGGGTGATATTATCCCCTTTTACAGATTGGGATGTGAGGCACAGAGAGATTAAGTCCAGAATTGTCAAAAGCACCCACTAATTGTGGGTGCCCAACATGAGACTTCTAGGACCTGGTGTTCCAGAGTATTTAGTATTTTATAGCACATTATATGTTCAAAGCACAGATTTCATTGACTTCAGTTGCAGTTGTGAGCACTCAGCACGTCTGAAAACCTAGCCCCAAGTATCTCACACTGAGCACCCAGAAATGAGGAACACACAGAGGCTAACTGAGAAAATTTTCATTTAATTAAGTGACTCGCACAGCACCACACAGGAACTCTGTGGCAGATACAGAGATAGAATCCGATTCCCTAGTTAGGGCAGCATTCAACAGCCTTAACTATGAGATTATCCTTTCTCTTCCTGCAACCCCCTAACACATTCACTGCTAGAGCAGAACAAAACTGGGAATTTCTGTCCCATGGGCAATTCTATTTCAATATTTGTTTTTCCCAAATCAGGATGAAAAGTTAAAATATGGAATGAAAAGTTCTGAAGTTCCTCAGTCAAAATGTTTCTTTAGAGACCTGTGCAGCTACAAAATTTGTATCTGTGGATATAAATCTGTATCTGAGGATCTGTGGGGCTCTACCAGGAACCACAGCGGTGAAAGCAGAAGCAGCCTGGTGGGCTGCCACTCCCAAGAGCCAGTGCCCTGCTCTGGCAGCTCCTCTGGCATAACTGTACCACCCCCAGCCCTGCTCACTGGGGCAGGCACCAGGCTCACCAGCAGCTATCCCTGGTTGTGCTGGTGCAATGGGCGAGGCTGGCTTGGTACAGACACGCTGGAGGAACTGCCAGCACAGGGCACTGGCCGGTGGAGCGGCGGCCCACCAGGCAGCTGCTGCTTCTGCTTTCATCACTGTGGTTCCTGGTAGAGCCCCACAGATCCTCAGATACAGATTTATATCCGCAGATATAAATTTTCTATCTGCCCAGGGCTCTACGCTTCTTCCATCAGTCTCTCCGATGGGCTTGGATCCAGCTGGACTGCATCTTCCATGTTGCACTTGTAATCATGTGAAAAAAGTAGTTTGGCCTGGGATCCTAGCCCATAGGAGAGAATGGGGTCATGAGGCAACCAAACTACAACTTCCATGAGGCAACACAGCAAAAATTACAGCAAGAGTTTAATGGTGAACTGATTCAAAATGAAACATTTTGGTTCAACTAATGAGAATATCCTGATTTGTGGGAAACGCACCCAAAACAAAATATATTGTTTATTTTTTCCTGACAAAAAATAATAATAGTGTTACTATGAGGGGGACATCAGAGTTGGAATATTTTATGAATATCAGAGGGGTAGCCGTGTTAGTCTGGATTTGTAAAATCAGCAAAGAGTCCTGTGGCACCTTATAGACTAACAGACATATTGGAGCATGAGCTTTCGTGGGAAGCTTCATCTTGCATCCAACAAAGTGGGTATTCACCCATGAAAGCTCATGCTCCAATACATCTGTTAGTCTGTAAGGTGCCACAGGACTCTTTGTTGCTTTTATGAATATTATACATTCCAGCTATTTGAATCTTATTGTGACATAGGTCATAGCTCTGATTTTGCAGTAGGCATTTGTTTAAACTTGATTCTAGAGCTGGTTGGAACAAAAACAAACAGAAAAAATGCAATTACAGGATTTTTTTTAATTGAGACAAAGTTTTTCAAAAATAAAAAAAATTGACTAAACTATTTTATTGTTTCATAGATCTTAAGGGCAGAGTGACAATTAGAACAGCTCCTCTGACCTCCTGTATCCCAGGAGCCATAGTATTTTACTCACACTCGTTGACCCATTGATGAATAAGGGCTGCAATATCATGCCTATTAGTGGGACTTTAGTTGGGTGCATGATGAGGTGTGTGTGTGGAAGCATTGTGAGACGGTTTGGTTCAAACTGTACCACACACTTGCATGTTTTGTACCAATGTTTTGGACTGATTGTTACAGCAATGAGTACCATGAAAACACTGTAAATAACACAAATAAGAAATGAAATCCCAAGCCAACAAACAAACAACATTATCAATGCCAACAGTATTGTATTTAGTATTCTTGGCCTTCTCCCCCCCACACCCCATTAGTGCACTGTGGGCATGTGCTTATTCACATCTGTCTCCACAGGGACAGAGATGAGCGTCATCTCAAAGGACATTGTGCCTACTGCTGTTTAGTTTTAAGCAGTGTGTAGGCGTCTGCAGCATTTGTTCTGTTCTCCAGTTGGTTTGCTGATACCCTGGTGGTTTTACTGAGAGTGGGAACTTAGAAACAGAGGATGAGATAGAAGCTGCAACACTAATTAGCAAGATACCACATTCCAGGTCTGGAAGGGTATTGTGACGGCTTGGAAGAGCAAGCTGATTGGGGGAGAACCCACTGAGGTTCTCCTCCCTTAAAAAAAACCAAACCCACAATCAACTTGATTATAAGACCATGGAATATTTGTGCAGTTCCTCCACAGCCCATAGGCTATAGTTACAGCTGTTGGCCAATGGATCCTTTTAGTCAGGATCTTCCAGCCTGTCATCCCACTGGCCTGCTCTACCCCCAACTTACTCCTCCATGCCATTAAGGAGGAGCACGGCAGTACAGTGCTCATTCTACTGCATCCTCTTAAGTGGCTTCTATGCTGTCTGCTTCCATTGCACACACATTCACACCAACCACTACACCATCTCAATCTGCACACACACAAAAAACAACCCAGGAAAATTATTCTCTTATCAAAGATTTGCCTGCTTTTCGTGTGCCTCAATGCACTTGGGGAATATAGCTTAGGGCAGGGGTAGGCAACCTATGGCACGCATGCCGAAGGCGGCACGCGAGCTGATTTTCAGTGGCACTCACACTGCCCGGGTCCTGGTCACTGGTCTGGGGGGCTCTGCATTTTAATTTAACTTTAAAGGAAGCTTTTTAAACATTTTAAAAACCTTATTTAATTTACTTATAACAATAGTTTAGTTACATATTATAGACTTATAGAAAGAGACCTTCTAAAAACGTTTAAATGTATTACTGGCACGCGAAACCTTAAATTAGGCCACGTCTACACTACGGGATAATATCGAATTAGCTAAAATCGGTTTCTTAAAACTGATATTATAAAGTCGAGTGTGCGCGTCCACAAACATTACTTACCGCTCAGATCTCAGCCAAACCAATGTCCCGTTTGTTATTGCTGCTTGCTGTGTGCTCCACAATCTCTGTGAGAGTAAGGGGGAGACATTATGGCAGGGTGGGAGGCTGAGGCAAATCACCTGGCTGCGATGATACGAGCAGCCAGACAACAGGGCGATTAGAAGAGCACACTAGGAAGCGGTGCACATCAGAGACGCCTTGAAAACGAGTTTCAGCACGGGCCAGGGTACGGTGTGACTGCTGTGTTGTTTCCCCTTGATGAACCCTCCCCCTTGATTGACTCATTCCTGTAAGCAACTCACCCTTCCCCTTTACTTACAGCTTGCTGAAGGAAATAAAAGTCAGTATCGTTTAAAAATCATGTATTCTTTATAAAAGTCATTCAGTATTGTTTACAAATCATGTATTCTTTCTTAAAAGTCATTCCCTGTAAGCAACCCACCCTCCCCCTTTGGATGTATTCTTTATTAAAAAGTAATATAAAAAAAAGAGGCAGAGAATTATCAAGGGATCCCTGCCTGCTGTGGTTTGGCAGAAGAATAGGAGGGAAGGAAAAGGCCATTAAGCTCATTTCAACGTAATGACAGCCTTTTGCTTGTACTGTCCAGGGGGTGGAGTGGGCGGTGCAGAAAGCCTTCCCCCACGCGTTCTTACACTTCGGGTGAGGGAGATATGGAACGTGGGGAGCTTTGAGGGTGGTTAAACATGGGGGCTGCAGCAGCACTCTGTAAGCCCGCTGCTCTTCCTGAAGATCCACATGCGTTGGAGGATATCAGTTTGAGCACGCAGCAGCTGCAGCGTAGCATCCCGCCACCGCTGATCTTCCTGCCTACACCTCTCATCTCGGAGTCTCTCCTATCCTCCCGTTCACTGGCATCTTTCCTGTACGCTGCTAGAAGTCCTTCCACTCATTCTGATGAGCTCTGTCATTGTGTGTTACTTCCATGATTTCTGAGAACATTCATCTCGTGTTCTCTTCCTCCTATGCCTTATCGAGCTAGCCTTCGGAGGGCGTAGGGAGGCCGGACAACTGTGCAGCTGCATGGGGGAGGAGAACAGGGAGAGAAGTATGTAAAAGATACATTTTACAGAATAATGTTTGTACTCTTAACAGTGACTAACACTATCCACCTTACATAGCACATGTGATTTCACTACAAGGTCGCATTTTGCATCGTTTAATATTGAGTGCTGGGCTCTGGTGTTGCAGATCTCACAGACACAGGCCAGGCATCCAAATTAAGCTCCATGCGCCCATGGTAAGGCTTTCTGTTTGACTTCTCCAGCATTCATATACACAGTGATCTATGATGCCTTGTTCCTGTTAAGAGGAACCAGCAAACCCCAAACCCCCTCTTTCCCCTCCTCCCGCACTGCATGGCTTATCATGTAAGATCACTGGTAATGATCCCCCCCGCACCCCTGCACCGCGTGGCTGGTAGCTGGGAAGATTCCTGCTCGCCAAACGCTGAGAAACTCAGCGCTATCCTTCCCTCCCCCCCGCCCCCCCACACCGCGTGGCTGGTAGCTGGGAAGATTCCTCCTCTCCCGCCAAACGCTGAAAAACTCAGCGCTATCCTTCCTCCCCTCCCCCCGCTTTGCTACGAGCAAGGAGGATTAAGCGGCTGCCAGAAGGAATCGCCATGTCTGCCCCCTAATTAAATTCCTGAATTTCAACCAGGTTACAATGAATGATATAAACTCTCCTGAGAATACCACCGCAGGATGCAGAACGTATGTTTCTGGAATGCCAGCAGTCACCTGGTCCATACGCGGCTGTGCTTTGTGAAGCTATGATTCCGAATTACTTGCTACATGCATGGCGTGGAAAAGTGTCATACAATGGGGACCAAATAGGGCTGCCTTGCCCAGAAATCTTCTGCAAAAGCTTTCTGAGTACCCCAAGAGCGACTCAGAGATTTCTTTGGAGGATTTTCGCTCCGTCCCCAGACACGTTAAGAACTTTTCCTGTAACTTTACTGGCTGCGAATGCATCCCAAGCCCTGATGGCAATTTCAATCATTAAAAAACGCTTGTTTTAAACCATGTTTGATATTTACAAAGGTACACTCACCAGAGGTCGCTCCATGGCTTCACTGTCTGGGCTTGTGGCTTGGGAGGGCTGGGACGGTAATTCTTGGGTCACAAAAAGCTCCTGGCTGTTGGGGCTAACGGAGTGCTGTGTGCTTTCAGCAAGCTCTTCCTCCTCTTCCTCTTCCTCCTCATCTTCCCCTACCGCAGAATCCTCAGCCACGGTTGATATTACAACTCCGACCTCTGAATCCACGGCCAGGGGTGGGTACTGGTTGCACCAGCCCCTAAAATCGCATGCAGCTCAGCATAGAAGCGGCATGTTTTCGGCCCTGACCCAGACCTTCCGTTTGCTTCTCTGGTTTTCTGGTATGCCTGTCTGAGCTCCTTAACTTTACTCTGCACTGCACTGAGTCCCTGCTGTGGCCTTTTCCCATCATAGACTTTGAAATTCTTTCAAATATTTTTCATTTCGTCTTTTTGAACGGAGTTCTGTTAGCACTGAATCCTCTCCCCATTATAGCGATCAGATCCAGTACCTCTTGTGCGGTCCAGGCTGGTGCTCTTTTCGATTCTCAGGAGACTGCATTGTTACCTGTGCTGATGAGCTCTGCGTGGTCACCTGTGCTGATCAGAGCTCCACGCTGGGCAAACAGGAAATGTAATTCAAAAGTTCGCGGGGCTTTTCCTGTTTACCTGCCCGCTGCATCCAAGTTCAGATTGCTGTCCAGAGCGGTCAGTGGTGCACTGTGGGATACCGCCCGGAGGCCAATAACGTCGATTTCCGTCCACACTGACTGTAATCCGATATGTTAATATCTAATTTAGCGCTACTCTCTTCGTCGGTGGAGTACACAGAAATCAATTTAAAGAGCCCTTTATATCGATATAAAGGGCGTTGTAGTGTGGATGGGTACAGCGTTAAATCAATTTAACACTCTTTAAATCGATTTAAACGCGTAGTGTAGACCAGGCCTTAGAGTGAATAAATGAAGACTTGGCACGCCACTTCTAAAAGGTTGTTGATCCCTGGCTTAGGGTTAAAATATGAAAAATGACAAAAAGAGAAACCAAAACTAAAAAGCTTTAAATTTGATGAAAAGTATTGTAGTAGAGCTGGTCAAAAATTTTCCAATTGAACATTTTCCCATCCGAAAATGCCATTTTGTCAAAATTGAAACTTGCTGAAGGAATGTGTTGATTCTGATACATTCATTTGGAAAAAAGTGGAAACAAAGCAACTGATAAAGTTGAAATATTCTGTTTTGATCTGACTGGAGCAGAATATTTTGATTTTCCATTTCAAAATATGTTATATAATTTATAATCTAATTTTGACTTTATTTTGTAACAAGATATTTTGATTTTATTGGAACAAAAGGTTTCAGTTGACCCAATTATCTTTCAAAAATTGTTCCCGGGAGGGTTCAATTTTTTTTTTTTTATTCTGAATTGGAATGGAAGGAAATTTCAAAATGTAGGATTCAAGTAGACTGGAAAGCCCACGTTTCAAGCAACTATATATTGTAATTATTGTATAATACTGGTGTACCCCACTCGGGGTCAGAAAACCAATTGTGTCTCAGTTTTAAAACTTCTGCAGATGCTTTGGTACACAGTCCTAGAGCCTTACAGTGTGGAACAGAAGGTTTCCCACAAATTCATGTAATATGTAGCCCTCTTCATGTAAAATTATAATATACAAGTCTTTCAACAAAGTGTCTGTATACATTTTCCAGCTGTATAATGCACAAAACAATGTTCATTTCCATTTGCTAAATGAATATAATTATGTGAATTCCCTTCTATAATGTCACACGGTTTGTTTGTTATGAACATGAGAAGTAGATGTAATTTAACTGAAATTAAAGCAAGTCGTTGTTATCTTCCAAATAGAATTTTGGAGCCCACTTCTTGCATTCTGCTTATTAGTTTCCTTGGTAATTTGTAATCACTTGCCTTCCTTAAAGGAATGAGATGTCAACAAACATGAACCGGAGTAGTAGCTTGATACATCTGAAAAGAAAAGTGCTGTCATGACACACAATAAATCTAACATGAAAACTTAATGGCTACATTAGTGGCAGACTAACTATAGTCTCAGATATACATTGTCCTACATTACATACTTTTCTTTTGTAGCATATTTGTGTACAGAATGCTGTGTGGACTAGGAGGTCTATCCAGCCCCACCACAAAGTAAAATAAAGTCTAGAACAAGAATCACAGTCATTGTATATAACAATAAAATATAGCTATTTATTAACAACTGCCCTCCCTCCAAGTAATGCCACTACAAGCATGCCCAGCTAGATGAATCTTATTCTGATTCAACCTGTCACTTCTTGCTTATGTAATGTATACAACCTTAAACAAGGGAGTGGGCTATATTTGTATATACATAGATTGTTCCCAGTCCCAGAAGAGAAATGATGAAAATTTCTGTTTCCAATTTAAGAACAGCCATACTGGGTCAGAGGAATGGTCCATTTAACACAATATCTTGACAGTGGCCAATGCCACGTACTTCAGAAGGAATGAACAAAACAAGGGCAATTACAAGTGATTCATCCCATCATCCAGCCCCAAATTCTGGCATTTGGAGGTTTAGGGGCAACCAGAGCATGGGGTTGTGTCCCTGACCATCTGGGCTAACAGCCATTGGTCGAAGTATTCTCCATGAATTTATCTAAGTCTTTTTTAATCCTGTAGTGATTTTGTGAACATCCCTCCGAGTCAGGCTCAGAAGGAGGTCACTCTGCCTCGCTATGTCACACAGGAAACAGACAATTAGCAGGCTAGGGCTCTACCTTCTGTGGTAGAGTTTGATTCATTTAGGATTTTGACTGTATTTGATTCTATGCTTTCTTTCACATATAATACTCTTCCCCCACCAGTGCAACCTTCTGTCATTCCTGTATATTTTGTACCCTAGTATTACCATATCCCAATGGTTACTTTCATTCCACCAAATTTCCATGATTCCTATTATGGCAATATCTTCATTTAACAACCACCATTCTAGTTCACCCATCTTAGTATTTGGAATTCTGGTATTTATAAACAAACACTCGTACATTTTGTCAATATTCAGTTGCTTGCCTTCATGAGCTATATTTTAATGGGACTCTTACATTTGACTGTTCCTCACTACCTCCCACCTGTAACTTCTCCAACTTCTTCCCTATCCTTTTCACTAGGATATAGAGCTCCCTCTTTATTAAATTCATCCCTAAGGGATGTTTCCAATCAAAGCATGTGCTCCTCAACACCTCCTGGGTTCCCCACCCCAGCTCCTAGTTTAAAAAAAATCCTCTATAATCTTTTAAATTTCATATGCCAGCAGTCTGGTTCCATTTTGTATGGGATCCTCCTTTTTCAAAGCGTTCCCCTATTCTTAAAACCTCCTCCTTCCTACAACATTATCTCATCCACATATTGTATTGATTCCCTGTAGTTGTGCCTGTCTTTCTGGTGCTGTGTGTGGAACTGGACATATTTCAGAGAATTTTATTATTGAGGTCCTAGACTTTAATTTGCTAGCCTAAATTTTGGCCTCCAGGACATCCCTCCTATCTTTCCCTATGTCACTGTTATCTACATGTACCATGACCACCAGCTCCTCCCTGGCACTGCACATAAGCTTGTCCAGATGTCTCAGAGCTCTGCAAGCTTTGCACCCAGCAATTTATCATGTTGTTCTTCTGGTCATCACAACTAGTTCTAATAATCGAATTGCCCATTACTAATGTCCTCAATGTGAGAAAATACCATGACATCATCTGAAAGGAGGGTCAGTCTCAAGCTTGACTTCAGCTTTGTTTGTGGAGCAAAGAACATGAAGCGCTAGCATGTTTAAGCCAGGTGCAAGGGAGTAAACAATGAGTCACCTCCACAGTCTGAGATGGAAGATGGCACAGTCCAGTGATTAGGGCCCCAGCCTAGGATTTAGGAGACCTGAGTTCAAGTCTTCTCTACTATGGACTTAGGTCTAGATCCTCAAAAGTTTGAAATCAATGGGAGTTATGTGCTTAAATGCCTCAGAGAATCTGAGTCTTAATTTTTTTGTTCATGAGTTCCCCCATCTAAACAATTTAGGGAGCCAATTCTACAGCCTGCATGCTGTGGTCCTTGCAACCTTTGTCCTCAAGTAGCCCTTGGTACTATGTACTGTGTACAGGGCCGGCGCTTCCATTTAGGTGACCTAAGTGGTCATCTAAGGCACCAGGATTTGGGAGGGCAGCAGACTGCTCCGGTGGACCTCCCGCAGGCATTCCTGCAGACGGTCTGCTGGTCCCGCGGCTCTGGTGGAGCATCCGCAGGCATGCCTGCGGCAGGTCCACCGGAGCCGCGGGACCTGGCGCCACTCCTGGCTGTTTACCACTACTTAGGAACACCTCTATTTACTTCTTCTTCTGGGCCCTGATGTTATAGCATTAGGAGAGTCCCAAGAAGCACTCTGCTAACTACCACACTCCTGCCAGGGCTCTGGATACTCTCTTGACCACCACATGCCACCTGCCTCCATAACTTTCCCCCCTGGTGACCTCCATCCCTCTTCATTACTGGGAGAAGAGCACCAGCGGATTCACTCTTAGCAGATTTATCATGCTCCCCCTCTAATTACCCATGCTTGCTCAGCAGTTTCATGACAGTTAATTTCACTAAAGCTACCACCTGGACACCAACTTGCATCTTGGCTCCCTAGTATGAAACATTATGGAGTTTCCCAAGATCCATAGTTTAGTTGGGCATGAGCCACCATCCCTCACCCCGGTAACTGCACAGCACCCATAACTCTGACTGGTAACCTTAGAGCCATCTGATTAATGCCTTATTAACTGCAGTCAGCAGAGGAGCACCCTTCAGGAGCTCCACCTCTTCATCCACTGCTTTTGCTTTACATCCAGATCATTAAATGCTCTGGAGCCCTCAAAAGGAACATGCTAGAGGCATGAACCCTCAGCAGGTACAGCTACCCCTACTTACATTAGTTAGATTTTTTGGCTGCAGTTTGTTGAGGGCAGGGAGGGTAGAGTGCATGCTTACATCACCTATCCACCCCTGTTCTTTTGGGACAGGGCTAATACTCCAGGAACAGCAAGACATCCATACAGAAGCCAAAGAGAGCCTGGCCTCTGGCTATACCAGACTATTTAGTGAATTAATATATTTGTAATCAGTCATTTGCCATGTGATAAATTCACTAATATAAAGCATTAGGAGTAGGAAATTGAGACTAAAACACAGTAAAAATGGACCATATTCAAATATATGCCATGTATAGGTTTGGAAGTTCAGGATCTCAAAGCAGCCATAAAAAAAACAAAAAACCCAACAACCAAACACTTTCCCCACCCACCACCTTATTATAGGAGGGGGCAGGACTCCCTAGACTTCCCCTCTCCAGGTCCTACTGTTCACCATTTATCCTCTCTACTTCCCCAGTGGCTACACTTGGAAGAGATCTTGGAGGGGGGGAGTGGGGAACACACCTTTGTTCCTCTTCCCCCCTTTACCCTTGCAGGAGAGGAGCATGTGACTGGAACAGGGGTCAGCCTCTCAGCCAGCCCCTGGATAGAGCTTTGCAGGCTCAGTCAAACTTTGTTGCCCCTTCACAGAGTCTACGTCAGAATTTCTCAAACTGGGGTCACCATTGTGTAAGGAAAGCCCCTAGTGGGCCGGTTTGTTTACTTGCCCCGTCCTCAGGCCCGGCCAATTGCAGCTCCCAGTGGCTGCAGTTCGCCGCTGCAGGCCAATGGGGGCTGCTGGAAGCAGCAGCCAGTAAGTCCCTCGGCCTGCACCGCTTCCAGCAGCTCCCATTGGCCTGGAGCAGTGAACCGTGGCCAGTGGGAGCCATGATTGGCTGGACCTGTGGACGGGGCAGGTAAACAAACTGGCCCACCAAAGGCTTTCCCTACACAAGCGGAGACGCCAATCTGAGAAACATTGGTCTACCTCCTATCCCTCTTCCTGGGGCATGTTGCCTGGCTATCAGCCAGGACAGCTCCAGAAGCAATGGAAGTTGGTTGTCTTCTCCTCAACTAGTCTGTCCAACCTTTACACAGAGTAGCCTTCTTCCTGGTCACCACTCTCTTCCTATGGTAAACTGCTTCCTTTTAAGCCCCTCCTCTTTCAGGCTTAAGAAGCCATGCAGTCGTGTCTCCTTAGCACAGGCCAGGCCCAGAAGAGCTTGTTAGCCTCTTCCAGGCCAGTGGGAGGGCGTGTCCTTTCACACTCACCCACGCACCCACACACACACACACAAGGAAAATCAGGAATCTTCTTGCAAGACCCTATAATGCTGCTGTGTCTTGGTGCAGCTGCATTTGCTTACTACCTTCACTTAAAAATAATAAAGAATTCAAACACCAATGTAGCTGGAACATGTATCACCAAGGTCTCCTGGAAGCCAACAAATATTTACTGTGGAATGCCCAGGTTTGTAATAGGGATCATTTCTCTGGACACAGTTTGAGGATAAAAATTATGAAGTGGCGATAACCAAACTGACCTATGTGCCAGATCCTCCGATGCTGCCACTTGATATAGATCTGCTAAAAATGCAACTACACTGGTTTGCACAAGCTGAGCTCTGAACCTGAACTTTTAAATAAAACATAGTCATTATATTCTCCTTCCTTAGCTTTTATAAAAGAAAGACGCTGCGTAAGGTAACCTCTCTGAACACACAGGGAATAGCTATGTACTTCACAAGGAAATACAGGACTTCTCCCAATTGAGCAAGGAATCCTAGTAGCTGCAGAAGGCTGATAAAGTACCAAAGTACCTATGCTTTTGCTGCATAGGAGGACCTTTAAAGGCCAATGACTGCAGTGAGGCATGCTCCCTAGCGTTACGGGAAGAGGGCAGGACATGGTCTGGAGTCAGCAAACTCTGCAGACTATGCATATGTGTGGAGCCACTACTGTACCTCACCTCCCAATAAGCTTCTGTGTTCATCCCATGTGTAAAATTCATTTACTGTGGCCTGTCATAGCAGTAACATTCCACATTCAGAATTTATCTTGGTTAACTAGAGAGGCAATGTGGTCCAACAGATAGGTCACTGGACTGTGGATCAGTAGCCAAGTTTTATTTCCACCTCTGCCATTGATCTGCTATGTTCCCTTGGACATGTCACTTTACCTCTTGGTGGTGCAGGTTTCCCCTCCCAACCTTTGTCTTGTCTATTTATATTGTAATCTCTGTGGCAGGGACAGGCTCTGATTATGTGTGTACACCACCTAGCACAATGGGACTTTGAGCCCAGTTGGGGTCTTTTAGCACCATTGTAATACAAATGAATAAATAATAAAACAAAGAAATAAAATCCCATCCACATTACACACACAAAATAGTGGATTTTTTTTTTAGCATGGATGTTTAACTGCTCATGAAACCAAGTCACATCAAATATTTCTGCAAATCTAGGACACTTAGCTTCCCAGTCATTTATGGTATGAGCTTCAGTATGAGGTTCTCAGGTCTAATTGCTCACACATTCAGAATGCCCAGATTACAGATATGACAAACAGAACAACTGTGCATATACTAATGTGGCAATATTTACTTGCTGAGAAATGCAGTATGCTCTGGTTTTGACAGTAATTAAAAAGCCAACAGTTGAAATTGTTTGGCCTCAGCTGTACAGAAAGCAGAAGGCTTCCTTTTTTAGCCAAAACATTTTGCATCATGTTTTTATATTGCAGTCACACAAAGCTTTTAATTCTGCAAAGTGTTTTGGAAGCCTGAAAGATGCTATTCCAAATCAAGCAGTAAAATAGGAAAAATACTGTTGAGCTTTGACACACAACTTTTCCTAGCAACAGTAAAAGATTAGTGGAATTACATGGGAACCTGAAAACCAGTGCCGGGGGCAGGGCCGACAAGAGTGGTGGGAAAGCTGGTACAAATTACCAGGGCCCAGCTTCCCCGACTTCATCGGCCCTGTTTAGCTGATCTGCCCTTGCTGGGGGGGCCCCAAAATTTTTTTTCACCAGGGCCCAAACCCACTCTCGGTGGACCTGCCAGGGGCCAAAACATTTACCCAGTCCTTCCTAAAAGGTCTGATTCTGTGACTCATTGAGGGACAGATTTTCAAAGGTATTTATGCACCTAAAGATGCAGACAGACACCCTAGTGGGATTTTCAAAAGTGCCTAGTATTGAAAACAATAAGAGTTAGGCACCTAAGTGGTGAAAATCTGGCTTGCAGGAGTGCCTTCTGCAAAGTGTTCAGAATCTCCCCTCCACATTCAGCATCTTGTAGGATCAGGCTTTTAGACCAAACACCTATTGCAGGGGTAGGCAGCCTATGGCACGGGTGCCGAAGGCGGCACGCGAGCTGATTTTCAGTGGCGCTCACACTGCCCGGGTCCTGGTCACCGATCCGGGGGGGCTCTGCATTTTAATTTAGTTTTAAATGAATCTTCTTAAACATTTTAAAAACCTTATTTACTTACATACAACAATAGTTTAGTTATATATTATAGACTTATAGAAAGAGACCTTCTAAAAATGTTAAAATGTATGACTGGCACACGAAACCTTAAATTAGAGTGAATAAGTGAAGACTCAGCACATCACTTCTGAAAGGTTGCCGACCCCTGACCTATTGATTTCAAGCACAGCGACATTTGGCCCCATTTTATTTATTTTTTAAGTCAAAACTTCTTTAGTTTCTGAACAAACAGTGAAAATAATCATTTACGTAAACTACTCTGACAGCCTTCAAATATTTCATTTACATTAGGGATACAATCAATCTGGGGAATCTAAATCAATAGCCATACTATTATTTTGGGGACTGGAGCAAATGCAGTTGTATCTTAGAGCTTGGCTGTAGACAATGGATCATGTGATGTGATCTGGATGAAAGTTGGAGGCATGTAGGTAAGTATAGCGATCAGTAGGTTCCCAATATAGGGTGGTGTTTATGTGACCATAGCTTATTAGCACTGTACTAGCATTGTCTACAGCCAAGCTCTAAGATACAGCCATATTTGCTCCAATCCCTCAGACAGAGACAAACACCTACAAGATCTCTATCAAGCGTTCTTAAAACTACAATATCCACCTGTTGAAGGGAAGAAACAGATTGACAGAAGGGTACCCAGAAGTCACCTACTCCAGGACAGGCCCAAAAAAGAAAGTAACAGAACGCCACTAGCTGTCACCTTGAGCCCCCAACTAAAACCTCTCCAGCACATCATAAAGGATCTATAACCTATCCTGAAGAATGATCCCTCACGCTCACAGACCTTGGGAGACAGGCCAGGCCTCGCTTACAGACAGCCCCCCAACCTGAAGCAAATACTCACCAGCAACCACACACCACACAATAAAACGATGCCAGCTCTGTCCACATATCTATTCAAGGGACACCATCATAGGACCTAATCACATCAGCCACACCACTAGAGGCTTGTTCACCTGCACATCTACCAATGTTATATATGCCATCATGTGCCAGCACTGCCCCTCTGCCATGTACTTTGGCCAAACCGAACAGCCTCTACCCAAAATAATAAATGGATACAAATCAGACATCAAGAATTATAACATTCAAAAAACAGTCGGAGGACACGTCAACCTCCCTGGTCACTCAATTACAGACCTGAAAGTTGCAATTCTCCAACAAAAATCTTCAAAAACAGACTCCAACAAGAAACTGCAGAACTGGATTTAATTTGCAAACTGGACACCATTAAATTAAGCTTGAATAAAGACTAGGAGTGGATGGGTCATTACAGAAAGTAAAACTATTTCCCTGTGCTAATTTTTCCCCTACTGTTACTCACACCTTCTTGTCAACTTTTTGAAATGGACCATCTTAATTAACAAATGTTTTTTCTCTCCTGCTGATAATAGCCAACCTTAACTGATTAGTCTCATGAGAGTTGGTATGGCAACATCCATTTTTTCATGTTCTCTGTGTGCATATATCTTCCTACTGTATTTTCCATTGCATGCATCCAATGAAGTGGGGTTTAGCCCACAAAACATTCTGCTCAAATAAATTTGTTAGTCTCTATGGTGCCACAAGTACTCCTCATTCTTTTTGCTGACAGAGACTAACACAGCTACCACTCTGAATAGAATTAATGTGATTACCAAAATAGACACCAGTTGGTATTAAAAAGACCCACTCCTCTGAAATGCAAATATACACACCCACATTTCTTACACTCCTCCCCAAGCTTTCAGCTCATGACAAAAAGTAATTGAATAATCTTTTGGAGAGGCATGCAGTTAGCACTCAGTGAATCATTTCAAATTGCATTATGATATAAGGAGGCACCGAACCTTATCCGTTGTCCCATGAAGTTCTTCAATGGATCTTTGCTCTGTATCAAGTGAACGATGTGGAGAGAGAAGAACACATAGAGAAGTATGGAAAATATTTATAATAAACTGTTAAAATTAAAGGGTTTTTTTTGATAGATCACTATGAATTTGGGGGCCGGGGGGAAGTTTCTGGAATATTTGGCTAGGGCACATTCAAGTAACAAAAAAGTTTATTTAATAGTGCAAATTGTGAAATTTGCATCTGTATCTTAACTGTTTTACTGTCCCCAAAGTTTTTTTAATGATGTTAAAAGCTTAGGTTTTGGTTCAGGCCCATCTCTGGTTTATACATTGGCTTGCAGTTTAGACCAGGGCTGGTGAAATATCAGTCTGGTGGTGGAAACATCTACTGTGGAAACACTTTAATTGTGTTCAGTATGTGATGGTATGAACGTATATGTGGGCACATAATAGAGACTCCTGCAGATGTTAATTACTAGTTATATATAGTGAACGACTCACCAGGTTGTTTCCTCACATACAATACACAGGAGGTGCAGGGTATACTCATGAGAGACAGCTGTATGATATCTTGTGGACTGCATTGTGGAAATATTAACTTGCCAAAACACTGCTGTGAGGAAAGTGTTAAGTGCATTTTGAAAGATTATTAGTAATGCAGGTGGGAAAAAAAGAGCTTGATCCTACATTTATTGAAGCCAATAGCAAAATTCCCATTGACTTTAAATGGAACAGGAATGGAGGGCTTTTGTGATTAGGAAAGCTTTGAAGCTCCTTGGAAATAGAGCTCTGCTGCCTGAAGGGCCTAGCTCTGTAATGTCCTGAGCATCCTCATCTCCCATTAAAATAATTAGGAACTGAGAGTGTTCAAGATCTCCCTGAACAGGCCCTGAATCATGCATGTCTGAGTGATACAGCAAACTAGAGTGTGCTGTAAATTCTTACGAAAACACAGATAAAGTGTTTCTATGGTAGTTGTTTCCATCACCAACATCCCACTAGTTTTCTGGAATGTTGATGTTCAGATAAACACCGTGGATGTCAGTAAAACATGCAAACCACATTCTTTTCTCCACCTGTTTGCTTTGCTTTGCAAAGGGGATAAGAATATCAGTAACTCCTCTGCTAATGATTCACCTAGCATGGGGGAGTACTTGGATGGTACAGAGCTTCCTCACACAGCATTTGGCATTCCGGCCCTTGCAATAAGGGCTGTATTGAGGATGGAAGGAGATGGGGAGGAGTCTTAATTGTAGTTCAATCACCAGGAGGAATACAGTTGCTCGGGGAGCCTCAGTCTGCTCTAAACAATGATGAGGCAGGAGCTGGTGCAGAACTGAGTAGTGGGTGCCCACCACCATCCAGCATAGAAGCTGAGCCATAAACTTGGTTAAAATAGATCATCAAGACAAATAGGCAAGGGAGAAGCACACGCAGATACTAGCTCATCCAAGAGGCTTTTCTCCATTGTGCTCTTCCAGCCAGCAGGGGTTTCAGGAAAGACTGATCTTTTCAGGTTATTAACTATAGAGTTTGTGAGGATTTTATAGTAAATTGAATTTTAGAAGCAGAGTAAATGAAACCTAGATACTTTTATGATGTAGCAGCCATACTGGCTCCATCATGATAGTTAAATTGAGATTAGCACTTCCAGAAAGGATTACAACTTATATAGTGCATCCTCCCCAAACTTCTGGCACTTGCTTTTTCCATACACAGTGCCTTTTCTGAGACTTTTCAAATGAACATACTGATTAGTGGGGAAGTTATAAGTGTTTAAAAATGACTCTTCTCAGAATTTTATTTTTCCATCAGATGGATGCTCCAAGATGTAAGATTTCAATTAACCTTCTCCCCAACTTCTTAGGTAGCCTTAGTGGTTGTGAAAAGATATATCAATTATGAAACGGTATATCAACTGTGGCAAATTGCCGGTACTGATCTGCTGGGTCTCGCGCTTTCTCTTCTCTGGGGTAGGTTCAGGGCGCTATTGCTTGCCTCTGAACTGGATCTTAATTACTCCACTAGTGTCCTTGGAGGAGGGGAGTGGAAAGGGAGGGACCTGGGCCCGCCCTCTACTCCAGGTCCCAACCCAGGGGCCCTGAGGGTTATGGTGAACCACTTGAGCTAGCGGTTCCTTCCCCTAGGATACTTCCCTATCCTATCCTTCAGCTTGTGAAGGGCTTCTTGCCTCCCTTCTACACAAGCCTGGTGCCCCTTACCTAGGGTTTCTTCTGGACTTCACAATCCACCGCAGCACTCCTCCAAACATTCTATTTCTCTCTTATCAAACTCTTCTCTTCTCCAACTTCTGCAACCTGCACTCTGGTCCCACCAAATCTTCCTCCTTCAACTCCCACACTGTCTGACTGAAGCAGGGGGTTTTATCACATGACTGAAGTCAGGTGCTCTAACTGGAGTCAGGTGCTCTAATTGGAGTCAGGTCTAGTTAATCTAAAGCAAACTTTCCTCCCTTGGCAGGGAATAAGGCCCCCTGCTAACGCTCTCATGCTGCCCTCTTGCCATGCTGTATCACACAACTTTAAACCAATTAAGTATTGTCTTTGGAGTGTGTGGCCAGCTAGAAAATAATAGCCCTAAGAGATGTGAATTATCACATTTATCTCATTGAGGTCTTTAACTCTGAAACCTAAGGATGACAGCTATACTGGTAACATTGTTAACTGTTTCACTGCTGATCAGTTTAGCAGAAACCTTCTATGGAAAACTGACAGTGAAAACATTCTCCATCAAAATATCTGCCTTATTATTCAAACAGTGAAGAAAGAAAGCAGCCACTCCTAGCTTGTCTCTCTGGACCTCAGAAATGTCAAAGGAGGCAAATTGCTCTCCTATAAACTTTCTAAGCTTGCCTACCAACATCTTCCTGTGGGAGGACTAGTAGTAACTCCAGATCCTTCTTGGGATACCCTGTTGTCTGGGGAAAAGATGGAACAGTAATTTGTTACACCCTTTTATGGGATTCTGCATACTCCTCTTATGTGACTAGCCAGCTCCACTGGACAGCACAATGAGGGGATCAGAACCATGGCTCTGCCTGCTCCCTGTCCCTTCTCATTTAGTTGCTCCCAGGGTAAGCATCTGCAGTGTAGCCTCTGGCAAACCAAGTCAGAACCAGTTTTAACCCAAAGGCACTTCTCCATGACCACTGTCAACGCTCTGTCAGTGGTGCTAGAATTGTTAAAAAATGTGAGAATTAATGTATCGTTAATGGTTTTCATTCCCTTTCCATTTTCCTTGGTCTCAGAAATGTAGACCCATGTTTAGCACACATACAAAATAAAATTCATATTTAATCAGAGATGAAGCCTGGAAGATATTAAAGCCCATAAGATGAATGTTTCAGAAAGTTGTTTGCAGCTGAAACGGGGGTTAGAATGGAAAGCACTGTGAAACCTTAACTATGCCAGTTACTCTACTGTAATGTACATCTTCCCTCTATAGAAAATATATTATTATTATTATTTCAATGCTGCCTGAACTTCTTCCTGTGATTTATTGACTCTGATCCAATGGCTCATCAGCTAGGTTTTTGAATGCCAGCTTCTTCAATCTACATTTACAACTCCACATTGCACTCAAAGTCTCATGTGAAAAGAATGTATGAATACCAAAGCACTGCTAAAGAAAGCTTGAAAGGGACAGTTGAAATATAGTGGAAATTTCAAAGACTATTAAAGCAAAATATAAACTATAAATCCTGTAGATCCTTTACAGGGACAAAACTATGTATGAAATACAACCCATACGGCCAGTTCCTCATCTGGTGTAAGCTGGCGTACCTCCACTGATTTAAATGGAGCTATACGGGTTTACACCAAGTGTGGATCTGTCTCATGTACCCTATATGTTATGGTATTGCACTAGACACTAATCTCCAGATTTGTTCCTAATTATACAGGCAAATGTTCAGTTCCAGTTGTGCATAGTACAAATTCTAGATTCCAGTCATGCCCACATAAGATCACTGACAAATGTGAGCCAACCTCTCTCCCATAGGTTTCCTTCACCATCACATTAATTATTTTTGAAAACCTAAGCTTATGTAACATCACTGGTCCTATCTGTCATCCAGCAGCTGCAGAATTTTCCTCGCTTTTAATGCCTCATGCACTTCACCAAAACATAAGAAAGAAAAAGGCCCACGGGGGGTCAAATTCTATTCCTGGTTTCCATACATTTCCTGGCCACTAAGTAGCAGTCCAATGCACAGTTGGTTGCAAATGTTAGACAGACATTAATGCAGGCTTGAAACTCAACAAAGTTTATTTATCCATTTTTGTCATCTGAACTCGCCTCAGAGTTGACTGACACTTGGAAGAGTACATGATTGTGAAGAGGTTAGTATCAGCCTATTAGGCTCCAGCCATTGAGAGTGAAATTTTATTGCCATTCAAGTCAAAGGAATTTTTGCCACTGGCTTCAAAAGGAACAGGCGTTCAGGCTGAACTTTACAGGCTTTAGACATTCCAGAGTTTTGGATCTGGGACTGTAAAGCCTACTAGGCCTTGTTTCATTTCCCTGGCAGCTGACCCTCTGGCTCTGTATGCATGATAACCATCTTTCTCCTCGGTTTACAGAATGAAGAAGGTTAAATACAGCAAGGTCCAGTACAGGAATAACCTCTTAGAGTGGAGATTTGGTGCATCCTTTGCAGAGTTGTTCTTCTCAGTTAGATTCTTAAAGATCTGGTTGAGACAGCAATAAGTTTAATGGAGACCTATTAATTTATCATTGATGGAATGTTCCCCTCAACTGTGGGCCAAAACTTAAATCAGAAATTTCCATGATTCACTGTCAACAAAGTAATGGGACTTGCTGAAAAGAAAATATGTCCTGGGACACAAGGTGCAAATACTTTGGTACCATGGGGTAACAGTTTCAAAAGCACCTAAGTGACTTAGTCACAGTTTGAAAAGCGACTCAGACACTTAAGTCTCATTGAAAGGCAATACCTTTAAAAATCTGGTCCTATGTGTCTAAGTCACTTTTGAAAATGAGACAGGATCTGACATCACTTACGTGCTTTTGAAAATTTTACCCCAATACTTTTGAGGTAGAAATTTACAAAGGAAACTCAAAAAGAGGTCTACTGTTTGCGGAACAGAAGGCAGAGGAAAAATAAGATATTAACAGGTGCCATCATCTCTGATGGAATGGCATGCCAAGGTTCTGCAATCCCATTGGTCACTTAAGTGCAACAGACAGGCAAAACCATCAAGGTAGAGAATGACCTTTTATACTGGAGGTCAATATATGAATGAGTGAGAGACAATAAAAATTGCACACATGGCTTCTGTGCATTGGCTCTGTGCCTTCAGCATCTGAAAAGACTGTATGTCTTTACAAGTATGCAGCCTGTTTTGTGGTTTTCCCCTTCTAAAATGACAGACTTAATTATTCTAGGTGTAGAATGTGTATCAACTGTTTTGAAATAATTAAGATGTACACTTAAAAAATAAATACTCCTTGACACATCCGTGTCATTGTTCATCTTTTCCAGTTCATGTGATGCTTCCGTAAATATACCATTTGCTTATTGACCTAGCAAAGCCTAAAGTCTATACTAGCTCTCAGGAAAGTAACTAACCTCTCTTTTCTGAACAATGATGAATCTTCAGACCAAATGTCTGAAGGCACAAATGCCTGGAAAATTATAGGGTTTATCAGAAAAGATAGTTTGTAAAAAATAAAACAAAACCCTTCCCATAAATATAACATCATGACTTCTGGTCAGACCAGAACAATCATTTTTTAAAACTTAGTATGAAATCTAAGAAAACATCATTGAACGTTATCAGCTTGTCTGAATACATACACAGCCCTTTCCCCAGTAACCATGATTTCATTCTGTCAGCCAAATGACTTATTCATATCTTGGGTGAAGAGAGGCATTTCCATGGGCTTTAGGCTTCTGTCTAGTCCTGTAGTGTTATTTATATGTAGTTAAAATGAAATAAGAAAAGACATTTCTTCTTTTACTATTCTTGCTGCCATGGGCATACTGACACAAGTGTGTGTAATGTGGCTTAAGTATGACAGTTCCAATTCCAAATGCTGCAGTCATGCACATGGATTGGCCTCACCATTCACGAAGCAGATTTCTCTGCTAGTAGTTTTCACATTTATTTATTAAAATATTAAGCAAACAGCTGTTTAGCAGAGGAGATTGGATCCCAATGGATGCTGATCTATTCCTGACAAACAGGTGCTGCTCAACAGGTAGGGGGACAGCAAGGCAGAGAAAATCCACTATACATTCTAACATTCAGGCTTTATCCTTTATTAGGTAGTGAGTAAGAGACATAAAAAGGTTTGAGATTGTTGTGTACAGCTGAAATTTAAGAGAGACTTGTGCGGCCAAAAATTGTTTCATAGAGCATGTGACAAAAAAGGTCCCAGAAACAGAAAGTGAAGTTGCAGGTGGAAATAGTTGGAATGACACTGTTTATTTCTAGCAAAACTTTTATTAATTCTCCCCTTAGTACTGTGCCTCCATACATGCCACAGGCCACAACATGTTCACAAAAATGGGTCTGTTGATTTTAATGGCATTGTGATAGCGTGGTAGAATGTACAGTATGTGCCCCCCCACCAGTATGCCATGCACAAGACTATAAAATAGGTTAGTGGTTCTCCTACTTTTCCATTCCACATATTATTTCATCTTCTGTCCCAACACTCTAGTCCTCTCTTTGATTCTCAAATGTTTCAAATTGTGGACCAGTAGGAAAGACTCTGCTGACAAATGGTGTCATTGAGCATAGATTGAAAACCACTGTCATCTTCAATAAGGGATAGGCACACATGTTAATGACATCACAGCTACTGCATACAGATCATAGGATGAATATTCTAAAGACCCAAGCCAAGATTTTAAAAAGAAGAGATCAAAGTTAGGCTCCTAAAACTATATTTATACACCTAAATGAGAGGACTGACTTGCAAATACTCTGAGTATCAGGCCCAATGCTTTAGAGATGGGCCCATTTGTAACCTTGTTGGGTGCCGCTGTGTGCCGAGCACTTTTTAAAATCATCCCACCTATTTAGGTGCCTGAATATAACTTTAGGAGCTTAACCCTTCTCTCCTAAAAGCAGCAAAGAATCCTGTGGCACATTATAGACTAACAGATATTTTGGAGCATGAGCATTCGTGGGTGAATACCCACTTCGTCGGATGCATGTAGTGGAAATTTCCAGGGGCAGGTATATATATGCAAGCAAGAAGCAAGCTAGAGATAATGAGGTTAGTTCAATCAGATTGGAGGAGAGGTCCTGGTTCTAGCAGTTGAGGGTGTAAAACAAGAGAGGAGAAACTGGTTTGTAGTGCAAGCCCTCACGATTTGTTTAATCCTGAGCTGATGGTGTCAAATTCCAGATGAAAGCGAAGCTCAGCAGTTTCTCTTTGAAATCTGATCCTGAAGTTTTTTGCTGCAGGATGGCACCCTAAGATCTGTTATAGTGTGGCAGGGAGGTTAAGGTGCTCCTACAGGTTTTGTATTGCCATTCTAATACGATTTGTGTCCATTTATCTTCCCGTAGAGATGTCCAGTTTGGCGATGTACATAGCAGAGGGCAGCTGGCATATGATGACATATTTATTACATTGGTGATGGAGGTGATGGTGTGGCTGATCTGGTTTAGGTCTTGATGGTGTTGGCGGTGTAGATATGTGGCAGAGTTGGCATGAGGTTTGTTGCATGGATTGGTTCCTGAGCTAGACTTACTACGTGTGGTGCAGTTTATCTGTGAGATATATGTTCAGGTTGGCAGACTGTCTGTGGGTCGGATTGGCGTGCCACCCAAGGTCTGTGAAAGTGTGGGATCGTTGTCCAGGATGGGTTTTAGATCCTGATGATGCGTGGGAGGCTTTAGTGGGGACTGTATGTGATCGGGCCAGTGAGTCCTGTTGCTTCTTGCTGGTTTGTCTTGCAGTAGGAGGCTTCTGGTACACGTTTGGCTCTGTTGATCTGTTTCCTTATTTCCTTGTGCGGGGATTGTAGTTTTGAGAATGCTTGGTAGATTTTGTAGGTGGTCTCTGTCTGAGGGGTTAGAGCAGATGCGTTGTACCTCATCTTGGCTGTAGACATGGATCGTGACGGTGCCCAGGATGGAAACTGGAGGCATGAAGGAGCATGTGGGAGGTTTTGGTATAGGGTGGTGTTAATGTGACCATCACTTATTTGCACCATGGTCTAGGAAGTGACCTCCCGTGTATGTGGTCCATGGCAGGTTGATGGTGGTGAAGTGTTGAAATCATGGAGGATTTTTCCAGAGTCTCCTTCCCATGCCATAGATGAAAGCATAATGTAGCGTAGGTAGAGAAGGGGCGTGAGTGGACAAGAGCTGAGGAAGCATTGTTCCAGGTCGGCCATAAAAATTGGCATATTGTGGAATCATGCGGGTGCCAATAGCAGTGTCACTAATCGAGAGATATATCGTCATAATTTGAAGAGGTTGTGTGAGGATAAAGGCACAGAGCTCAGCAACCAGTTGTGCTGTGGTATCCTCAGGAGTCCGTCCCAGCACTGTATTCCATCTGTGTGTGGATGTTTGTGTAGAGAGCCTCTATCACCATGGGGCAAGGATGTGTTTTCTGGAAGTCACCAACATTGTAGTTTCCTCAGGAAATCAGTGGGTCACGAGATAGCTGGGAGTGCTGGTGGCATAGGGTCTAAGTAGAGTCCACATAATCAGACAGTTCTTCAGTGAGAGTGCCAAGCCCGAGATGAGGGTGTCCAGGATTTACGCGGTGGGATCTTGGTAGTTGATTAGAATAACCTGATCGGGCTCTAAGGAGTTGATTGTTCCGTGTTATGTAGGAGTGTACTGAGAAATGGCAGTGCTTAGTGTATTCCCAGTGGACCTGAGGGAAGTGCCTGTAGAATTTGGTATTGGAGAGTTTCTGGTGGCTCTTGTTGGTAGCAGACCTGTTCATGATGACAACAGCACCTCCTTATTCAGCTTCTTTGATGAAATGTCAGGTGGTTTCTGAGGCTGTGGATGGCATTGCGTTCTACACAACTAGGTTATGAGGCCATGATATTGTTTTCCACAATTCTGCCTGTGCACGCGGCAGAAGCATTCAATGTATAGGTCCAGACTGTCATTTACCCTCAGGGAGTCCATGTGGAGTTCTTCTTCTTGTGCTGTTGGTGGGAGGGTAACTGTGTATCAGGGTATGGCTACACTTGGAATTTCAAACGCTGCCGCCCTGATACACTGACGCTTCACAGCACTGTATCTGCAGCGCTTAGGGGGATGTTTTTTCACACCCTGCAGCACAAAAATGCAGCGCTGTAAAGTGTGACATAGCACCACCCCAGTGCCGCGTCAGTGTTGTCCTGAAATATCTTTGAGTCGGAGACCAAACCTATAAATCTCCACCAAGCATCTCAAAAACAATACCCTACGAGAAATAAGAAAACAAATCAACAGGCCAGACACGTACCCAGAAGCCTCCTATTGCAAGACAAACCCAAGCAAGAAACCAAAGACTCCAGGCCATCACATACATGTCCCCAGCTAAAAGCCCTCCAAGCATCATCAGTTCTACAACCTATTCTGACAATGATCCCACACTTTCACAGACCTGTGGTGGCAGGCCAGTCATGACCCACAGACATCTGCCAACCTGAAACATATTTCTCACAGTAACTGCACACCACACCGTATAAGTCTAGCTCAGGAACCAATCCATGCAACAAACCTCAATGCCAACTCTGCACATATCTACACCAGCAACACCATCACAGGACCTAACCAGATCAGCCACACCATCACCTGCACGTCCACCAATGTAATATATGTCATCATTATGCCAGCAATGCCCCTCTGCTATGTACATCGGCCAAACTGGACAGTCTCTACGAAAAGGAAAATGGACACAAATCAGATATAGGAAGGCAATATACAAAACCTTGTAGGAGAACACTTCAACCTCCCTGGCCACACTATAACAGATCTTAAGGGCCATCCCTGCAGCAAAAAACTTCAGGATCAGATTCAAAGAGAAACTGCTGAGCTCAGTTCACGGCTGAAAATTTGACACCATCAGCTCAGAATAACAAAGATTGTGAATTGGCTTGCCAACACTACAAAACCATTTCTCCCCCTTGTTTCAATCCACTGCTAGAACAGGGCCTCATCCTCCCTGATTGAACTAACCTCGTTATCTCTAGCTTGCTTCTTGCTTGCATATATATACCTGCCCCTGGAAATTTCCACTACATGCATCCGACGAAGTGGGTATTCACCCACGAATGCTCATGCTCCAAAACGTCTGTTAGTCTATAAGGTTCCACAGGATTCTTTGCTGCTTTTACACATCCAGACTGATATGGCTACCCCTCTGATCCTTCTCTCCTATTTATGAATATCTTGGGCCAAAGAAATTCATGTAAGTAAGTAATCCTGAAATCACCACAGTATGTAGTTTCTGTCCTATATCTAATTAAGGTGATTACTATCAACCAACTTGATTTCAAGGCACAAACTTTTGCAGATAAACTGGACCAAATAATAGACGTGATTAATACAGAGCTTATTTTAATTAATCCTTACAGAGAAATAAACACATCTCTTTGGAATTCTTTGGACACAGCCATCCAGGGAACACTTTTTCTTTCTCTCTTTTATTTATTTTTGTAAAAAAAAAAAAATTATATGCAGATAAGCTTTAAAAATGTGTATGGAAGGCCCACTAATAACCCGAAAATCCAGGGTGCTGCATATTCCCATCTTGTACATCTCCCAAACTGCTTATGTTAACCCCATGCACTTTTAGGTAGTAACTGCATGGCCATTATTTTATATTAAAAGCATTGTTAAAAAATCTTTTAAACTACGCCCCCCACACACACACCTGAACTTAAATTATGGTTTCAATTTTTTTTCTTTGTCTTAAAAGTACGGTAGGCTTTTCACTGAGCTACAAATCAGAGTGACTGCATCAGACTCAGAAGTCCGCTCCATAATCTTAATAGATATTTTTCAGATCTCTATGGGGAAAAGCAGGCACCACATATCAGAGATTCAAGACATGCCGAATTTTCTTCTCTGCTGTTTCTTACTATTTAATGATCCACATATGAAACTGAATGGTTATATAATTACTTTATATAGTAGATTTTCTGTTTATAAGTTATTTTTCTTACTCTAACATATATACAATATATCTATATATACCCCTGATGAATCCTATTTTATAGGGACACTATCAACCCCTTTACGCCTCATAGTGAATATATAAGGCTTTAAAACCTTGCAAAGAAGCAAAGATCAGCTACAGAATGTAGGGTCCATTAGGATCCTAAAGGTGGTATTTGCTTCAGACCCATGATGTGCAATTATTTCATAATATGTATACTGTGTGTTGCTGCTTAGATTATATATATGTGTGTATATCACATGAGTAGGAAATAAAATCATAGAACATATTTATTTCTATTACTATACCTATAACAAACAAGTTTTGACCTCTACTTAATACAGATAGTCCCACTGGTATGATATAAATAGAATATGTCCTAGTCTTGGGGTGAAATCTTGGCTCCTCTGAAGTCAGTGGCAAATCTCCTGTTCTCAAAGGGGCCAGTTTTTCACAGTTGGTTTTCATTTGCTAGGTGTGACCATGAATAACCCACTCTTGACATCACTTTGTTCTACCACTAATGAAGTTATACTTCTCTGTGACTCATGAAAACAGAATATTTTTGCTGTCCACCTTTATGCCTTTCATGTTAGTTCCATCCTGTAAGTATTAGCTCTTTCGGATACATACACTGTACACATATTTTTCATTTAGATAGAAATGTGCCAATTTAGTGTACAGCATATGGAATTTTTGCAGTAAATGTTCTTTATCTCTTATTTTGTCTTAACCATAGATCTACTGTATGTCTCTGTACTTTAACTTTTTCTATTAGGTGAGGAAAGGAAAGTTTTCTAACTAGGAACACCACATTATCATTGTCATTTTGCCTATTTAACAGAGTGAGATAATTTGTTCATTTTACCTTTTGCAACTCAGTTATAAACCTAGTGGCATAGATAGAGACACAATACTATTGTTGTACAAGACATCTATTGTAGCTACTTTTGTTCAGAAAAATACCCAGTAACTGCTCATTTGGCAGGAGAATCAGTAAGGGTACTACTATTCACAGTGTTTCTTTTTTCTTCTTCTTCTTTTAATCTACAGAATAAAGTATTTTATGTACATTGGAACCAGTTAATGCCCTTTAGACAAATTTGTAAGTTGTTTCATAAAGCAGGAAAGACATTTCAGGGGAAATATGTGCCAAAAAGCATAATCAAAAAGGCTTCACAAGTTCTGTATATCACTGTGAGTCAATGCTGGAGATCACTTCTAAAACGGTCAATATTCAAGAGGGATGTTCTCATCTGGAGAAAATACTGCCCCTTTCCTCTTTTAGAATTTGATCAATTCTCTATCAAAAGTCCTGGCTCTTCATATATACTTTAAACTATAAATAAACACTGCATAGTTCCATGTTCTTGATTTGCTTCTTTTTGTTTGTTTTTGTTTTGAAAAATTATTGCAGTACAATTGATTCCTGTTTGGAGTTCAGTAAGGAGCAAACAGCACAGGAGTATGGGTGGTCCGTATAGGTCCAGGAGCTGGTCGTAGGAGTGCTGGAGGAAGTGCTGTAGTCTGGAATAGGGTAGCTGCTGGGGCTGTTCGAAGGCTGAAAGGGGAATTCACAGCCACAGCAGCAGCTGCTGCTGCAGCTGCTAGTGGGTTTGGTAAGATTCGTGGAGCCATTGGCTTTGAAGGTTCCTTTGAAAATATTAATTTTACCTGTGAGGAAAAGAAAGAAAGAAACAGAGAAAGCAGAATTTGTTCATATTAGCCATGTGACAGGTTACTCTTCTTAGATTATATATGAAAAATATAGACAGAGAGGAGTGGTTTTAGTTTCTGGCACTAAAAGTGAGCTGCATCTGTGTAACAAAAGAGGTGCTATATCACACACTCCAATTCGGAAGGATTATGTCCATGTTGTTTTGGTAGAGGCTACTGAAACCCAATATTATTTTGGTTTTGGTTTTGCATCTTAATGTGGAAACCTATAATTTGATACATAATTTCAAATCAACATTTTAGTGAGTCCTGACGGGCTGAGCAAAGTCAGCTTGCCCAAAATTTAAGGGGAGTTGCAGTTGCCCTGGAAAAACTGAATAAAAAAGAACTGACAATCAGTGAGGAAGCAGCCATCTGGATAGCGTGATGCTGCAGACTAGAACTTAGTGAAAATACATCCCATTTGAATGTATTATAAAGCAGGTACTTTATCGTTGCTAAGTAAGCTTCATTAAAAAAAAAACATACTCAGTGAACCACTGTTTATTAACACCTGCCCCTGGAAAACATAAAAAGATTTTACCTAACAACATCTATGAACGTCTCCTGATTTGTCATGCATTCAAATAGGAGATGCATTCCCTTTTCCCTATTCTACATCGTCTGACTGGCTCTCCTGCTGGGAGAAATCAGTAAAATAGCATTTCTCAGTGAGATGCTGTTCACAGTTATGGAGACAATGAAAAGTGACAGGTATCTTAAAAACTTGGTTTTGAACATTCATTTTTGATGTACATCTTTATGCGATCACTATTCAGTGAGTTGTGATATAGTACTGTAGCTAAGCACTGCAGATTTTTCTTTAACCAGCTTTTAAAGCATCAGCACCATGAAGCTCTCCATTTACAGCTTTCAAACACACACAATGCGAGCAAAATGCTTAACTATATTTGAGTATAATTAAAAATACACTTCGAGGTAGATGTCATGTTAGTGTATTAGCACTGACGTTTGATATGTGCATAAACTATCCTAGTATGAGAGAGTACAACACAAGATGAGAATATAGGCCACCTCCAAAGCCAGTGGAAGACTCCTGTTGACTTCAGTTGACTTTGGATCAGGCCTTGTGTCCGTGGGCTGCAACTCTCTCTCTCAGTAAGTTGTACATCGCGGAATAAATATGGACATTTCTTACTTATTAGGGCCAATTTCACCCCAGCCAATAGACTCGTGTGTGTGTGTGTGTGTGTGTGTGTGTTCGTTCAAATAACACCACACTGCCCCAGCTTGGCCCCTTGGACTCAGGAGGACTACCCCATAAATCAACAGTGAATTTCACCTGTGCAGTCCATCAACGTTATCCATCATCCAAAAGTTCAGTTTTTATCTACCAGCTATCAGCTCACAGGTCTTGGATCTGCTGCTCTGCCAGCTGACTTCAAGTTTGCTGAAGAATTTTGGGGGAAATTTTCAAAGGCACAAAGGGAAGTTAGGCATCTAACCCCATTGAGATATTTTGGGTATTGGACATTTAACTCCCCCATTGTGTCTATGAAAATCTACCCCCAGGTCTTCGTTATGGTCATTGAAACAACCAATGTCACACCCTTTAGCAGGTCATGGTGCAAGCTCTCTACTTCCCTTTCTATGATTTTATTTTTCCTCATTTTCTATTTATATTTAAATAGGGTTTTTAAAACAATCTTTATTTAGAATAAATTAATCAGAAAAATCATGCTGATATGTGAGATTTTTTATTATATAATAAAATGGATTTGAAAAGCGAGAAAATGAATCACAACAACTTGGAATTTTTGTCATGTTAGCTTTTTATGTGCAGGACCCATCAGTTTGGAGAGGGACAGAGTGAGTCCCAATGTAGTCTGGAACTTCCTAACAGTGAGACCTATTAAACTGTGTAATAATATCTCAAGGGAAGTGGTGAAGCCCCTTTGTACGAGACATTTAAAACTACACTAGGCAAGCATTAGAAAAATATACACTAGGGAACAATACTACATTGGTAGAATGTTGAACAAGATGAGTTACAGAACTGTAATAGGTCTTTCCCCATCTCTAAATTCTACGATCCCATGAATGTAGCAAAGCTGTTAGTGACTCTGGTGTATTTCTGCCACTGGGAAAAGAAGAAAAAATCCCCTTAGGATACTGTTGATATAGAAACTACAGCATGGTGCTCTGATTCGTTGAAAAGTTTAAGAGCTAGTATTCTATTGAAACTATATAGGCTTTCAATTCATTTGTTGAAGTGCTCATGGTTCTATTTCCAAGAGAGATTAAATAATAGTAATGCTTAGTGCATACAGTATATAGCACTATACATTTTCAAAGTAGTCTACAAATACTAATTAACATGCAGGACATCCCTGTGAAATAGCTAAGTATTATTGGTCCCATTTTACAGATGCGTAAACTGAGGCAGAGCAACTAAATGACTCAAAAAACTAAAATGTTGAAAAAAAGTTAATCAGCTTTAGAACTTACCAAAAACATTTATAATCAAAGGAAGATCAACGTATTTTTGGCTTTTTGTCTATCTCATTTGAATTCCAAACAACAGCATTGTCCAGGTTATTTTGCAGAAGGAAAACAAAACCAAAACAGCCCACCAGCTCTCAAAAAAACCCTCTTTTAACCTTATCCTGAGTAAGTTATAGCTTCTCTTCTCTGCTAACTTGTGCTTGTTAACTACTACCTCATCCTCCCAGTTCATTTGGCTCTTACATCCAGCTGTTGGCTCCTGTCTGGCATGTAGACTGTGAGCTCTTGGGGAGGGACTGTGTTCTTTGTTACTCATCTGTACAGCACCTAGTGCAACAGAGCCCTGATCCTCACTGCAGCTCACGAACAACTGGCTGGTACATAACAGCACCAGGGATTTGTTAAGAGCCTGCATCAAATACTAGAAAAATGAATCTCAGTGAAAAACTGTATCGCATTAGGAATGCTATGTGAAGAATTCGCAGGTAGATCATCTGACAGATGGATGCTATGTTACACTCCACTATCCCAGGGACCTAGAGTATTTATTACTAATGCAAGACGCTAAGAGGGTTTTATTAAATGCAAATATACATTATTTTTCCTTTGGCCCAAGTCTTTGAAGTTAACAAGATCTGGGCGTGAAATAGTTTCTCCAGTGGGAGGGAATGTGACCAGCCCTGGCTTGAAATTGCACAAGATAAAATGATAGATTTTTGACTATGTTTAATTTATCTTGGTAATTTTAATAAATGCAAATTAAATTAAAATAAAATAAAAATGTTGTGTGTTTTATAGTGGATCCTGTCCAGCAATCTGAGCATTAACCTCTTGGGCATTCACTGTGGAAGGTGTAGATAGGATCTTTATAGCCCTTATCATTCTGGGGAACTATCTTTCTGCCCCTTTGGATTGTCTTTCTTTCTAATAACCTTTATAATGGAACCCTGTTCTGAGATCATCTATAGTACCACTCCCAAAAGGGTGCTTATGGGGCTTAGTCCAATGCCCATTGAAGTTAATAGAAAGATTTCAATTGTCTTCAGTTGTACAGTGAGCTATCACTTCCTACTGCCCATCTCCTTCTACTACTGAGAACTGACATTCCTCACATCTAGGATGCATTTGAACGGCCCCAAGGGATGTAAGCAACAGATTTAGGAATGTGATCAAGCCTAGATTCTGTGCTATATCCCGCAGCATGCACACACTCTGGAGCCCACTCTGTCATTCAACTTTTGGATATTTTTCCCAGTGATGTTTTCTGAAAATCCTTCTCAGTACGACATCATGGAAGAGAAAATCATTTGCTTACCCCAAGTGGATGTGCTCCTTTTTGGAGTTTGTTGTAAGGACTATATTTAGGTTTAGGGGGTTTCCCAGCAGCTCGATCTTTGTGCCTTCTACTACTTATGTGCTGTTAAAAAAGGGATATTACAAAAATTACCTTCTATTCAATCAGTATCACATTATTAATAGTTCACTTCAACTCCTGCCTTTCAACAGGCATACTCCAGTCCTGAAGACTATTGCTCTCCACAACAGTATTAATTTGACTAAATTAAAATAAAATAAAGCAATAATTAATAACCATTTAGATGTATTTCAACTGAAGGAGCTTTTAGTGGTTCATGTATTTGGGCGACATTTTCCAAAATGCTCAGCCATGATCTTACTCTGCTTTTATTGAAGTTAAATGAGAGTTTTAGAACTGCTGACTTAATGGGAGCAAAGTTAGGCCTTTTAGAAAAATCCCACCTTGAAGCATCTGTGAAATGCAGCCAACGGCTGCACAGCAGAGAGGGGAGAACCCAGGAGCATCCCCTACTGAAAAACAAAGTGTCATGAGACTTTTAATGTCCATGTAGGACAGACAGGAGCTTTCAAGATTTCCCCTGAAAGACTGCCACACAAAATGCTGAGTGGCAGTCAATTAAAAATAAAACCATATCAGTGCAGAGCCTATACATAAAAACTATTAGAATGTACTGTAATTTCCTGTACAGATTTTATGGTGCATTAAATGCTAAGAATTGTTTTTTTCTAGACATTTTTTTTTCTGAAAAGAATTATAGCAAGTAAGATAAACAAGGAAAGGAACCATTTTTTCCCCTGAAAGCATGACAGGTACAAATGTAGTCCATCAGAGTATTTATCTCCATACTTTTCTTAAAAAGTTTTCAATTCCAAAAGGCACAAAGTAACTAAGTGTTTTCCAGAACAATGGCTTTGTTCATCTGAGAGAGAATGATTAACTCTAACTTAGTGTAGTTGCAATTTAGAGGTGAGGCTTATTGACTGCAGAGGAACACTGATAAAAACAACCCACACTGCTAAGGAGGTTTTTCAACGTTCTATAAAAAGACCCTCTCCACACACACCTACATCCTCGTGAATACAAATATCACACAACACAAAATGACAGGGTTTATTAAGCCATGACAATAATGGTAGTCTAAGGACACTTGCAACACTGTAGTTTAGAGAAAGATTCTATAACAGTTTTAAAATATATAATCAGTATTTTTTGAGAAATTGTACTTTATCTGATGGAAAATCATACTGAAAACAAACACACAGAGCACAAGCCCAAGTACAAAGGGCAAAAGCAGCAAGCTCCATTTGATGCGAATTCTCATCACACTGGCATGCTAAATGCGCAGGTACTTCACCCTTATGAAAACAAGGCAGGGTCAAGGATTCAGTGTTGTTTAAGTACCTGTTTAAGTTGTGTCTCAGAGTTTACGTGAACATCGCAAATTTCACAGTGAAATGTTTTGTTTTGTAGGCCTGTGTTTCCTTTATTAACAGGTCCCTTGCCTTTGACGCCTGCCCGGGGAAAGGCTTTAATAGTTCCACTTCCATTCCGAGCTTCCAACATAGTTTTGTGCTTAGTCCCTGGAGAGATTCCAAATAGGAAAGAGATATTTTGGGCAAGTTAACTGCATTTTATTAGTTCAACTTTTATATACATATTATCTAATCTATCTATCTATAAAATCTCTGTTTTGTCCAATGTGTTATCTTTGAAACATGTCCACATTGCCTATATCAGTAGGATAATAGAGTAACAATATTTCACATTTAATATATAATTACCTGGAATTTAATTATTAAATGCACCTATCTAGGCAAAAAAACAGGAATAAGCAGCCACCACCAGTAAGTAATGGCATGCTCAGGATGTCCTGAGGTGAAGTTAAATAGGTGTGACTTCTTTCATTACACCTGCTGCTAATAAGACATGAACTGTAGTTGAAAAGGAAGAGAGATTTAGCTAATAAAGATGTTGTTGCAAGTGATTTGCAGGCTTCTGTGATGAGAATGATAAACAGCACTTTTTAAGCATCAGAAACTTGAATCTGCAATTAAATAATCAGTTCCCAAATCCTGGAGCTTCCAAAAAAATAAATAACTCAGACAGAGCACAAGCTCCAGGCGGCAATCTAAGGATCTTAAGGGCCCGCGACAGAAACCAAAACACAAGAGAAATATGGACAATGCTCACATTTGTTACTAACCAAAAAAAAATGGACAAAAATCAATAATAAAGGGTCTGATTGTTATATCTTTACTCATGTTAAATAATACCATACAAAGCTGATTTTAATGTGGCCACTCACGGTTTAAGCCACTATTCAATGTGAATAATGGTGTTACAATCTTTATTCAAAATTCATACACGCACACATATGCTTTAGCAGACTAGTAACCTAAATTTTCAAGACTTTTTGACTTTCTGTTGCGATAAACACACAAGGCTGGATCTTGATCTGATGTTGAATTGATATGACTACATTGACTTTAATGGAGACATACCAAATTAAACTAGTTAAAGACCTGGCCCATAATATTTAAAACTACTCAAACTTCTTTTCACCATCAGAAACAATAAATTAGCATGTTTAATTGAACATTACACCAAGCCAAGGTTCTCTCTTTTGGATTTCAATTTAACACCTTTCATCGTTTTAGGCCTATAATATTTCAGCTAAAACCCAGTCTTTACCTTAACTAATCCCACAGAGTCTCACGCTAATACAATAAGGCCTTTAGCCTAATAACCCCATTATTTATGTTTACCTACTTGCCCATCTGTGTCTTCCAAATTAGTATGAAATACACACCGGTCAATACCATACCCCTACAATGTCATTCTACTTATAGCAAGCTTAAGATCACTCATGAGATGTTAGATAAACTCATAGGTCAACACTGAGAAATCTCTATCACTATGTTATGTTTCAGGCTTTAAGTTCAGCTTTCTCTCTCTTCTTCAAGTCTATTCTTTCTATTCTTGGCTATCTCCTAAGGTCTTGTTTTTCCAGCCTTGTTTACATTAGGGAATGTTTTCAAAATGTCCCACTGGTGCTAGCAATTTTGGGAGTTTTTTTATAGACAAGATGCTGGCTGCTGACACCAGAATTCTTAACCCTGCTCACAACAAGTCAAATCAAAATGGCGTTTAACATGCTGCCAACAGATGATGGCCTGTCTACACCAGGGCTCTCCAACACTACTAACACTAGTGGCAAGAAAGTGTTACACCTAGGGAAAAGACAGTCACTAGTTGCCAAGCAGTAGCCATCATCAGACAATTAGTGCAGGGATTATTTTTTTTATTCTGTATGGTTACCAAAAATTATTGTTCAGCAAGAAATTTGATCTCTGATCTTTGCATTTTGACTAGCTGATGCCCTCTATTTCAGAATAATTTGTTATATTTTATACCAAACTATTCTCTTTGCCAGGGCCGGCTTTAGGACATGTGGGATCTGATTCAAAAGAGCTGCTGCCGAAATGCTGCTGAAGACAGCAGCAGTGATTGAGCTGCTGCCAAAGATAGTGGCAGCAATTAGGTGGCAGCACAATCAGTTGCTGCTGTTTCCGGCGGCACATCGCGAAGGGTCCTTCCTCAGCAGCAGTTGTCTTCCAGGGCCTTGCCTTGTGGGGCCCCTCTTCCGGACGCTGCGTGGCCTTTTAGGCGCGGGGCCCGATTCAGGGGAATCGGCCTAAAGCCGGCCCTGCTCTTTGCTGTTTGACATAAATGAAAGTATGCAAATTCTGAGCACCAAAGGTAAGAGCAGTCATATTGGATCAGACCAATGGTCCTGCTAGCCCAGTATCCTATCTTCTGACAGTGGCAATGCTAGATGCTTCAGAGGGAATGAACAGAACAGAGCAATTATCAAGGAATCCATGCCCTGTCATCCAGTTCCAGCTTCTGGCAGTCAGAGTAAGAGAGTATAAGCTGTTACTTAGCACCATAATGTTTAGAAGCAACGAAAAGTGAAATTTAAGAAAACTGGTAACTTTCAGGCACTAGACTTCCTTTTTTCCCCTTATGAAAGACTCTTTGTTGTCATTTTTCTTCTTTAATAGTTAATGAATTCCATGTAATTGCCAGTTTTCTGCCACCTCTTTGTCCCCTGCTGCAAGAGATCTAATCTATTCAGAGGAAGATAATTGCAGAGCTCTTGAGACAGAAAAGAAATTGCTACATCTCACCACTGTTGTGCGCCTCCAGCTGCGAGGTGGAGTTGACAGCAACCTTGCATAGTGAACAGTAAAGCAGTCTTTTTGCCTTTTCTTCCTCGGTCTCCATGGAAGGGCATGTGTTGCTGCTAGTGGCTGTTGTGGGGATTTTTTCCACTTTAGAGGTGATCTCAGTTGTCATAACACTGCTTTTCCGAATTTCCACTGTTGTTTTTGATATTGCTGGTGTCCCAGTGGTAAGGTCTGCAGTCAACAATAAGAAGGAGATGTAAACAAAATAAATGTACTGATCTTTTTCACTGGGCATGTTAATATTGCAGCTACAAAGAGACGTGTAATATTTCAGCAAAACTTTGACTACTGATAATCAACTGAATTTGACCTTTTTCTTATTACTAGAATACATTTGCAAAATACAGTGCTATATTGAAATACCACACATACTGTCCCCTGTATAATACAAACACTTATGACGTACAAATTTCTTAAACTGAAAAGGCATTTTACACCATTGACACCATTCCTTTACAAATGCAGGATAATCCCTTAAAAGAGGTCATATCATTTATTAATAAGTTAGGCCGTTAATATTTGTACACAGTCCTTTGAGTCTGATAAAGTGCCATAACTGCTATCTATTATCTGATTTTTTAAATCTTTTAATATTCTGTACTATTTTAAAAAACGTAGGGTTCTGAAATGAGTCAGATAAAGACAAAACCTTAAATTGATATTACTCTTGATCTTAGCCAAAGATAATAGATTAATAACAGTCATTACTTACAGGGCTTTATATTTTTCATAGAGCTGTAGAAACACACTCAATTTGTTTAGAAAAAATGTGTGTATAACTATCATATACAAAGTGACACATATATTTTTTAATTATTTAGAAGTTTCCCATATAAAGAAGCACTTATCCTCACCTAGAGACTCCTTTCCCTAAATTACAAACACAATAAACTAAAATTAAAGATACAATCAACATATATTCTGTAGACATCATTATAATAATGAAATAAAACTCAATTATAGTATTTTGTGATGGCATCAGAAAGCAGAGATGTGTGGATTTATATTTTTCCTTTACTTGTATATTTTTGAAGAATATCACAAGAAACATTTATTTATTAAAATCATGTACAAAGAGTCCATACAACCTCCTATATAGTTATTTTTTACAATAAGATTCTGAGTGTTATTGAAACAATTACAGTAGTAAAAGGTGGCAGATAATGTTTAAAAAACCTAGACGTTGATTTACAAATTATTGTAGCAAATGAGATGGTAGAATTGTGACATTAGAGATAGCCCAACCAATCAGAACACAGTTTACTTTAGTCCATTTGCAGTCCTAAGGGTTAAAATACTGTAAAAGGTAGGATTTTTTATTTACATTCTGAAATAGTTATTTTATGACTGTGACTTTACAGTTTTAAAATATAACCCAATTACATCCTACTCTAGCTATGAAAAAAGCCCTCCAATTACATCCTAGCCATGAAATGCTGTATAACTTTGGTAACAAACTTGTTATTATAATATATAAGACCTAAGGATCAAGCTGGACCACAAATAAGAAATGACATTGAAGTAAAATATGGTGGAAAACCAGGCAATGCCATTTGTAAATTACGTAACAGATCATGGAACAGGGAGAGGCTAGTTCCTCTCTATGGCCTTGAATCAGAAAAACACATCAGCATGTGCTTAACGTCAGTAGAACTCAAATGTGTGCTTAAAATTAAGTTTGTGCCTAAGTGCTTTCCTGAAGAATCATGGTTGCTGAATCGGAGCCCAATAGTCAGACTTAGATTTACTCATTTTGGGTACTCCTTCCTCCATTAGAAGCCCTTTTGACTTCATTGAGACTACTCCTGGAATAAAGGTACTACCCAGCATGAGTAAGGATGGCAGAATCTGGCCAGATATGTCCATAGTGCAACTGTGCTTAAAGTACTGTGTTTAGTTTAGGGTCCCTCACCTGAAATGCATCAACAAATTATAGTTAATTTAAAGAAGAGCAAAAAATATATATGATTATGGGAGTAAAGCGACCGATTTATGAGAAAACGTGTAAAAAAATCCCTTGGCAACACAAAAACTAATTGAATGATAATGGTCAATGAGTATTTGTACTCTGTATAAGTACAGAAACACAAACACAAGGCAGGAATGGTTGAGGATGTCAGAGATGAAAGTGGGCCAGTATGGCATACTGGTAAGAAGTGGCTGCCGGTACAGGCCCATACACAGTGCTAATGTTTCTGCTCCTTTTGCCCCACCGAGGGCTGCTGGTGGGGGAGGGGGGCAAAAGGGGCAACTGCCCCGGGGCACGGCGATTTAAAAGGGCCCGGGGCTCCCAGCCACCGCCGCAACTACTGCAGCAGCGAAAAGAGCCCCAGGCCCTTTAAATCACCACCGGAGCCCTGGGTGGCACGGGCTGGCCAGTGCGGAAAGGCTGGCTGAGGGCGGCTGACCACCAGCCCCGCCCTATCCATCCAAAGCCATGCCTCTTCTGGGGACCTAGAGTGGGCCCCCATATTGGTAAGACTTTAATGTTACTTTCACCCCTGGAGGATGTATTAACATGTGTCATGGAATGAAACAGACTACACATCAAGAAAATGTCCTCAGTAAGGACATTGAGCCAGGGGGTTAGTGTTGCAAGGGATAGAGTACAGGCATTATCTCTTGGGATTTTTAAAACTAGACTGAACAAAGATATATGGTAGGGGACGCTCCTGTATTAGCAATGTAGTGGACTAGATGGTCCTTTTCATCTGTAATCTCTATGAATTTATTAATCTTCTCTCCTTTCTCCTTTTTGGATTTTTATTCTTATAGTTTCAGCATGATTAAAGTGTAAGTCACCTGTCCATGCAGGGAGACAATCAAATTTAACAACACTAGCATTGAAACAAAAAGTTGCCTTTAGAGGCAGGCAATATAATCATACAGTATAATGACAGCAGTCACTCTTGTAGTTCCAGAGAAGGCACAGGGAGTGGATAGAGTAAATAGCTTCCTCTTGTCTTAAAGCTTTCTCCTTTCTTCTTACCTTCTTCTACTTCTTTAATTCATTGTTAATGTGGCTTAATGTTTTCAAATTGTACTTCATATTAGAAGTAAGACTTTAAAATGCTAAGTACCACAAATTAATCGTGCTGTTAAACAACAACAGAATACTATTTATTTTAAATATTTTTGGATGTTTACTACATTTCCAAATACATTAATTTCAGTTACAACCCAGAACACAAAGTGTACACTGCTCACTTTATTTTTTATTACAAATATTTGCACTGTAAAAAACAAAAAAAATGTATTTTTCAATTCACCTAATACAAGTCCGTAGTGTAATCTCTTTATCATGAAAATTTAACTTACAAATGTAGAATTATGTATTAAAAAACTGCATTAAAAATAAAACAATGTAAAACTTTAGAGCCTACAAGTCCACTCAGCCTTACTTCTTGGCCAGCCAATCACTCAGAGAAACAAGGTTGATTACAATTTGCAAGAAATAATGCTGCCTTCTTCTTGTCTACAATGTCACCTGAAAGTGAGAACAGGCATTCACAGGGCACTGTTGTACTGGCATTGCAAAATATTTATGTGCAGATGCACTAAAGAGTCATATGTCCCTTCATGCTTCAGCTACCATTCCAGAGGACATGTGTCCATGCTGATGATGGGTTTTGCCTGATAATGATCCAAAGCAATGCGAACTGACGCATGTTGATGTTCATCATCTGAGACAGATGCCACCCACAGAAAGTTGATTTTCTTTTTTGGTGGTTTGGGTTCTGTAGTTTCCGCATCAGACTGTTGTATTTTAAGACTTCTAAAAGCATGCTCCACACCTTATCCTTCTCAGATTTTGGACAGTACTTCAGATTCTTAAACCTTGGGTCAAGTGCTGTAGCTGTTTTTAGAAATCTCACATCAGTATATTATATCATAGTGCATATTACGTTTAGTTCCATTTCATGAGCTGTTCCCATATTTGGGACAATGACACAAGCTGTTTGGCTTTTTTGCATACATTTAGTTAATTATGGGTAAGCTCCGAAAGGTGTGAAGTTTTGTTTACGTATACCGTATTCCAACTGGGTATTCAAAGGTTATTTGAATGTCTTAGATCTAGTCAGTAAGCTGTAAAAATTTCAGAAGCAGGCTCTGGTTTCAGTCAGGCCAGAAATAAATCTAAAATGGTCTTACTCATAGCATAGTATTTCTGCTTTTGTATGGTTACAGGATGCTTTTACAGGGTTACACTGAGACCTCCATTATAGTCTCTGTTTTCAAATGTAAAAATGAATATTTAGATAGAATATTCAAACATTTTTTGAATGTTTGAATAAAATCTATTTGCCCATTTTTGTGCTATTAAAGGGTGATAAAAATTATCTTTTTTCTGCTGTAAAGATGTTTGTTGTGGTGGTGGTGTGTGCTAGTTTTGTTTTGGAGGTTTTCACACACATTCAAGTTAACTGAAAAAAGTGGCTCAACTATAAAAGTTGAAGCTTTTCAGGTAGTCAGTCTTCACTGAGGTCTAGTCTTCAGATCAAGTTAAAAAATCAAAGTGGATTGCACTTTTTTTTTAAAAAAAAAGTGTTTTGCAACTTTTTACTATGTTACTCTATTTAAGGAATTATGGAACAGAGTAAATACATATTTCACTATGCTTATCACTACATATTTACCTACATACTGTAGAAGTAGTTGCTATTTTAATGCTGATCATGCAGCTATGACAATACACATATACATGAATGTCAATGAAGTCAACAGAAAGACTCCCATCCACTTCAAACATCTTGAGATCAGGCTCTCAATCCCATTCTTTTCCTTCTTACATAGAGAAATTAACTAAACAATCCTCAATACATATAACGGTAAGGTTACATTTTTAAAAGCTGAAATATCAAGAAATGAAAATGTTAAGGTTCTAGTTGCCACCTTATCTCACTTACATTGCTTATATGGCACATTTTGTTGGACTAATTATCCTGTTACTTGTGAACTTTAATATAAAATGGGTGCAATTTTGTGCTCAGTGACACAATCACAGCTCTAATTAAATGGGAGCTGAACAAATATATCAGGAAGCAAAATTGGGTCTTATGTGTGCATTGTGACATGTTAACATTAATAAAAATTTAGACAGATCCTGCAAAGCCTTACTATCCAGTGGAGGCTTTTTGTTTTCTGTTTTAAGTGAGCGTAGTTACACTGACATAAATCGGCCTATGGCCGGCAGCGAGCAATACTCCGTTTTCACAGTTGTAAGGATTAGGCCCTTACATTATGCATTTTCTGACTCTAAAGTGTTTAAAATATTAAACTTAATATTATAGCTCTGAATGTAACTATGATTTTTTTTTTTGGAAAAATATGTCTGTGTCTGCTCATTCCCCTGTCCTGCAGACTCATATTTTAACCAAGGACACTGCAATGTGCACATCAATTCCAAAGGATAACAAGCAGGGAGAGAAGTGGCGGGGTGACTTTCCTCTTATATTAAATGGGAAAACTCAGAAATGAGCTGTTCAAAAGAAAAAGGATGAGAGTGAGGAAAGGAAGGAGAAAATGAAGCATGCAACTTCTCATGTCACAATTCTCCCCATTCATAACCTTTTTTGGTGCAACTTATTGCACAGGTAAAACAGGTGCTACTGGCCTCAGAGATCTCAGTGTATTGGATGTATATATATATTTCCTCTACACATGCTCTGTCTTTATTATTTCCAGAAAATCAATATAAAAAATTTCTTGGGTTTGTAAAGTGGATACTCGACACACCTGTGACATATTATGGTGCTGCTTTTCTGGGATGGGAAAAGAGCACCCAGAAGAGCACAATTTTGTGGACAGATCCAAAAAAGACCTTGTTCGTATTTTTCTTGGGAAATTCATGGGTATCTAAAATACATCGTTTTCTTTCGAAATAGCCTTGGTAACTTGCTTAAAAATATTAGTGCCGGTATCATATCCTATGACACAGGATTTTACTTCTCCTTAAGCACATTAAGTTGATGCCTAGACCCAATTTCATCTAGTGAAAAAATGTTCTGCTTAGACCATGACTGGGACAATGTATTATGCTACATGCCTTAACACTTGGCTGGTAGGAGAGCTGCCATTTTTTTTAAAATTTCATCATTGAATAATGATACTCACGTGGGTGACCTCGCTGGGTAAGACATGTTACAGGATGCAGTTCTTTTGAGAATAGTATTACATCCTGACTCTCAGGAGTGCTTAGAACTTGTATATAAAAAAAAAAAAAAAAATTCCCCTCTCACCCATGATCGGGTGGTATTGTCTCCTCAACTGGGTTCCTCTACGCTAGAGGCCTGGGAGTTGGGGTCTGCGCAGTATCCTTAGCTGTTCCTAGCCACTTGCACTCTTCTGGACAGAGAGCTTGATGTTGTTCTGGGATCTGTTGGACCACTCACACCAGTTAGAGTCACAGCCCCGAGGGCGGTGCCTACCACCACTTGGCGGACCACTTCTGGCCTTCACTTTCCACATCTCTTCTATTGTCCTCTTTACCTAGGCCCTGTACTTCTCCAGCTTCTCATTATTCCTTCTTCCTGATTGTTCTTCACTTGGCACTGCTATATATCCAAAACACACAACCCGCATTTGTTCCTTCTGCCCTTGTCTATTACCACGATGTCTGGTGTGATGGCCAGTACCTGCCTGTCGTCATGGATCTGGAAGTCCCACAGAATTCCTAGCCCTGCTATTCTCCACAAGCCTCATCGTGGAATCTCCATCTTGGTTCTTGGGAGGGTCTAGCCATGGCTGTCGCAGATGTTCCTGTACACAATGCAGCCACTTGGTTGTGCCGTTTCAGTGTATGCTGTTTCCTGCCTGCATCTTAGCATCCTGCCCTACTATCGTGTGTGACTGTCTCTGGAGGCCTCTCTCACAGTCTGCACCTTGGGTCCTCTCTAGTGGTTGGCTAGACCCCTGCTTCAATGGATCTGGTCTCAGCTCAGGGCCTGTTCCTGTCTGCTTATGGATCAGTGCCTCAGTGCTGTCTTTTAGTCCAGCCCTTTCCAGCCACTGGTATGGAATTTCTCAATGTCAGCACCTCAGTCTATTCTGTCGATGTACATCCCATGAAGGTCTTTTCTTGCCATGGACACCTTCTTCTCTTGGGTCTTCCTCCCATGTCTTGCTGCTGCTCTCAGGCAATTCCTTCTCAGCAGCTCATCTTTGGGGCCTCCTTACTGATGTACTCCTGATATTTCGGGTTTCATCCAGGATAGTGGCCTGACGTCACCAAGCCCGCCCGCCTTCCTTTCCCGGCTGGTATTACAGTTCCTCCTGGGTGTTGACCTTGGGTGTGGAAAAACCCTCCGTGCATTGTGAGACTTCCGGTTTTCCTCGGCAGCCTCCATGTCGCTCCTTGGCCAGCTACCTATACCGGCAAGGGTATTCTGATGACCGGCAGGCGTATCCGTTGATGCGTGGATCTTGTTTCTTCCCACTGAGCTGGCTCTCAAGGACGCTGTCTTATCCTTTGGTGATACTTGGATGTTGCTGTCTTTGCCTTGCTTCCTATCCCGTGGTTTCCATGTGACTGCGGGATGCCAAGGTACTTGTAGCTGGTCTGTATGTCTGCCTATGTGGCCCGCTGGTAGTTTAACCATCAGTCTTGACTACCTCCTTCTCACTACGCATCCGGCCACACTTCTCCAGTCGATGACATCCCGATATCCTCACTGTAGACCGCGTCAGGTGGATTAAGCGAGTCCGATGGTCTCGTTCATATCTTAGCATACAGCTTGATGTCATCCGTAGAGGAGTGGCTGATGGTAGTTCCACTCCTGAACTGTACCGTATCCAGTCCTTGTGATTATCTGGCTGAGGGAGTTTAAGCCTAGCAGAACAGAGCGGGACAGTGCATCACCTGGTATATGCCGCACTTGAATGGCCACTTGTGCAAGTTGCCTTGAGTTGACTTCTAGTGGTTGTCTTCCATAGTCCATTGAGTTCTTGAGGGAAGGTCC